>NC_057868.1:32781239-33100557 GCF_019740435.1 Gambusia affinis | reverse complement strand
CTCCCAGGTCCAACACTAAAACCTCCTACAATCCTGTTGACCTTTCTGCTACATTTTTATATTCGGTTTAATGTGACACCAAAGACTCTGTCAGAACTTGCTCTGTTTGTTTTATGTGGGAAATTACCTCATAATAAGCACTAATATTCATTCTATTGATTAAAATCTTTGGGGTTTTTGTTTTGTTTTGTTGTTCCTGTTTGATCTGAAAAGAATTCTTTATGCTTTACTTCCTCCTGTTTATTCCTTATTAATGTGGCCACTTCTTTCCTGGAGAATAGTCTGTTTTAATTTCCAGCTGTTCTGTATAAAAGCACAACAAATAAAAAAATACATATATCATTTATTTGGTGTTTGAAAAATGTGATAAAAGTACAATGTAAAACTTTAAATGCAACACAGAATGAATCCATTTTCTGACTTCAACCGAACGGTAAAAAGGTTCTTTAGGAGTGTGTCATTCGCCTTAGGTAGCAGATGACAGAACAAATAAAGTGCTACAGTCAGCGTATGTTTTTGCTCACCTCAGGACGACGCTTGTGATTTTTGCCTGTTGCCCGCCTGAGAATAGTGACTCATAGTCTACACACTTGTGTGATAAATTACAATAGATGTGGGCTTACTTCGTTTCCACCAGAAGCCCACACACGATATTTCTTTGTTCCATTTGGTTAAGAAATAACGCCTGCTACAGTTCAAGCCAGAAATACGTCTTTAAAAAAAAAAAAAAAAAAAAAAACCACATAACCCTTCCTGTTGGTCTTATCTCCCTGGCCACCCTCTTTGTTCAAGTGCCAGAGTTTCACAGGAAACAAAACGACAGTGGGGGTTTCCACTTGACCCTGAAGCCTTGAGTTGATCTATATTTAAAGTTAAAGCTGCCAAGTTTTTATCTCTTTGATATGACACTGAAATGAACTCACGTCATGACTAATGAAAGACCCAAAAGGTTACTTGTGATTCCCGTTGTGCAAGAGGCATGAGTCAAGATACTTGTGCTTATCCTAAAATTTTCTTCTTGTTCCTCCAGTCTGAAGACTCATTGCTGGTTGAACCTTAAGGACAACATGGGAAAACCCCTTCTTGTGGACTTTTTCTGATTAGCAATTAAGCAACAGCTGGAAAGCCCATGAAGTTTTTGCTAATATCAAGTTTTATGCTAAGTTGTTGTGCAGCTTTTACAGCCAGCTGGCTACATTAGTGCATTCACAATTAACCAAGTTAAATCTTTCAGAGCTACCTGGAAGTGAAATATAGCTACAAGTTTTACAGTTGAAACCAGATATTGGCACACAATCCTTAAAAAAAGGCATAACATTTTGTAACAAGTTGTACATTTACTCATATTTAGTAGAATTGCAATAAGATGCATCACTTCAGTCAAAAGATCTGCTTCCATAAGCTTCAGGTGTAACCGGGTCTGTCGAAATTAATTTAGAAGTATACTTAGGGTCATTGACCTCCTCGAAAACCTGTTTTTGTAAGTACAGTTGTCTGTTTGAGGTTTACACTCACTAGCACACACATCCATTCAAGTCAAATATTCTGAATCAACCTATCAGAAGTTGACAAAGCTACTTCTTCATCAACTGGGTTTACCCAAGTTGTTTAAAAGCACTAGAGTCTTGGCGTATGCATTAATACTTTTCTCAATTTAGTAAATATAACTACTGCTGGTAACTAACTGAACTAAAGTAAGAGATGTTTGATTCATTGGCAATCAGTGGGGGCGGAAATAGTTTTGTCTTTTTTATATCATTCATGTAAAGCTGTGGTTTCAGCTGATGAAACACAACGCTGTTGTTGCTTGGCCTCGTTTACATACTCGCACTATTAATAACCAGACACACACAGCAGAAAAGACAACTAAAAAACACAGTACGTAACGAGGTTGATCAATGGAACGAAGGTAAAGGCTAACATTTGCACCAGGAAGGCGTACGTGGGCTCGGTATGACAAATGACTAAAAGCTGAACACCCACTTGCACTGTACTTTCAAATTGAACAACACTGTAGCATGCACTATACAACACTCTTTTCCACAGAAATAATAGCTTAAACAGTTACCAGCGTCACCATACCTACACATTACGAAGAATCTTCTTTAAGACTTAAATGTCAGGAACAGTACAGTGTTTTACAACACTTAATAAAGCTGCTTTGTCCTCCAGTAGGGGAAGAACAGAGTGGCTGCTGTCATTTGCATAAAAAAAAAAGTCACAGTTAAAGTCCACTTGGTTTCCCCCCATCTCAGAATTCCCCTTCCTCTTGTGCTTGTATTTACAGTCAAAGGATAAATAGTAAACAACCAGTAGAGGGACGTCATCGTCGTTCTGCTCCTTCTTTAGGTCAAAATCCTTCAAACTTATGGCTCAGTTTGGCAAAGAATCCCATCTTGTTTAGGATAAAAACGTTTTCCTCAGCTGTAGATGCCACTTTGCTTGCATTCACACAAATTCCTGCTCCGAGTCCTTAGATATGAGTGACTCTGTGCTGTTTCCCTGCTCCTGCTGGGCTTCATGAAAACTGCATTCAATAGCAATCAACGTCCTTGGCTCATCTATGTAACAAGGGAAAAGAATATGACAAAAGTAAATACTCCTACACCGTATTTGGATACTACTTCCTTAAAGTGTTTTAAACATAAAGGATAATTACCTGAAGGGTTACTAATAACAATGGGTGTTTTTGAGGGAGTTCTTTGTGCCTTTTCCTTTTTGCCTTTGCAATGGATCAGCGCCGACACAAGGACGATAAAGACGATAAGACACATCATCAGGGCCCCAATGATCGCAAATGACTCTATTGGCCACGGATGTTCTTTGTTCCCGTCTTCAAAGCAAGAAGATACATTTTACTGTCACTGAAAATAAGCATAAAGTTCAACAGCATCTACTGGATCCTCTCTTACCTGGTTTCTCTGGATTGGTCACGGGTAGAGTTGTCGGAGGTTGAGGAAATTCACATATGATGTCAGAAGACGCATTTCCTTTGAATACAATAATATGAGTTGGATCTGGACACCTTTGAGGAAAAAATCCCAGTTAGTTTAATTTGTCTCTGTTAAATTGGCATTTGAGCAGCCAAAAAAAAAACAAAAAACATTTAAGGGAGAAAGATAACTCACGTGGTTCTGAAGGGCTTACACTTCTGGTGAATTTGGTCATTAAAGGTTCCTTTAGGACAAGGCGTACAGTCACCTGTAAAAGATAGTTTGTTTTTTTAAGCTGATTTCCAAAACATAAAGTTTGCTCAATGGCCACAACCCAATATTTACAGATATACATACGCTTTTTCGTAGGTTCCTGTCCTTTTCCACACTCGTCCACGCAGAAGGTACATTTTGCGTTTCCACAGCGAAGACCTTTTTTACATCCGCACTGTGTGTCACTTTTGGGGGTACAATCTTTCAAATGGACAAGAGCACCTGCAAAAGATGGAAATGAGAAATTAGAATGAGATAGAGCTACAATAAAAATGTATATTTCTGCTTAATGCCATAACATACCAATACACTGGGTGCATGATAGGCATTCATCAGCCAAAGACTGAAGTGTATAAGTTCCACGTTCACACGGAGTGCAAAGCTCTTGAGGATGTGAGCCAGACATTTTGGCCACCCGATTCCCTGCAAAGAAATCCATGCATGCAAAATCACAAATCAGACTCCAACAGCTCTGAATATTTACACTGTATCATGCATGTCCCCCAGCAAATCAAAACTCTGACAACTGTGAATCATAGCCGTAAAACATCTGAGTGAATCCTGTTAGTCAGAGGAATCCCAGACTGGATTAATCAGTCGTATCAGCCAAGCGTTTGTTGTGGGATTAGGTGAAAAACCACTGAAACTACATTTGGTCACATGCAGCCACCACAGAGGAACTCCCCAAAGCCAGGAATACTACGTTTTTTTTTTCTTTGCATTTGCATTTGTCTGTTTAAAGATTACAGAACAATTCAAGAATATTTGTGAACCTGTGCCTTTTTATTTTCATCAAAAATGTCAAACACTGTAAATGTTAACTGCATTTTGTAAGGTGCTATTCTTGTTACGTTCCTTCTAATTACACAATCATTTATAATATGCATCAAACTAACAAATTATTGTTTCATTCTTTGATTTTTCCACTCACCAGGATGACATTCATCACACTTAATGTTGCCTTTGACCTGTGGGTCTACAACCCATTTCTTGCAGCCAACTTCAACGTCTCCGAGGATACACAGGAAGCCCAGAGCGAGAAGAGTGAGACGCAGCATCCAGACGAACCCGGCCATCCTGAAGTGTCAGCTCACAAACCTCAGAGATAATCCAAGAAATAAATGCTTGCTTTTTCTGATTTGTTAATCTGAGATTAGAATCTATCAGCTTCACTGAGATGAAGTTGTATCCAGCTGACGCTCTGTCTGGTAAGCCTCTCTGTGCTCAGACTCAGCGCCCCACCAGCTGGGCTTGCCTTTTATGATAACGGGGTGGGGCTTTAGCAACGAAAGTTCTTTCTATTTCTTTTCTATTTATTTCCCAAATTTGAGCACAAATTAAATTAATATCACATTTTTTCATTTCTTCATCACTTTAAAAAGAGGGGAAAAAACAAACATTTATTTTAGTGAAAGTCAGGCACAATAAATGATGTAAAGATGTGGAACTGTGTTGCAGCTGGAAAAGCAGAACAAACAACAACATTTACCCCGATGATATAAGATATATTATTTATGTCTGGCTGTTTTACTCCCAATATTTTTCTGACCATTTGGATCAATTAAAGTTTCTTCTGTTTCCATCTATTTGAGACAAATATTATTTCACTCCATTCTTTGTTACAGCTGGAAAATGAGGTGAAACATTTCTCTGGTTTTTAAATCTCCCATCCTGGCTTTTTCAGCAGGAAGAGGAACCGCAAACATGGCCGACTTTAACCTGGAAGTCCCATGCGTGACTGTTTTTGATCCTCCTGCATGGGAAAAACTTTCCCCTAAATACAGTCAGTCATAATTCATAACAAACCTGTCTTCAGTAGTTTGCACAACCAACATAAAATCGATTTTATGTGCATTACACTTTTCTATGTGATGAATTTATAGAACGGGAAAATCATCATTTGCGTTATATTTGCTTTCTGTGCCTGGAAACTGGTTTTATCTCTGGGTCTTTTTGCTCCAGGAGACAGATCAGACAGATTAGCCTTCATTATTCTCCCTTCAACACGAACAGCCATGCGGGGAAATTGTGTCAAGAAAGACGCGACAAACCTGACCTGATCAAAAATGCTGATTCCATGGTACTTGGTAGATACCAATCACGGTGTGCACGGTGTGGCTTTTTTCACAACAGTTTCCAGAGTTCATCAACTTTTCACTTGTTGAGTCCATAACAAACAAAATAGAAAAAAAAAACTAAACTGTGTCACGCAATAGGTTCAGTGGATTTAAAAACTGTTGTTTTCTTTTTATGGTATAGATGATATCATTATTTTCATATTTTCATTGTAGAGTCAAGCAAGCATCCTGATGAAATACAACTTATGATCGCTTAACACCATGTGACAATGATTAAGCCTGAAGTTTAAAAAATTCCAGACTTCTTTTCTAAATAACAGACATTGTTTTGAGACAGCAAAACTGAAAATAAAAGCCCGATGTCAGTCCCTTTTATTTTAAAATGAAAATAAATCTAACTAATGTAATTTATTCTCTATTTCCTTTTAAAGATTGTTTCCTTCCAGTAAGTCTTAAATTTGGGGAAATTTTGGAAGCTGACATGCCATCGGCTCATCCCAGCACTCATAATCAGGTGATAAGCTACAAACAATGCAAACATAATTGCCAAATCACCTCTGTGTTATTTTCTCATCATAGTTCTCTGACATATAAAAGATGATCTTTGACATTATAAAGAAACACGCAAGTTTTGATTCACCTCCTTCGATTACACAAATATAATGTCAAAAGTGAACACCTCTTCTGACACTCGTCTCAGAAACACTTCCCACTCTTACCCCTAAACGCCCCCTTGCCCCCTGCCCGCTGTGAGACAATGTAAACTCCCCCCCTCCTATTAACATACTGAGTTGGGAAATACTCCTAAATCGTTCGGTAAGTAGCAGTAACATTCATCCTGCTGGTAAATGACTGCATGTAGTTGAATGTAGGCTGACATGTAGATTCGGTGACAGATGCGTCGGCTCTGATAGAAAAAGACAACAAATTTTTATTTTATTTTACTTTTAATTTTAAAGACGCGAGCGTTTAAATTAGGTCGCTTCTGATATTTTTTGAGGCGCTGTTTAATCTGCCTCTGCAGCTGAGTGATAAAAAAAATATATCGAAAACCCAACGTCACTTCCTTCCGGACCACTGACGCCCCTCTCGTGAGTGGGAGCGTTTCTTTCACGCGCTCTCTCTCTATCTCTCTGTACGTGTATGTGCGCGCGTGTGGTTGGTGGGCCAAGTCAACCGGTGGTCTCGAGCTGCATTTTGGTGTCTGAACATTGTGAAAGTAACGTCTACCCACTGGGAAAGTACACGCAAGTCGGAGTTTCCACGCAGGGGGGTGTTGGCGTGAACTGTCATCGCAGATGAGATCTTGACACGTTTGGTGTGGCGCGTTTTTATTGTTATTTTATTTTATTTTTACCACCATTTTCTTCCCAATGGAGCATCGCTGCATCCACCTATTTGATACCGCTGCCAAATGTATATATATGGCATCTCAAAGTTCAAAATACATTTTCTTGTGAGAAATTAAACCTTTGTTTCACTATTAGTGCAGAGTGTCTCCATCTTGTGGCGTTAATGCACCTCAATCTTAATGCAGGAGTCTTCAATTAATTTTAGTAGGCAAAGCTCCTTATTTTCAAGATAAGATTTTGGGTTTTATGTGAAAGTAAAATCCGATAGATGGTGGGCAGGGGTCAGTGGAGGCCGGACCACGGAACTCGGTAAAACTGCGTTATTTTCTGATCGTTTTCTATCAAAACCAGAATTTGCATCTCTAGCAACCTGAGCTACAGTCAGTCATCTTTTGGATCAGACCACATGTGCCCATGACCTTAAGACTGCACCTTCCTTGAACCAGTTTTTGTTTGTTTGTTTGTTTGTTTGTTTGTTTGTTTAAATACATAAATAGAGCTGCAGTCCTGGACATGTTCTGACTTGGTTGTGTAGAAGTCCTTACACCTGTCAACTTCCCAAACCCTAACCCAGGGTAAAATATTGTTTAACTGCACATTCAGGTCACAACAGATTGGTGCCTCACCTGCAGTTTTGTGGTAAAGAAAGAGCTAATCTCTCCTTTTTGGTTCTGTTTTTAACCTCACTAATACTCAGTTGATATCAATCTAGATCTTGAATACTAAACTGCTAGCATTGGGTTCCACTAAAGTGTGGCTAAGCTAATAGTCTTAGTATTTAGGAGCTCTGTTATGGGAGGAGTTTGGAATAGAGGTTTTCTTTGCTCTTCCCTTTTCTCGTTCCAGAATGAAAATCTTTAAAAGTTATTAAACAAAACGTTCTGATGATTTCGAAAAACATTGAACTATCAATCAGGGTTTTGAATTTGCCCTAAACTCATTCAAATATTGAATAAAAATAATTTCATAATTTATGCTAATTTTATAAATTTGTTTCTTTCTTCATCTGTGACCAAATAATTGGGCAACCATGGCTAAGAACAGTGTGTGTTTGTATGATTCCAGTGATTTATCATGTGCACGATCAGAAAAGGACGTTTCCGTTCAATGTCCGACAATAATGACAAAAAGTTGAACAGATATATTTTTAATTCTTATATATAATAAATTTCTATGTACATTTTATTCTTCTTTTGTAACAAAACAAAAAGAAAGAGAAAGCTTCGATTGCAAACAGTGTTTCATACTTAAAGGGAGAGACAAAATGAAAAAGTGCTCATAAAACTAGAGTGTTATTTCCCTGTTGTAGATATTGTTTAAGTAGATGCGACAGGGGTTTGCCATTGTTTTGCAAAGGGGATTGGTTATTCTGTTGGCCAGGATTCCCCTTGAAGTCACTTTAAACTCATGTGAAATGAGAAGAAACTGATGGTAATCACAAACAAACATAAGAATTGGCAACATAAACAGCTCTGACATAAGAAAGAACGATCCACCACGTAATGCGAGGCGCCGGCTTCTCTCACCGACGTTTTAACAGCAAATTGGTTTGGCAGCTGGACAGTTGTGCTCACATTTCTGCTGGTGTTACTGTGCTTAAATCAAAGTGTTGGAAATGTCCAGGTCGTCTCGCCTGATGGGAATAACCACGCAGTGGATGTAAAACGTCCACACACTCCTGGTGAAACGGAAGTTTCTCCTGACGTGAAAATGTGACAATTTGATCAATTATTTCAGAACTTTTTCCACCTTAATGTTTTTTTTTTGTTTGTTTGTTTTTACAATTTCCTGTTTGGGGAGTGTTGTGTTTTTCATTGTAATTTGCATTTTGTGAGAGTTTGATTTCAACTCATATCCAACAGTTTGGATATGATTTCATCCAATCATGTCATTGTTCCACAGGAGTTTTGGAGATTTAATTCAAGTTGTTGCTAGACCGCATGAAACACTTGACATGTAAAAAAAAAAAAAATAATCCAGTTTGAGTGTTATATATTTTCTCTAACTACTGATTTATGTTTATGCAAATATAATGCTGTTATTTTTTGGTACTTTTCTTCTGAAAAAGTACCTCTGTACAGTGACACTAAGATATTTTGTTATTCTCTCCTTAAGCTTCTGCTTTAGCTAAATAATGCAAATGTGAGGAAAATCCTTCTGGCACAGCAGAAATTGATTTGACGTTCATGAAATTCTCTATAATTCATGTCAGGTATGAACTCAAGAAGACTGAATCAAGGGCATTCATTTAATGTTGTGGAAATTTATGCAACTAGGTTAGCACCACATTTATCTTTTCTATATTTCACCTTCTGACAGATTTATTTGTTTTCCAGGTGAATAACAGAGAAAATATTTTTACATTAAAGGTGGGAAAGGTTCTAAAAATGGTTTATTTAGAACCTTTTGCAGTTACAGGGGTGTGTAGACTTTTGACATCTATTGCACGTTTGAGAGAGCGGAAAGTAGCCTCTGATTCACAAAGGGTGATGTCTGATTGTCTGTCAAGAAGCTTAGAGGAGACAAACTGTGACAACATCATCAACGCAACATGACCACATAAATAACATCACAAAATCTTCCAGTGTACGGATTCATCCTTTAGAACAAGAGGGAACCTCCTTCCCTCCAGTTTAGTTAATACTTCAAACAAAATGAATTCATAAAATTTCTTTAAAGCAGTTCAGACATGCACGACGCAGCCTTGGTCAAACTGGCAGCCGGTTGTTGGGTCCACAGATCACGGTTAGTGTTGGCTGGCGAAGAAGCCCCAGAAAAAGGTGGAGGTTTGGACACAAGTCCAGAGTTTTGGGTCTGGGTCTGGGGGATTGAGATCCAGTTCCAGCCAAGGTAAAGGTCTCACTGAACAGACGGTGTCTGAGGTTTCACCCCAGAATATCTGCGTGGCAGCTCCGAAGACGTCACCACACCAAACGGCACTAACGTTTCACAAACTGTACATGTCCGTAAAAAAAGGGCGCTGGGGCTGGAGGGGTCCAGGTGGAGCACCTGTGCTTGTGAGCGAGAAGAATCCTTCCTTTGTGCTATCGCAGCCCGTATTCCTTTCTGTGGACATCGGGAAGCTGAGGGGCCACGGAGGGGCCCGGGTGGTATCTACATTCTGAACGTAAAGCTGTGGTACGTAACTTTAATTAAAAAATAAATCTGTTTTTTTATACATTTACTAAAACTGTCACCATGTTGTGAGACCTCTACCTCCTGATAGTGTTACTATTTCTGTCTCAAGAAATGCCAAAAACAACCAATCAGAGCTAGGAGGACGGTCTGAGTGCTGTTAATCATGCTTGGCCATGTGCTGCTCATAAAAACTTACTGTTAAAGGAAAACTGTTTATCCACTATCATTGGTGGTCCTGCTAACTAGCCTTAGCATTCTGCAAAAGGCCTTTAAGAGTTTAAACGTTATTTAAAACTACTGAATTGTGTAACTTTTTTTATTATTACATATTTTATTAAATTTTCATTAATGCTTTGCAGATGTTTCTAGTTTTTCAATATGATTGTATTTAATAAATTTATGATCGACTGATGAGGCATTATATTCTTGGATTATATTTTTCTTTGTAATATTTAGGTGGTGACTTTATATAATCCCATGGGGCTTTTACCTCTTCCTGCTCCAATTACAGTTTTCTGGCTATGGTCTTTAAAAAGCCTGACCTGTTGATTCTAATTTTGGTCTGAAATGTTGATAAATTTAGCAAGAAATTCAGTGAGTTGGTAACAGTAGAGTCACTGTTGGTATCTGCAAAAGTGCAGACATGAGCTGGTGGGTCTGCCAGTCAAGACTCAGCGGTTCGTTTCCAGACGTTTGTCGAGGTTGATGAGATCTATAAAATAAAGGAAACCTGGGCCGATTTGTTGGTGGAGTTAACTTTTCATCTGTATATTGATTTTTCTAATTAAACTAAATACTCATGACCGGTTCTGCTATCTGAAAGCAGATGTAGCATAGAAGAGAGTAAGGAGGACAGTGTGAGAAGTAGGTACATGAGTTTGATTGGCAGCGATAAGACCCTCCTCCTGGCTGTGATTGGTTGTTTCTGACCAAACTGTATTTCTGCAGGGAAAGGATAGAGGAAGTTGAATATTTCATATTTTGTCTCTCATACTATACTGTCATGATATAGCGACAGTTTTAAGAAATAATAGAAAGGAAAAAAAATACTTTTTTTTATAAAAGTTACATACCGCGGCTTTAAGGGCGCTCAAACGACTGAGGAGAAAAAAAGAAAAACACGCAAGTGAGTTCAGGGAGGATTGTTTTGTGCTCACTGTGTTTTTGTTTTGTTTTTGAAGGCACTGTCCTGTCACATGATGTCCACAAAGAACTCACAGGGGTTGCCCATGGCGTGCTGGAACGACTGGCGGCTGGCGGTGAGCTCCGGGGGAACGGACGCCAGCTCTCTCCCCGGCGGCGCTCCGGGGGGCGTGCTGCTGCTCACCGAGGGTTTGGGGGCGAGGCGAGCTAGACAGTAAGGGGGAGGCAAGCCTGGGGGACCGTAGGAGGAGGCGTGGCTCCGCTCGCTCTGCGCGCAGGAGCCCGGCCCCACCTGGGTGAAGGGGGTGTGGCTGTAGCCGAAGGAGGGGTGGTTGCTCTGGGACAGCGAGTGGCTCCTGTGCGAGTGGCTGTGACTGAGGCTCGACCTGGCGTGGCTGTGGTGGCTCATCTGGCTGGCGGAGCGGTCGCCCCGCCTCGCTCCGCGGACGCCGGGCTCCGACTCGCAGCACGTCGTCCTCTGAGCCTTCTCCTGCGGGGAGCGTCTGTCTTTGCCTGCGCTGGGGTTTGATCCACTGCTTCGACTTCCTGTTGACAAAAAAAAAAAAAAAAACAAAGAAGAAGAAATAAAGATGTTTCAAGTGGGCCTTTTGCAGCATTTGCAGAAAACAGCCCAAAACACACTGAGTGGCAGCTGCAACAGATCAGATGGAGCTGACTCAGAACCAGAAACTGATTGCAGGAAAATAGTAAAAGGTCACACATTAAACAACAGCTTAGCGGAGACTTTGTCAGCTGAAACTCTAAACCGGATAATATACATTAAAGCTTATTGTTTAAGATGTGACATTTTATAAGGCTATCTAGGAAAGAGTCACCAGTCAAGAGCAAACATGATTAAGTCAAAGGTTTGAGCTTAAAGATCCACCTCAACTACAATCATCCCGCAGCTGCTGTTTCTACAGACACAAACATTCACAGTGAAAGCAGCGCTTTGGAAAAACATTCATACCACTTGAATTTTTTACTTTTTTAACAAATTGTTACATTGCAACCAGAAAATTTAATCTATTTTACGTTAAGGAATTAAATAGTTTTGGAATTTTCTTCCAAACAAAGATCCATTTTGAACTTCAATGCATCTAAATAAAACGTTTTTGGGCGACAAAAGCTTTAAATTTGATAGATTACAATAGAAAATATGTTCTCGCTTTCAAAAAACCATCATCAGACAAAAGGTTTTTGCAATAAAGTGAATTTATGGATTGTCTTTTACTATATTTGTAGAAAATGCTCTAAAAAAATTCTTTATTTCCTCTTAAATGTATATATTTATACCGAATGTCTTTACAGTGTGATTGGCTCACATCCTTGGACTACAAAGCTGATTCTGAAAGAACAAACAGTTTGAGAAAAAAGACATAAAAAAATATTACCGGTTGTGTTGGAGTCATCTTTTGTGGATTTTTATTGAAATCATCCCATCAAAAATCATAAAAACATTTTTATTCAAACACATTAGTATTACTTTTTCACTACAAATGATTTAAGAGCCATTTGAGGCACATGGAATGGAAAATTAATGTTTTGGCCAACAAGTAAATGCTATATGCACAACTCCATCCCCACAGTGAAACGGTTGTGGCAGCATAATGCTGTGGGGGCAGAGAGAGGGATGGGATCAGATTATATGGATAGATGGATGCAGGGTAAAAACATGTTACAAGGTGAAAAATAAACATAAAACAACTATAAACACACCCAAAGCTACAAAAGAATTATGTAATCTAAGCATTTTTATATGTTTGAATGGCCTAGTCAAAGTCTGTACCCTACAATTCAATTAAAAATCTGCAGCCAGTTTCAGAAAAAAGAAGTAGTCTCCATGAAGCTGGTAGAGACATTCAGATGTAAATACGTCTAAAAACCTGAACCCAGACATCCACCACAATACTCTACTATGTTGATTTATAAGATAAAACCTCAATAAATACGATAATATTTGTGGTTGTAATGCACCATGAAAAGGGTCAAGTGGCTTGAATATGTCTGCAAGGCACTGCACATACAAACGTGACACACCAGCATCAGAAAAAGCACAACTCGTTTCAGTAACTTACTACATAGACCATCAAATGTACCTCAAAAGGAAGATTTCAGCGCAGCTGTGCTGCTTACACTGATGGAGGTGTACCACACGTTGCAAAAACAACATTTCAACTTCTGCAATGAGCCCAACAGCACTGGGTAAAGTGGTGCATGATTGTCCCCAAGCAGCACAAGCCTCAAGATTGATCATCCTGCATCATGCATCTCCCAGCGCACAAAACAAACGCATGCCCAAAGGTGCAGAGACGGAGAAATCGGCTGTCAGGAGAGTCACACAAAGGATACACAGAAACAGGAAAAAAAAAAATCACGGAGCTGGCAGAGGATGGGGGGAGAAGAGAAGAAAGAGAAAACCTTAAAGGTGCGGTATGATAGGTGGAGAATGCTGAGTGTGGGAGAAAAAGATGAGAGGATGGAGGGAGAGCGAGACTGGATGGTGAGTGAGAAGAGCAGCAGAGGAGGAAGATGAAGAAAAAGAGGAGGAGGAGGAGAAGAGGGGGTTAGCAGGCTTACCAGTTCCCCCAGTGTCCTGGGACTACCTCCTCCTTCAGTCTACCGTAGCCCAGCAGAAACAGAGGGAACAACAGGATTACACACACCTCACCAGCCAGATGTCCCCATCCTAAACCTGCTCCACTGCCTTTCAACTAACTCTGCTTCCTGCTGCTTTCCTGTCCCTGTCCAGCTGAATAAATCATGGCTTATAATCCAATAAAAACAAACACATGCATATGACTAAACAAATTGTGCTCTAGCATAAATACAATGCAAAAAACCCACAAAATATTACCCAGTATTTTTGGTCTGGTTTCTAGTGAAAATAAGGCAAAACTAACACTTTTTAGCAAGTCATAGGAGCTTATTTTAACTCAATAATTCCTTAATATTGATGAAAAAGTATCAGTTCCACTAGCAGATTATTTCTCTTATAACAAGGGAATAACGGCTTGTTAGTGAAGTGAAATAATCTGCCCCTTTCCCCATCAATGTTATGCTCTTTCTGATTTAAAATCAAGCTCCTATATCTCGCTTAAAAGTTAATTGTGAGTTAAATTTGCCTTATTTCAAATGTACCAAATATTTGCTCCCAGAAACTAGATCCAAATTATTTGGTAGGTTTTTGTGTTTTTGCAGCGTAACGGCAACCCCTCCTTTCTCTTAAGTTTGTTTTCTCTGTTCTTTCAAAGACTGGTGAAAAGAATGGCTGAAAGCAAGATATGGCCATGCTTAGATGAATCACTCACAATGATGAAAAACAAACCGATAGTTTAGCTGAATTGATCAGTTTAATATTCCCACTCCAGCCCCCCAAAACCCTTCAGGCTCTCTGCGCTCTTTCAATGCAAAAAAAAAAAAAAAAAAAATCATGCATCACCAGCACATTTAGACAAAAGATCATCTGAGGACTCATAGAGAAGCAGATGGGATTTGCTTGTGATTCCGGATCACACGGCTGATCAGATGTCTTTTAGCGTCTTGTACACACCCAGTACTGCAGAGCCGTCCGCTGCGTGACTCAACGCGCTCATGACTGACCTTGACGACAACAGGACGCGTTTTAGAAAACACAGACTGAACGATGGAGAAGGCAATCCAAAAGCAAAGGGCCAGAGCGGCTAGCGTTAAGCATGAGTCACACGCTTGCTAACACGGACGTCATGTGACACAGACAGTTTTGAGTCAGATTACATTAATTAATGATTCAGTGATGGAAAACCGAGGGGGCCCGTCTTGCGCCATCGTCGCTGCTCACCCTCACTGTGCTGGCTGCCGGCGCTCCCGCTGTGGAAACTGTGGCACGGGTCGGAGTATCCCGGCGGGAAGCAGGGGGGCGCCGACGGAAACGGAGGGTAAGGGAACGGCTGCCCACCAAGAGGCCAAGGGTTGGTGGTGGGAGGTAGCGGCGCCAACGTGTCCTGCTCAGAGCCTCCGCCACTGGATCCCTCATTCAGATTGAGTGACGCCATGTCTTAAAGCAGGAGAGAAGGATCAAATAAGCATAAAGAAGTAACAGAGGGGCTCAATTATAAAGGAATAAGCATCTATACTTTGGCAGAGGTCCCCAAATGTGTAGTAGCACTGTTCAGAGAAGGTGATTTTGTTGACGGTGTGTCTCAGGTAGCCATGTTTCAGCAGACTGCTCGCGTACTTCCGTGCATCTCGCCGGTCCTTGAAGCCCTCCACTCTGGAGTAAAGCCAGTCCACCACATCAGCACCTAAACGCAGCAACACACACACAGAAACACACAGACATGGTGGCTCCAGCTGCGACACACACGCTGGAAATGCTGCTGACACAACAAAGTGACCCCAGAGACTACAATGTGCAAGCACTAGTAATTTTGATACCATCACAGCTCACAACATTGTGTGTAGTGAATATCTTTTGTAGTTTCTGTTCAGTTCTGTGCGACTTCCAGTAAACTGGCTTTAAAACCACAGAATGCATGTGCTTCTAACGTTTTGCTCTGCTCTTCTCACCTATGACGGCATTGGCGATGGTGATCTTCAGCCACATCCTGTCGCGTATCTCCAGGCCAGAGTCAGGCAGCTGCATCACCTTCACAATGGTTGCCATGTCTGTTTTACCAACCGACAGAGGCAGGTCATCAAATTCTGAGACAGAGAAAGAATGGGGAAAAAAAAAATATATATATATATGTTTGTCAAAATCTGAATTATTACTCAAAGTGTTTTCATAAAGAAGACTCTGGCTGTCTTTACCGTAATGTGGATAAGGTCCCGTCAGCGCTGTGGTGTGAGAAATCCAGGCTGCAGGGTCGATGGGTCTCACTGGCTCCGCTGAGTATATTAAACAAAAATGCTCAGGTAACTAACTCAACATTTTACCTTGCAAAAATATTTACACCCTTGTTTAATTTTATCTCATTGCAACCACAAATTTAAGGGCCTATTCTCGGGATTTTATCTGATAGACCAACATAAAGCAGGGTAATTGTGATGTAAAAGAAAAACTTGTGGATGTTATTTAGGCCTTTACCTCTAAATAAAATCAAAAATAGTATATTAACTTGTTAAGATCGTCATTGTTTAATCTGACGACAAACAAAGGGATGATTATGTGACCAGAAAGCCACCGTTTTAAAGTAGCCAGAGGAAGTTCTGGTTGAAGCCACATGCCATGTTAAGACACAGTAAATGATAATTACTTAAGACGAAAATGGAAGTTTCATGCAAACTTTCAGAAAATTATTGCTGCACGTCATTCTGAGTAGACTCTACTGAAAAGTGGAAGTTGCACCGTCATGAAGCGGCTGCGCTTTTCTTTTAACAGAGAAGTCCAAGTAAGTGCAATTGCAGCAACTGTGGTTGAGTGCAGACTCAGGGGGTTGCATACAAATGAACAGAAAACTTTTGTGTTACACATTACTTTGTGCTTTTGCTAAACACATTGAATTACTCTGAAGTTTGTGGTAGTGGTGTGACCACGATCAAGGGGTGTGAATACATTTTGCGAGTGTCATCTCTCCATACGTGACTGAGGAAGATCTTACCACGAGGGATGGTGAAGTAACTCCGCGGAGACGGATCCCAACATTTGGCAACAGTGAGACTAATAGGGCTAAAAAAGGAAGAATTTAAAAGAAAGTAAAGGGTAAAAACACAGACATCTGCAAATATAAGGTGTAAACTGAAAAGAGTGCCGAGGCATATTAAAAAATAAAAGACAAAGTGTGAAAAATTAATTAATTAAAATTGTTGTTCCTCTTTATGTACAGATTATCAGATTTATTAAACAGTAATTAATTACATTTAAATAGTAATAAGCTGAAAAATAGTTTAGTACAAATCAGTGATGCAGCTGTATATGAATATTATACATTAGCAGGTTTGGGTGTTACTATGGAAACCACGATGGGTTATAAACCAACATCTGCCTTCATTTTTATTCAAATATGTGTGAAAGATGTGCCAAAAAAATTAAAATAAGGGAATTTTTTACTGCTGCAGCATAATTTTAGTGCATTTGTGGGAAAAGTCAGCTGTGATATTTAGAAAAAACCGAGAGCAATTCCTATAAACTAACCATAACTGAAGCTTTTTTAAAATATTTATATTTAACTTTTTTTGTTGAACAACGAACCTTTAGTCAGTATTTATAAGATCTGACACAGATGTAGTTCAGTCGTCTAATTTTAAAAATAGGAAAGACAAGATTATATTAAACCACTTCAGTAAAAAAGTTTTTTTCAGCAAATCTTAACAAGGGTGACAATAAACATGGATTTCATGTCTGCAGCCTAAAGATGTAAGAGAAATATGTGTCAATTTGACAGCCGGCATTCCTCAACAATCTTTCAAAAAATGATTTTGTAGTAATATAAATACCAACTTTTTGATATAACTGAAGCATTTAATATTTCTTACAAAGCACAAACAGACAGTTTGATGCTGTTCTCCAACAGTAACTGAGTGAGTTCGATGCTCTTACCCAGTCTTAGAAACGATTTCTCTCAGGATCCTCACAGCGTCATCGTTGCTCATGTTCTCAAAATTCACATCATTTACCTGGTTCACATACAAAACATTAAGGTCAGGTTTCACTGTGCAGCTTTTTAGGACCTAGAAGTCATTTTGAACGTTTTGGTGGGAGAGGAAGTTTGGGTGTTTAGAGCTTTAAGGCCTTCAGATTCATACAAATCCTAAACCATACATAAAATGCAGCGATCACAGAAAATACAATCAGCCTTCACGTGCTTCAGACGATGCGTAACAACAAAACTCTTGATGTACAGAGATCACAAGACGGCAACCGCACAAAGGAAAACTTCAACATAAAAGCCTTGCTACGGAAGTGAATAAGATGTGGTTATCGATATGCTTTAAAAACCACAGACGTAGACACATTCATGTCTTTTCGTCTCATCTGTGACGCATTAACTGTGGCAGCTACAGAGTCATTGGTGTACACGAAGAAGACAGATACTTATCATGATTTTTAAATTCATCACAAAGGATTTGTAAAAGTGGAGGTGTACCTGCAGGAGCATGTCTCCTGGTTCTATTCTGCCGTCAGCAGCCACGGCTCCTCCCTTCATGATGGAGCCAATGTAAATGCCGCCATCTCCCCGGTCGTTACTCTGACCTACAATACTGATGCCCAGGAAGTTGTATTTCTCTGTCAAAAAGCAAAGAAAAAAAAGTGTGAGGAGTAAGATATAAAGAAAAAAACTAAACGGCAAAGTGCAAATCTCATTTACCCATGTTGAGTGTGACGGTGATGATGTTGAGGCTCATGGTGGAGTCTGTGATACTGCTGAAAGATGAAGACTAGAAAGGGAGAAAGAGGTAAATAAAAAGTGACACGGAGTCCATATCAATCAGCTCTCTCATCGTTTTCCGCTGCTCGCCGTCAGCGTTCATTCGTGCTCTGGCGGTGATGGGGCTTAGAAGTGCGTACCCGGTCTATCTTGGCCATTTTGTGTCTCCGTCTGCGCCGCTTGTGTCTGCGCATGAGCTGCGAAGAAGAACTTTGTTCTGTGGAGCTGCTGAGCCTGAAACACAAAGAGGGAAGATGGAGTTTCAGAAACAGAATGAGAGGGAAAATGAGATGTAGCCGATTAAAAGGCCAAGTTGAGAAAAGCAAGTTGCACTAAGACCACTTCAGTCCCTAAGCTGTTTTTCTTTTGGGAGCCAACTTCAATCGACATTGATGATTAAATACGTGAGAGAGTCGAGGTTGAGTGGAGAACTGTAATGTTTTGTTTGCAGGCAACCACAGAAAAACAATAAACTTGAACTGTAACTGCTTGTAAGATAATCCATCAGTAGAGACAAACTGATTGAATATTTACATCTGTATTGGTCCTGATATTGAAAAGAATCTTTGGGTATTGGTGAGAATGAGCTCGATCAATGAAGGCAGATCTATTCAGTATAATTCTACGCTTTACTATTTATTTCACATTCTATGTTGGCTGCAGTTTATTTTTTCAACCTATTGCTTTAGTCAGTTTCACTTTCTGTATTATTTATTTTACAATGGCTGTTATTGACGGAACAAATTAAAGTTGTTTTTAAATGTTTGATCAAGCTAGTGAAGCTATTGGTGTATTTAAATGTGCTTTACTGATGCAGAGTTAGAAAATAAAATTGTAAAATGGTACATTTATGTCTTTGATTTAAAAAAAAGAAACATTTTAAGTCATTTCAGTGATGTTTTGCTGCATCAGGTCGGTATCAGCCGATACTAAAACTGTGATATTTGTATCGTATCAGAAGTAAAATAAATAAATAACATGGATCGATGCGTTTCTATCCATCACAAGGCAGCATAGAGAGAAACAAGACAAACAACCAAAAGTCAAAGCAAAAGAAGAAGTCTGTCATTTTTAGTTTATATTTTATTATATAACAATAGTTATGTAATTAATCATATGTTATTCGATTAAACTTAGACAGTTATAGAATTTTAAATCCATAAAGCTGTAAAGTAAAGCCTATTCTGTCAAAGCACCTTGTAAACAGATGTTTGTTTTAGGGATGCACAAATATGGGCTGGTTCTGATATCCAACATTAGTACTGTTTTTATGCCCCATATCCAATATAGATGTATTTTGTAAAGGTTTTATTGGCTCTAGTGGCCTTTATTTGATAGTGAATTGACAGGAAAGTGGGTAATGAGAGAAGAGGGAAGACATGCATCACAGGTCACCAGGCTGGGAATCGAACCTGTGACAGCTGAATCGAGGACTACAGCCTCCTTATGTGGGCTGTGCTAAACCCCTGCGCCACCACATGCAATATTTACCAATATATATCACATATATACTTCACTGACTACTGTTTCTCTGCTTCCCACAATCCTGCGCTGCATCGCCATCACTCACATGACCAAACTCGCCTAGAGTGGCCTACTCAAAGTCTAGACTTAAATCCAATTGATCTAAAACTCTTCACTGCACCTGAATTTAGAAAAATCTGCAAAAAAGAATGGAAAAATCCTCCAACTCTGATTACTGAGTTGGAGGAATCTCTAAAAATCCTTATTTTTAGGGAACGATTATTTTTCATACAGGACCAGGTCAGTTCGGTTTGCTTTTTTTGCCCTTTGATACATTAAATTATTTTTGAAAAATGCATTTATTTTGACCATTTTAACAGAACCATATGTTTCTTTTAGTGTTTGAGGGGCTTAGAAGCACATCTTATGAGGTGAGGTGTCACGTTACCTGCTGGCATCCTCATCCTCCTCGCTGTCAACAAATGAGCTGGAATCCAGCTCGCTGCTCATTACCGAGGCGCTGTCGTAACCCATGGCCGAGTCCCTGGCGGTGCGCTCGGATTTAGAGTGACCGTTGATGCGAGGGACTGCAGAGAAAGAGAGCAGAGGACGCGCTGTGAGTCAGAATCTGAGGTCATGTTGCTCATCGTAGGCTTGGATCAGAATGAGAGGGAAAAACAGGAATCAGGGAGCAACATAAACACACACAGGAGAGGTTTTTAAGAGAGGAAACTGGAAGTGCAGCTCCTAAAGTTTGGAGAAATTCTCGCCCCGATCCGTACGTACATTGCCTTTGAGGCGGCGTTGTCTCGGGGTAACAGCGGACTTGCCGGAAAGGTGTCAAGAGGCGAAAAAGGCGTGGCCGCCCGTGTTTTCGCCTCGAGCGAGTAAAACATTCCAGCCACGCCGGGGTTTCCATGGCTAGCTCCGCCCTGACGAAAGCTGAGCTACTGCACATGAACGGCTCGGGATTCTCACCCAGGCATATTTCTTTCCCCACAATATGACAGCAAAACAGAGCAAAAAAATAAAATAAAAACAAGTGTGCAGGTTCACAGAGCCAGGCTGAAAATGTGCGTCCTTGTGATGCCAGCCGCTCTCTAAGCCTCAGCCACCAGCTGGCTGCTCACAGTTCATCTACAACAGAGACACGAACAGTAAGGAGAATAAGCAGAAATCCTCGAAATCAAGTGAGCAATTTACCTCAAAGACAGTCAACTCAACTAAACTGTTAATAAATGAACTACAGATCTTGCATAATTCATAATGCACTGAGAGGTAGTAAAGAATTGTAACTAAATAATCAATACGATGCTATATTTTGACAAAAAAAAAACACTATATAACCAATCACAAAGAAACGCTAATGTTTCCAGTAAATGAATCCTGAATCGTTATTTAACGTCACCTCACCTCAGCTGAAAGTCCATCCCAAAGTGACAAAGTGAGTAAAGAGTGAAGAGAAAGTATTTCCTCCTCCTTCCCTCCCTCGCTCACTCACTCCTCATATGGCATGCAGCTATACAGTAGACCCTCAAACTAATCTGCCGCCAACCAATCAGATGACAGGATTCCACCAAACAACAACAAGGAACATTGGTTTTGGGATTATAGGCGACCTGCAGCCGTTTTCTTCAGGTAAAAACAACTTTATTTAAGCTTACGTAATTGTACACCACTTATATCATTAAAAGAAATGCAAGAGTCCTTTAAAGTGAAAAGAGAGCGGTTTAATTTGAGAGGCTGTTTTTCCTTTCTGCTCTCTGTTAATACTTTAATACTGGCAAAAGTGCTGTGGCTTAGCTGTATTTTCTTTGACCTCAATCCAGACAGCAGGGAACATCATCACAATTAATGTAAAAGCAGCATTCTCAATACGTTTTTCTCTTTTATTAGAAAAAAATAATTGAAATTATTATTTTTTTTCCATGATGCCATTTGGATCACAAATTGGTTTCTTAACATTTTTCATCTAAAACGGTTTCCAAACATTTATGTGCATCTGTGTTTATGTTCAACATATGATATTATAGTTCACTAGTTTGGGAAGGATATGTGGATGAAGAAAGTAAGAATGAAGGAAGGAACAATGAAAATATGTAAGGAGGGATCCAAGGAACAAAAGTAAGGACATAAAGGGAGGAAGGAAGGAAATATTTTTTAACAAAAAGAAGGAAATGAAGTAGGACACAAGGAAGTAAATAAGATAAGAGAAACAGGGATGACGGAGGGAAGAAAGGAAAACAGGAAAAACAAAATGGAGGGGAGGGCACCACGTTTAGTGTTTACTAAAATTAATAAGCGCTACTTTTTCCAGACTCTTATCTTCTTTTTCTATACATTTGCAGACCTGAAAAATAACAAAATCGGCATCACACTTTTCCCCCTCGAGATCTGTAAAATATCCAACAGCATGACTTTTTTTTTTTAATCATCAAATGTGAGGAGATGAGATTGGTGGAGCTACAAACAAATCATCACCGTGCAACAGCGAGAATTCTCACACTAAGGAGGAATCACCTAAAGCATGTGGATAAGGTGTCAGGGAAATTCCTGCTGCTCATCATGATGCTGCCGGCAGCGAGGCAGCAAGGTGGGGCGCTGCCACTTCCTGCTTCATATGTCTTCACATCCAGCTCTCCACACTCAGACAAACCAAATTACATTTCACCAGGCCTTGCTTGCCAGATTTATGAGCTGCTGGTGAACCCTCAGGGGCCATCTTGGCTCCCTCTGGTGGTTTCATTTAATTAGCTCTAACAAACATACAGAAAATAAGGGGCAGCGAGACGGGAAGAGGGGCTGGGTTTCGCCGAAGAGTCGCGTAGGATGTTGTAACCCACCAGAAATTGGAGTGGAGGAAGCAGGAAGATGCCCAGTTTGTTCGTCTGGGTTACATCTCACCCGAAAACAAAGCCACAACAGCAGATGTTCAGTTTGATTGCAACAGCAGTGAGAATGAATCTGTTGCCAAATCTAGATCCTAACAAAATCTAGCAGAGTATTAGAAGATAAATCTCTGGGAAAGCAGAGAGAGAGAGAGAGAGAGAGAGAGTCCTGCAGAGGAATTTACACGAGCTGAAGCTCAAACTTCAGACTATTCTACTGGGACTTTATGGGGCAGACTAGAAGAAAATAGCACATACTGGAACAACTGAGAAAAAATCTGAAAAATGTGGCATGTATTTATATCGATGTCACCTCCTGAGTTTGTATTTGGTGCATCTATAAGTTTTATTTTTACTCATCTGTAGATGTACATTTTTGCCCGTCCCTCTATAAAAATATCCACATAAAAAGCAGAATAACTAACAAATTTTAAAGTCTTTCAACAGATTTTCAATTGGACATTCTAACAGATGAAGATGCTTTGAGCGAAACTATTTTATTGTACCTTTGGCTGCATGTATATTGTTGGGATTTTGTTTATTACTTACTTCAAGTATGTAAATGATACCTAGCTTCCCACTTATTACAAAATAACAAACATTTCACAAGAACTGCAGGACACTAGAACCAAAGAAAATAGCTAGCATATTAGAAAAGGAGAGAGAAGAAGCATTGCTCAATTGCTGTGTTTTTTTAGCTCCATCGTTTTCCCATCAACTCTGATCAGTTTCACTTGGCCCTGCTGCAGACAAGTATTCCCACAGCATAATGCTGCCATCGCCATGTTTCACTGCAGGCATGGTGTGTTTATAGTGAGGCACAAAAAGATAAATTTTGGTCTCATCTGACCAGAGCATTTTATTCCACATATTATCTGTTTTTCTCTTCCATGAGGACCAGATTTGGAGAATGCAGAAATAATAATTATCTTGTCAACTTAAATCTCAAACCTGAGCTTCTCCAGACTTCAGGCTCCTTCTCTGTCAGCTAACATAATTGGCCAGCTCTTTCTGTGCCATTCTATTTTTGGATAAAAGAGTTGTTGTATAACTTGTTCCTGTTTCAAACGTCTCCACATCTTTAACCCATGATCCATCTGATGCCGTTTGTTCATTAATGTTTTCTGACAAATCTCTGAGGCTGTAAAAGAACATATGGGTTATACAGAGAATAAAATACATACATATTAACTCTATAAATTAGGAGGCTTCTGAATGCATTTGATTTTATTCAGGTGGAATTAGAGTAAAGTTGACTGAAATGCAGTTTCTTCTACTCTGTTTTGGTCTATTATATAACACACTCAACTTTGTAGCTAGAAAGAAGGAAAATATGGAAAAGTTCAAGCAGCTTTTACGAAGCTTCATACATGCAGTTGTATTAATAATATGGTTCAATGTGATTCCAGCATATGAGAGCCCTTCCTACAACCCCAAACTGATGCTGATCTGTCATCCTAATTGCACTACATAAATTAATGAGTATTGGGTTAATGAGCCAGAGGCGCAGGATGTAGGGAGCCTGGCTCGCTGTGAGGAGGACAGGGGAGACACAGAGGGAGAGTGAAATCCAGTTCAGCTGTAAACAGCAACAGCAGAGTGCAAGCAGCGCAATTTGTAACTCATGTTTCACCTAAATCCTCTCTTTAGTCAAGTACATCATTTCCAGATTGACCATGTCAGAGTGGTTAGTATTTCAGAAACAACTCCGGCAGATTTCCCCCCCCAATATTTCATAAAAAGCAGTCTTATGACCAGATCTAACCATCGTTCAGACTGCAGTGTGACTAGCAGGAGGAAATCAGAATCCTGAGACACGGAAAGCAGATGATTATTGGGCAAGACAGTAAATTCCAGAAACTTTAACCAACAGTGAACAAATTCGTTTCTTATTTTCTTCCTACAGAGAATGTGAAGCGGTTGTAGAACGAGTCGTACCACTAGAACCCGAGGGGCTTCTGCAAAGATACGCTGTGTCTTAATGTTGGTCACATTATGACCACAATCACCATTTTATGCAACCGATACCCTGTACAGTTGGCTGCTGTAAAGTGGAAACCAGATTGTACATGGTTCCCTTGTAAAATCTGAAATTGATTTAATTTCTTTTGATTTGGTTTAATCAAATTTACAGAAACCAATTGTAGCGAAGCTTTTGACCACAGCCTCTCAGTGGTTGATTAGTTTGTCTGGTGAGCTCAATTAAAGGAAATCTATTTAAGAAGGATGTTCCACATTTTTAAGCAGGCCACAGGTTTCAAGCAATATGGGAGAGAGAAAGGATCTCTCTCTGCTGATGAAAATCATCAGACAGTGTAGTGCCGTATGACAAGGTATGAAAACATTAGATATTTAACAAAAACCGAAGCGCTATCGTACTGTGAAGAGATTTGTGGCTGATTCAGAACAAAGATGGGTTTCTACAGATAAAGGCAGAATGAGGAAGGTGTCTGATAGACAAATTCATCGGATTAAGAAAGCAACTGCTAAAATGCCCTTACAAAGCAGCAAACAGTAGCAGTATGTTAACATGTAACTCAGTCTGTTGAGATGTTTTTGATTGAAATAGCTTTCGATTTTAGCACATGTGACCATTTAATGCTGCACATTCAAAAATGACCGTTTGCAGTTTCTTATAATCCATCAAATGTTTAGAAAATCCGCTGTGCATAATAATTTGAAACAGTGCATTTTGAGTTTTTTTTATTTTTGAAAGAAATATTGTTCTCATGGGGAGCTTTGTTCAGTAAAATCTGATTTACACTGTAATAGTTCATGACTTGAAAATTATACCGACCATCATTTGCATTGACCATTTAAGAAAATCTGATAAAATATCACTTGCATAATAATTTGGAACATGGTGTATATCTGTGGGAAAAAAAGCCCTAAAGATGGGAAAGTGTACATCTCCATCAACAAACTATGTTTGCAGACCAGATTGGCTCAATTCCAGAACTGAGGTTAGACCTCGGACACCCCGGGTTTACAAATTGCAGTAGGGAATACTGAAATGAAATGACACCAAAAAAAAATGACGAGATAATGAGACTTTTTTTTCCACGTCAATCTGCGTCTGTCTGATAATACTCACGCTCGGTCTCTCTCGCTCTCCTCCGTGCGCGCTCTCTCTCTCGCTCCCTGCGGTGGCTCAGCAGAGACTCCGTCCCCGTTTCCGTGTCCAGGCCGTCGCGGCTGCTCACTGCGTTGGCACTGCAACACATACACACACCGGGATACTTTGGTTTTTGTTTGTTTTTGTTTTCTTCAAACAACGCTGCCACATGGAGCGTTTTGAAGTAACTCTCCAGTCAACCAGGCACTCCTAAACAAAACCTCCAGCATCCTTCTGTCTGCTACAATATCAGTTCCTGTGCCATTCGGCCGCAGGGGAATATGCTGCTCGTATCGCCACTCTGTTTCAAATTCACTCCCTCTGGGGCCAAAATAGCAGATGCATTGTTCTGCGGTATGTGATGTGTTTCGCACTAAGTGTCATTAATGAACAGATAGCCTGAGAGGGAGCCGTTCCGGACAATGCTGGTATTAATGAGACCTATTGAAAAGCCCAGATGGTGCCTGGAGCGTGATTTGGGGAGAGACGGATGGGGAAGAGTGACAGATCACGTAAAAAGTGAGAAGCGGTAGATCAGGTGTGGGCAAAGCAACGGGCCGGCCTGTATACTTCAGCTCTGGGAGGAGAGAGGATTGTTATTCAGTCAGTGGGCTGGAAGCATGGCGGCCTCAGGCACCGGGGGTTAAGGGACTCGAACCGCCACTGGGCTCCTTGGAAACCTGAAGCTGGTGAGAACTCAACTGTCTGTCACACACACTTGGGCAGATGAGAAACACCTGCATGAACACACACAGGTAGAATCTGCATCTGCTCCCTGCTGTATTTAGTTTACTTTAATCGAACTCTAGTTTGTTTATCTACAAAGTCCAGTTCATTTGAGGAGGTGTGAATGCATAATTAACTGATGTGGACCAAAAAAGTTAGGTCTGGGTTTGATAGAAGTGAACCCTGGTGCTATAAGTATATAAATAAATGTATATACATATGTAGATCGGAAACTATTCCAAAAGTCAGAAGTGAACTACAGCGCAGTGCATTCTGGGTAAATGCAATCAAAACAAATCGGAGAATCTAATGCTAGTAGGAGAAACGGCTCTTGGTCTTTTACCAAAGACAAAAGAGATCACTAAAATCTGATGCCACTCCGTTTTTCTTTACGTTTTGTGAAGAAGGAAGTTGCAGCTGTGTCTTCTGAGATTTTCCTGTCGTTTCCTTATCTTATTCAAGTTGGAGCGTCACCAACAGGCGAGGAGGAGAACAAGCTAGTTTGACCCACTGCAGTGAGAAAGTGGAAAATGCCACAAATGTTGCAATTTTGCTCCTCAATTGAACCGAGTCTACCGGACTATCAGGTGTGAAAAGAACCTCAAATGACATCTCTCCTTTACAAACATCACCCAGCCTTGTTTAAAAACAATAACCTCTCGTAGCTCAGCGGCAGTGTGTGTGGATAATCCATGCAAATTAAACATAACAGAGCAGACAGGACTCTGTGTATGCCGTGTTCACTCAGCAGGATGAAGAGCTCAATGATGCGTGCTCCCACACTTCTGCTGCAAAGAACTAATGGGTGCACCTGGCGCAGGTCAGCGAACGCATGCAAATACGAACAGCGGCGCAGATTAGACGGCAGCAAGAGGTGTCGATGGCCGCTGATCCGGGGGGAGATTATCTCAGATACAGCGGTGAACAAATGCTCCCCCTCTTTCAATATACGCCCCCTTTCATTCTCCCCCCACCGCTGCCAGTCGTCGCTGCCCCTCTCTTGGGAAATAGAGATGCGTGCTTTAATCCGGATTAGCAAGCACAGACACATCGGTTGTGTGTCCCTTTCTCAGCTCCATACACCTATTTTTCAAATAAAACTATTCATGCAGAGAAACACGTGAAATGCATGAATAAAAGACAAAGAAGTAATGGAGTGGTAATAATATTCAAGAGAGGTAGAAACGGCTGGATAAGCAAAGGTAACGCTGCTTTGAGAGAAAGGCCTGCCGGTAAAGAGAGAAAGAGAAAGCACGAGCGCAGGAGGAAGAGGGGTGAAGGGAAATGAGGCAATGGGAGAAAGGACTGCATTACCATTAGCGCCACAAGGTGGCAGCAGTGAAATCTGGCTGGGAACAATAAAATCATCAGCCAGGCTGACAGCCAGGCTGCGGGGAGCAGTCCATAGAGGGCAAAAGCGAGCTGAGATGTCAAACAGTGGATAAAGAGACAGACTGAGACATGACAGATTGCATGTTCTCAATATAGAGTCTTATTGCTGCAGCGTTGTAACGACCTCTGCTGCCCCGCCAGCTAAATTTAGCAGCCACTTGGTGACCGGTGTGATATTTTATAATCAGCCAGGTTTAAGTTAAAGTCTGGGCCGAAATGGCCACGGCCCGGCTCTATTTCTGACCTATGATGTGTTTTTGGGGGCCTGCCCGTCTTTATTAGCCGTGCAACGGATGAATGCTCTGAGTGACTGAACACAATGGGTCTCACTGAGAGCAAGTATTTGCCTGAAGATGTTTACGCTGCAGAGGCTATTTCAAGCATCAGCAGCCCTGACGGCGAGCGCATCATGTTTACATAGATGGCTGGATCGACGCGCCGCTTCATGTCTGCGTGGGTGGGAGAAATTCTCACACCCGTGCCTTCTGCAGCACTTCAGGACACTTCATGCTATGTAATCACACCTCAGCGTGAGTGGCCACCTACACTTCCCATACGAGTCGATGACGACGACGACGACGATGACTTTTAATTAGCACATATGGACCGGCTGCAGCAGAAACGGCCCGGGTGGCGCATGGAAACATCTGCCAACACGCCTGCATGCATGCATGACATGCAGCAGACGGCCTACTTACTGGAAGGAGGGGGGTCGCGAGTCTCCGATGCCCCCCGTTCTCTCGAGGGGAGGGGGAAGCTCTGGGTGGCTCTCCGTGCACTGAGACCCTCCATCAGAGTGAGCGCTCTCTGCCAGGACCAGCTGAGAGGGAGCAGGAGGAAAAATGATCAGAGATATTTCTGATTTGCAGAAATGCAGTCAGAGGTAATATCTATTAGGAAAAAATTATAACTGCAGTGGTTAGCAGTGAAAACAGAAAAACACTTTAAAACTACAGTCTCAAAATGCTTTTACAAACAATGATGCCATCCTTTCATCTGAACCAGAGTAGTGAAGGTTATAGCAACGAGGTTGCTATAACCTCGTTGCTATCTCACAAAAAGATTTCTTTTTGTGAGATAGCATATGTTATATTACAATAACTTAATTACATCATATTGCTTTTGCTTTCATATATATACATATATATATGTGGGGGTGGGGGGGGGTGGAGGGGTGTTTTGCTTTTTTTTAAACAGACAAATAGAAACAAAACAAAAACAAGCAAACAAGAACTTGGGTGGGAGTGGCGGCAATGTTTATCAAAAATCAGACTTAAGGTTATTCCATACACTTTGACCATATTCTATAGAAAGTGTCCCTTTGCTCTGTGACAGAAAAGATTGTCATTATTTTATTCCAATGAGTCATTTTGTGAAAGTAGATTCCCACAAAAGCAGTGGAGAAGTCTCGGTCCACTTTTAAAGAATCCAATTTTTCTAAAAATCTGCAACATTATTACTTCCTGCCGTGTTCTGTTTGATCTTTGTAATTGCAGATTTCATCTGCAACTTTTCCCCAAGAACACAACTAGAATAGCAATAATATACTTTGCTCTGTTCGAATGCAGTACAACATTTTTACAACATGTGAAATTTGACATTTCTTTAAATCAGGTGGATAAATAAAAATGGACTTCCAATGATTTTCTGTGATGAACTGACAATCTGACAAACATAAAACCATTTTTTGGATCAGATTCACATGAGAACTCTGAACTCTGATGAAATGGGTCACAAGAAATCTTATACAATTTAGCACGGGTTATTAATGGAACAGATCGATTCATCAAATATTCACTAAAAAAACCACAACATTTAACATCAGACTAATAACAATAAACAATTTTAATAAAGAAATGTGGATTATATGTGGAAAGCATGTTTAAGAGCTGTTTATTTGGGGAAATTAAAGTTCACTCCTTGGTTCTCTTCATTTTAGGTGACAAACTCCCAATTTGCCAAAATCAAATACCAGTGCAGGTTTCCAGATGTATGGTGATGAAACAGCTTTTTGTATTTGGTCGTTAACAATTTAGTAGCATCTGCTTTAACAAAACGTCTTTCTAGGTTTAGAGTCTGCCTCAGCATAGTTTGATAAGTCATGTTTCATATAACAACTTAAAATATTAAAATTTTCTCTTTTAAACTCTCTAAAGTTTGAGGAGCATCTTGAGACGTTAAGCAGATTTACAAAACTTGCATACCTTCAGATAAATCAGAGACCATCTCCTATTTCATGCTGCAAATATCTTCATGCATTCAGTGATTTTCCTCCTCTTTAAATCACCGTGAAACAAGGTCACAAGCAGTACCTACAGCAAACGTCTGTGGGACAAACAGCCTTCTCTGTACGAGGGCTCAGCAAAACATTTATTACTTGCAGAACTAAAACTGAACTGCAACCTACATCGATCCAATTTAAAACTGAATTATTTCCTAAGAAAGACCAACTATGTAGTCATTCATGATGTTTTTTTACTACATTTGACGGCAATCTGGCCGTGATTATTAATTATTTTGCTCCACTGTTTCCTAAAATTTGTTTAGGCTGTACACAATTTGGATCCTAATGTCAGATTTCAGTCAAATCAGATAATCAGATATTCACATTTCAGTCAAATTAGTGCGTCTCTCTGGTTGAAGTACAAGTAAAATCTGTATTTGCAAGCAAAACCTCGCAAAATACTTTATAGATGCTGTTCTACAATTCCTCTGTATAAGGTTTTAAAGAACTGTTTCCGAAAATGCGAAAATAGAAGAGACAAAAATTAGTCCACTACAGCTCAGAAATAGAGAAAATACAGTACATAAATGTAGTGTATCAGATAAAACCAACCAAATAATACGCAGAAGACAAGAAACTATGTATTAAGAAAAATATTTATGGTTTAGCAGCAGAATTTCAGCTTTAAGTATAATTTATATGACATAAAGGAGATGTGAAAAATTATAACTAACAGTTATCAATATCTGTTAAACCTTGAGTGAACTATTGAAGACACTTCACACACTAATAATAATAATAATAATAATAATAATAATAATAATAATAATAATAATAATAATAATAATAATACTGAATGCTGGAACCTTTAAGCTTTTTTTTTTTTTAAGATAGGTCAATAACAATCTCAGAAATATTTTTCTTTACAATGAGAAAGATTTTGAAAAACATTAAAATTACATGTTACCAGAATGAAGGTATACAAAAGGTTTCAAAACAACATTGTTTTGGGCTTCATTTGGGTTCTTAAAGCGTGAAGTATTTTTAATAAGATTCCAGCAAAAGCATCTCCATTTCTTTCACAAACGAGGCGCCGCCCCTCCCCCAGCTGTTGCTACGTACCGCCGGTCAGCGGCAGAAGAAAAAGACCCCACCACTTTTCTCTCACTTACCAGAAACAGAGCTTTGGCTCTTTGTCGTTGTCACTGTGTGGAAACTAAAGAAGCGCCACAAATTACTTTGTGAAAATATTACTGTTTTAAAATTACAATTGGGCGAAATATTTGTTAAGAAGATCACTGCATGCTAGCTAGCTAATTACGCAAATAAGTCAGCTACGGTAATTAATAAGTATCAGCTTGTAATACTGTATTATTTTCCACTCAACAAGAAACTAAAAATTACTAGATTTAATGGCTGATAAGTCTACATTTTCCTAATGTGTAATTGTTAACACTATAAATCCTAAAGTAGCGCCGACGATCCAGCCAAATTAGCAGTGCCGTAATTCCACCACACTTTGCGCAATCTGAAAAATTCCAGCGGTTTCTGAAAGGGGAGATGTTGCGCGTTAATAACCAATATCTGGTTATTACGGTAATTTCACCCCAGCAGTAGCAGGAAGTGAAATTAATCTGAGGGGGCGAAAATAACTTGCTAGATGTTGAAAGTTCCAGAAATATGGATAAATGGACAAATATATTTAAAGAACTGCGTACAGTTAAAATAAGCAAAAAATATCCAGGGGGAGATTTTAAATTTAGAACATAAAGATTTAAAAACAAAACAACAAACAAATTGTAGCGATCATCACTACGGTCATTTCAGAAGAAACACAAAATATCTGGTGTTTTTTGGTGTTAAATGTGTATTATTACTTAAAGTTGCCATAGAAACTCAACTCAACTTTTAAACACTGTTATTTTTATTTGTATGTCCTTTTAAGCAGGTAGTTGTTTGATCTTGATTTAACTTCATACCTTTTGATGACCAATCAGGGACTGATCTGCATATTAGCCACTGGCTAGAGAGCCAATGTACGGAGCAGCAATTACTTTATTTTAATTTTAGCATTGTCCCCCGTCATAAATAAATACAAGTAAATTAATGAGCGCTGTTGTAAAGTTGCACAGATTCACGTGTGAGTCAATACCTTAGGTCCTGCTGTCAGTGACCGTCTATGCTAATTAACTCTTATTGGGTATGGCAGTCTCTAACAAGTGCACGGCCAATACAGTGTGGTTAATTTTGACCTCTGACCTCCCAGGGAGGCAGGCTAGCAGAATAATGACTTTCTCCGCAGAGATCAATAAAGGAAGCTAACAAAATAAAATAAAACATAGCAGCAGCACAAAAGATCCATGAAGCTGATTGGATAAGTGGCCTGTCAAGCTAAATTATACATCTTATACTTTAGTTTTAGATCAATGTTAAAAGCTTTAACTGAAATATCATGTCATGTGGGGAAAAACAAAGATGAAGATGTAAATCCCCCTCTCACCGATACCACAAACCTTTCTTCTGTTCCCAAAGGGGAGCTTTAGTTCATGTTTATAGCCCAGCGCCACAAACCCAACAGGGTTACTTAATTCAACAGAGCATTAGCTGATAAGATTAGAGTAACAGTATTCAATGCAGGAGAGGAGGGTGTTAATATCTAATGGCCCCACTTACACCTCTACTCTTCGGCTGAGAGGCGAGGCCAAATTTTTAAGAGTCTCTAAGGAGGTGCAACATTTCTACAACTGAATGATCTACGTTTCACATGAAGCCGAGGCAGAAAGGGAGAGTGAGGCTGCGCCACCCATCTCACTTACCCAGGACACCACCCGCCCGTTGAAGCACGGCAGCTTGGCGTTGTCGTCGGAAATCTCTTCTTTGACCACCCTGTGGAGAGGGATGACGCATAAGTTACAGGACTGGGAGGCAGACAGACAGAATCACCTGGAGATAACCAGAAAGCGCTCCACTTTCACACGGCGCTGCCAAGCACAGAGCCACATTCACACTTTGACAGTCACATTTTTCAAAATGGCTCTGACAGCTTTAAGTCCCGGTGAGCTTTAAAGAGCAGCACTGGTGCCACTTTGAGTCCGTATCAGTAACACTTGGACATCATGTTTGTTTGCCTGCTTGCACCGGGCACAACGAGGTGAGTTGAAATATCATGTTTGAAAGGACATAAATCGGAAATGATAACCTGCAAAGCTTTTCATGATTCACAATGAGCTTCAAGGGCTGGACAGCTAAAGATACACACAGATGCCACTAAAATCTGATAAACGCAATCAACAAGATGAACCCAAACCAACCACCAAGCTTTTAAAACAGTTGGAAAAAGTATTCACTCCAATTCTACTTAAAGCTGCAGTATGTAACTTTAAAAAATATATTTTTGACCCAATTGTTGAAACTGTTGTGACAGAGACGAGACAATAATCTGTGAAGATTGGAGCTCAGATTAGTTGCTAACTAGAAGTAACCAGTCACAGCTAAGATTGGTTACTTCTAGTCTTAGGGCTGTCAATCACCCTACACCATAATCATGGGCACTGATTATTGTGTAGAAATGGTTTTCCTGTAACGGTGGCATGTTTATCCACCATTAACACATTGAAAAGCATTAGAAAGGTTGATTGACAGCGCTAAGACCCGCCTCCTGGATCTGACTGGTTGGTTTTGGTTGTGAGCAGTGCATTTCTTCAGATGGTAACAGCAGCTCAGGGAAGAGGTATAGTAATCTTTTCACAGAGTATCTGTGTCATATTGCACTGTCACAACACGGTGACAGTTTTAATAAATATGTAAAAAAAAAACAACCCTTCTTTTGTTTAAATTAAAGTTACATATTGCTGCTTTAATCTAGAAGATGGGATGCCCAAAATGTCATGCAAGTCAAAAAGCAATTTGATTAAATACTAATGCACAGGTGTCAAACTTGAGGCCCATGGGCCAAATCCAGCCCGCTGTAGCATTTTATGTGGCCCTTTAGATTCTCGACTAAACATTAAGTGTTCTTAAATATTATGTTATCAATCAAATCAATGAGCAAATAAATAAATAAGCGCAAAATATTGTAAATATTTCCAAATTAGTACTACAAACAATTTGATATTTATTGCAAAAAATCACAAGAAGAATTGTGAAGTCCTGGAGGGACTGCAAATATGTTCAATAATATTTATTTTTAAGAATTTATTGATATTTCCACAGTTTGTAAACAGGTTTTATTAATACATTATGGCACAACCGGCCCTTTAAAAGCATTCATGATCTTGATTTGGTCCAAAACGAAAATGAGTTTGACACCGCTGTAGTAATGAAACACATGTGCCTTTCTAAATTTCAATTCTTTTAAAAAATTATCTCCATCATCATTATGGCATTTAGCAAATAGATCAGATTTATGGGATCCTAAATAAAATTGTAGCTACAACAGGAACAGTAGAGTCTGAATCAAAGTCAGACAGCGAGAAAAAATAGGATTTATGTCTTTTTCAACGGCATTTGGGTGAAATTGGAGGAAATCCCTAATACGTGATCAGTCAGTTGCTGTTTGTAAATTCCTGCTGCATAATTATTCAATAGTTGAGAGATGGATGGATGGATGAACAGATGGATGAGTCAGAGCGATGGTGACAGCGTGTCAGGGCGCTGCGGCGTGTATTAATAGAGTCATCCGGTGTGAGAGGCTCCCTCTCTGCGTTCAGCAGTAAATTCCCAACGAAAATACCTGACAGTTACCCTTTGACCTGCTGGGACACGGTTCAGCAGTGAGAAGACTCCACACCTGCTTGGTCTGTCGCGCTAGCAGAGGGGAAAGTGGCTTACAGTGACATATTTGCCAGTTTTCAGCTTATTGCTCTCCTGCATGTCTTTATGTGGTTTTATTTCATGGGATTTTCCCTGATTTGTTACAAACAAGTGTTTCTAAAACTCTGTGGAGATCTCACATTAGCTCCTTGACTTTGAACAGGATTTATAAAAAGGGAGAGGCACGACTTGAGAGCAGCAGAAAATCCTAAGAAGATTTTACGCAGGGGTGTTTTGGCAGCGACTTTGCAGCTTCCTTTTTTTCTCCAGCACTTCATGTTTGCCAGAATTTCCCCGCTAACTGAAATGATTAGCCAAGTTAGATGTTTTTTTACGTGTGTGTGCGATGCTGTGGGAGCTGTATAGCTGGGAGTGGTGGGCAGAGATAACGCAGCCCTGTGGAAACCGCAGAGCGAAGACTCTGCCGCTGTGGCCTGTTCCACCTCAGGGAGGAAACAGGAGGGAGACGAGAACCCGGCCGTCCCGGGCCGGCTGCTCGCTTGGTAGGAAGTGTTTGCATCCTCTTCTCCACAGCTGTAAGGTGACTTGAGAGGAAGTGGGAGTGGTCTGTATAAATAACACAGCAGCCATGCTTCTTCCTTCTGTTTGTCAGGACTGAGCTGCTGGATTTTCAATCTGTACCAGATCCCATCTTTAACAGCTTCCATCTGATATCAGGACCGGTTTGCGTTGCCCTCTTGAACTGGTAGCATGCTCAGGCACTTAAAATGTTACACAAACAAACCACGTGTGGAGAGACGTGCAGTCTGGTGTGAAGCTGCCAGTCAGTTATTACACTGGACTGCTTCTGCAGATTTTACAGGCTAATGGCACAAGTTACACCCTGACAATCATGGAATATTTTGCAGCAGATATTTGCCTAGCTGGAGAAGATCAAGGTGTGTTTGTTTGGGATTTGAAAGAAGAACGCGGTGGGAAACTTTGAGCCTGAACCAAAAAGAAGAAGGAGGTAGAAATCAGCACACAGCAGCAGTCTGAGGTGGGCAGAAACAGGAAAGCTGAATATTTGTAGGTAGAAGGATTAGAAACAGTCTCAATAGATAAGGAGTTTGTAACACGCGGCTCTGCAGCTTTAAGTGGCTCTTTGAACCTCCCGCTGTGGCTCTTAATATTTGTCTAAAAATGATAAAGAAGGAACTCATGTTTTTAAATAGAAATATCAAAACAAATGCAAGTTTTTACATGGAATAAATAAACTGGGTTTCCACAAAAACACGGCAGTAAAAGCACAAGTAATATTTCTGTAGATCTTTTCTTTTTTTGTCATGAGGTTGGAGATTATGTGCTTTAAAAAAACCACACACATCACATAGTTAATACATCAATCCACTTTTTGCAAACCTCTATTTTTCTTTATTTAAAAGTCTAAAACAGACAGAAAATTGTGGTTATTTAAAAAAAATCCAATTAAAATTTTCAGATAAGAATCTACTTTTTGTAAATTGGTTGTAATTTTTAAAGTTCAGATAATATTTTTAGCTCTAAATAAGCAAACACAGCTCTTTGGGTTGTAAAAGTTTCAGACTTTTGTACTAAATTATACAATTATCTCCATTTATATTACCATTTTGAGGAGAAACACAGCAGATTAAAGTTTAAAACAATCCTTTAGTTTGAACATGAATCTGATTATTTATTTTTTTTATGTGGAGGAAGTTAAAATTAGGGTGATGGTAAAGTGTCTTTCCAACCTCAGCATGCAATTTTTATGAAAAAAAGTAATTAAAAACAGAAAAATGATTCCAAAAATATTGTTCTAGTCTCTTATAAGGGATGCTTAAATTATATAATTTTCCATTGGAGGAAAAACTTCATGGCAGAAAGAAATAATTTCAAACCTAAATTTTCCAGGGGCGTGAATAATTTTGGGCTTATCTGCATCAATAGACGAGCCAAGAGATTATAATCTGACAATTTTTCCTCCATCGGCATTTAAGTAGAGTCATTTAATTCAAACAATGCCGATAAATTTTATTAATCACGGGAATACATCACAAAAAAGAAATAAAGAAAATGATTAACTTCGCATAAGATTTGACAATAAATAATTAATCCTAATTACCAAAGCTTAGCCAAAAGCCAAGCTAAAAGGATTAATCTTAAATTTCCTACTAAATACAACAATAGTCTCTACTGTCCTCAAGTCTTCAGTAAGATTGTTCTGAAAATCACAATACAGCTCACGGATTTTTGTTCTTACTTTGGGTTTTATCTGAACACATTTTCCAGAAGACCTGAGGAATCTGGATGCTAACAGGATGAAACTGAAGGTTAAATCTTTTGTCAAAATGAAAAGCAGATCTGATAAATATATAGGACTAATACAATTTCCTTCAATTTACATTTGTTTAAGAACTACCTCAATCTTTTTTCACATTTATATCTTATAGATTTCATTGTAGTAAAATTGTTAACAGCATTAAATTGTAAAATGTGATAGTTTAGTCAACATTCCCCCCTCATCCTCTCCATCATGGTCATGAATTTCACTATCATGAATTCATTACCACAGTGGAAGTGTTGCTGTTTACGCTATATGACAACAAACTGCAGCGCAGCCTTCAAATTTGTCACAATCCTCAGGTTGCAAAACTATGTGAGGAGATAAAGGAGCACATCTGAGCAAAAAGCTGCAGAATTTCATCCTTTCAACTACAAAAGCTCTGCATCACAATCTCTGCAACAGAAAGATCCCCCTGCCAGCCCCTCTACTTTCTGAGTCACAAACAAGCCTGTTTCTTTCAGACCTTCAGCTTGGCTGCTTCCTCAGTACCAGAGAGTCTCTGTGACTTGAATTATAGTGAGGTCTCAAACCCACTCACCACTGCCGGCGGCGACGGCGAAACTCTGTAACGTCACCTTGAAGTTTCCGAAAAGAAAAGGCGAGTGAGTTGTGTCACTACAAACCAAACGTGATTCCTTTCTGTTCTATCCGTCCTGACAGACAGAGGATTGTAACTGTAGAAAACGTGAAAAACCAAAATAAATTAAGCATAGATCTGTACAAAATGCATTGCTTACGTTGCTGTTCTCTGATGTGTGGATACAAATGCTGTAGCTGGTGGTGAAATGCATTCTGGGGAACCTGAAATGCCATGTTCTCTGTGGTGAGCTCACATACGCTCAGGTTGCAAAACATTTACCAAATCTGTGAGGCGGTCGCTTTAAGAGCTGATATGGGAAGCATAAATGTAGTCCAGAAATCCTTCAAGAAATTGGCTTTTTCCCCCCCTTCTGCACAACAGGGGGTCTTCTACAGAGGACCAAGCACTGACTGCTCATTTACATTTCAAACACTGAATATAACTGCAAGGGGATTTGATGTTTTCCCTCTCTGCACTGCACTCTTATTCTGTGGTTGTTAATTCTCCGGCAGCCATACTGTCTGTCTGGATGCAGCACAGCCAGTATGGCTACCACAAAGCGCCGTTTTTTGTTTTTTTTTTAGCTTTTGACTGGCTTCACTTCTATACTGTGCCAGTACTATACGGCGCCCAGAGTGCCTGGATGTTTACCCTCAACTCAAAGCCTGCAGTGAATGTCGAGATGCCTTTTTTTTTTTGCTTTTTTGATGTTGTTTTTTCAGTGTGGAAATATGCCGTTCGGTGCACAATCATGCAAGAACGTCTGGCGTTCATAGCAAAGTGCTCAGGGAAATGGAGTCATGTCTCCATGTGGAGTGAGCAAATATGCTTTGTTTGTTTCCATAATCTGCTTGTTGATCACCTGAGGCCCAGCGAGAAGCCCGGCCTGCAGCGAGAAGGCAGGAAGCCGGAGCTGGGGACAAAGCACTCCGCCGACCAGGAAGAGCCAGTTTCCCTCGTCAGGCCAGAACGCAGTGGAAATAAGTGACGTTTGGCTCTATGGAATCACTTCCTCCAACTATGCTCACGATTACAGCACTGCATATTAATGTGACCCGTGCCCACATATGACACACACTTCATCCGCTGGCTGACTGAGCAAACTGGAGACCTGCTGGGATTCCTGAAAGCCAGGACAAAGTTACAAGGTGAGGACAAGAAACGTGAAAGGGCGCTCTTTGATGAAATTAAAACAGAAAAATAAAAAAAATTAAAAATGCACCCAATATTCAAATTGATCGGATGTCAGACTAAAATACCAAATCTTTCTCTTCCAAGAAACACAAATGAATCTACTTTCAGTATTAGTGAGGTTTTCTAAAGACGTCAGCAAAGCAGGTAAGCTTAGAAAAGAGCAACATGTACATTGGAACAAAGTTAGCTGTTCAGGCTACCTGCGCTAATTGCTAATAAAAGATGCTAATCTTAGCGGTCATTTGTCTTTGTTTTAAAGTAACAATAAAACCATTTTATAGTGAGATCTCCTCTTTCTACTATTAAAACAACTAATGAACACTCACAAAAAGGCTTGAAATATTTTACTGCTGTTCTCATATCTTCTAATCAATTAGTTCCTAAATACCAATTAGAAACGATATGTTAGCTATTAAACAAAACAACTGGAAATTAGAATTTGGTGTGATTCTTTGCTAACATTCCTATTCTACATCCTCTATTTCTTTTAAAAGAGAACTTATTTAAACATGTTATGTGCAATTAAATGCAACACTTTGTTTACATTATGGTAATTTGACTGTAATTTAACCACTATTACTCTGGGATAAACAAGTAAAGCAATGTTTTGTTTTTCCTCAAAAAGAACAAAGAAGCATTTTTATAGATCTATTGGAGTCTCTCAATGTTTTCCAATCAGTTCTAATTGATAATCAGCAGCTCAAAATAAAAATATAATGTTGTAAAAATAAAACATATTCATTATCAAAAAGAAAACATGACCAAAATAGAGCAACATTTCTGCTAAATATCACACAATAAATTAATTTAATCTCACTTTGAAACGCAAGCAGAGCAATTTTTTTATATTCCTCATGCAAAAAACTGTGGAATAATAATAATTCTAAACACAATCAAAGTTTCTAAGCTAAAAAAGGTTTTCCCATCACAGGAAAAGTATTTCAAATGTAGACGAGGAAGGAACAAAGTTAAGATTAATTTTTAAAAAGTTATTAGCTAAACAGCAAAGGCAATAAAACAGTAGTAGTCCTGGGCTTATGAATTATTTACACATCATAAATTGTGTGGTTTTGCAGCTCAAATAACAAAGATGATGGCTTAGAAAGAGTTTCCGATTTCCACCGTTTCTGTTTTTATACTTATAAATCTGATTTATGTCTTAGATATTGAAAGAAAAATTACTTTTATAAAAAGAAAATATACTGATTAACAACTAACTGAATGCAATAGTGTGAGAAGAATCGATGAAAATCAGAATCGAAAAGTCAGTCCTCAAGGAAAACTGGGAATCGGTATGATCCACGCTTAATCCGCGCATTATTAATTTATATTCATTGGTTTGTTTAGAAGAAGGCTTTAAGAAGTTGAATATTTGTGGGTTATTATTCACAGGATTCACCTGCTGTACACATTAATTCCTATGATAGCCCTAATGAGTTAAGCAGACCTCTGGAAAAAGAAATGAAAAAAAAACTCCACATGCTGTGACTAAACCGCGGAGGGGAAAGTGAAAGAAAGGCCAAATATTTTGAAACCTGAGAACTTGGGCATGAACCTTTTGTCAGACCCTCACGCTGCTGCAGCTGGTTGGGATATTGTCATTAATATGAGGAGCAGGGGGTTCTGGTCTGGTCTGTGTGTGTAATCCGTGCAGAGCTGCGTCATTAGGGCTCCGGACGGATCTGGTATCACTTCAAACAACTCGTGTGTCTCCTCCGCTGAGCGCAGGGCAGCCTGGAATAATGAGCAGGTGCCAGGAGCATGGAGACAGACATGCAACTACAATTTACACGCAGGTAACAAGGCTGCAGCCCGACTCGATTGATGTTCCATCTATAAGGGGCCCTGAAAACCAGCAACCAGAGCTGGCTAATAATGAAAAAAACAAAAACAAAACACACACATATCAAATAATAATAGTAACAACCGGCTACTTACCCAAAATCCTGGTCCATGGATTTAAAGAAGAATTTGTAGCTATTGACGGGTCGGTTGTTGAGGACATTTTTAAAATCCGCTAAAGTGACTTTCTCCGGAGGAACAGACAGCTTGACCAGATAAGGAGTCTCCTCCTCGTCTATGTGATATATTATTTTAGTCTCCGCCATGAGAGACTGAGGGGAGGACAATCATTGACACAGGAAAGGAACAAGGGTTGGCAACGCAATAAACAGGCCTGCTATGTTACCAGCTACCGGGAGAACAGCATAACCGCGTCCCCTAACAGCAAAAGCGGTGCAGCCCGCGGCGCGTAGTGCGGCTCCGTGTGCCCGACGAACGCGGCGAAAATCCGGACATAATCGCGTTGTGGGTGCCTGTATTCCTGCTACTGTCTGAGGCGCTACGGTGGCTCTCTCGGCACTAAAACAGGAAGGGACAGTCCACATCCTTGCGATATGGAGTTGGGAATATTGCTATTTTTCTAATTGGTTAGACAGTGCTGCCATCTAGTGGCGAGTCTGAGTTACGTCTTACGCAACCCCCTCACCCCACTGTACAGGAAACAAAGAAACGGTCTAATAAAGCGCAAATAAGCTATAAACACGTCTTGTTATTTAGGTTTTTTTACATCAAAAAATAAAGGTGCATCATAATAGATAATATATTTTATAAATTAATTTGTTTTTAGTCATTTTAGTCCAACTGAAACGGTAGAAAGTAATTTTATTCCAGTTAATTTAGATCAGGAGATATTTATTGCAGATTTATTTCACCACACTGTTCTGCTTAAAGCAAATTAAAGTGAAATTTTCACTGATTAAAAAGAATGCAAACTAATTTAAATAATCTTAAACTAGAAATGTTTAAAAGAACAGCACACAGACTATTTTTCTTTAAATTTTACATAATATGACAGTGCGTAGCATCACAAACATGAAGTAACTTTTACTCAAAAGTATTAAATATAGGTTAAATTTTAGTTTATTTGTTTTAAGGAGGGACTCATTCACATCATGTTCTATTCGCCTAGAATATATCAAACGATTTAGAGAAGATTCCTGTAAAAAAATCAGGCTAGTCCATTTCTTTAAGCTGTAAAATATTATATTTAACAAACTTGAATATATATCCTATGAGTATGAGTCACATTAAAATTAAACGTTTTTCATTAAGTCCACATTTTTATTTTTTTTTATTTTATTGGTATGATATCATTTTCTAATTTAAAATGTCATGTTTTCATTAGCTGACAGTTAACAGAAACAAAGGCTTTGAACCATCCGTCTGTGTGTAAATGATCTATATAATGTGTTTTTTCTTACAGATAAAATTCCTGACATTAGTGTAGCTCAGATTATCTTCCTCTGGACAATGCTCTGGGTTCTCTGTGGGACTGAGGCCAATTTACCCAGTCAAACCAGTTACTGGTAGTTTTTAGAGCACCAAGCCATGGTGGAAGCTTTCCTGTCTAAAATGCGCCAGTCGATAATAGTGTTGACTTTGTTCTTGATAAAACTCAGTGGGTCAACACCTGAACTGACACGGGTCCCAAAACTTAAACTCTGTCAACTTATGTTACAAATGAAATGAAAAATTCCCTTTAATCTAAAAGTCCTTTGTCCTTTTTCTCCTTAGCCCAGGAAAGACGGTTCCAACATTGTTTCTGATTCAGAAGCAGCTCAATGAATGTCAACGTTCAAATCCAAGTCCTGGTTGTTTCTCTGCAGGGACATTTCTCTGGAAGAACAGTTTACGCCTTACAAATCTTCTCCAGATTCAGTAGATGGGCTTTGCTTTTGCTTATGAGTCTTTGTCCACCTCACTTTTTTCCTTCCACTCAACTTTCAATGTTTGCTGTTCATCCTTTTTTGTCAGTAGCTGCTGGAATATTTTAAAATCCGTAGTCTTCCCATGATTGTGTAGTCCGTAACGTAACGTTTCCTAATTTAAAAGTCAGTATTAGTTTTTGTAAAAAAATAAAATTAAAATAATTAATTAATTAATTAATTAATTAATTAATGGTTTTGATTTTAATCAAATTTTTTAATTAATTTTAATTAAAATTTTAATAAGATTTAATTACATTTTTAATTAAAACTAAGTTTTTTAATTAAAATTTAAATACATTTTTTTTAGAAAAGAAAATATTTTAAAATTTTTGAAACATTTTAATTTGGAATTTTATTGATATAGGTCATAATCATCACAATTTAAAAATGAAATAAAACAAGGATTTTAGATATATCTGTGAGTAATGAAACAAAATATTGTATGAGAATAAAATAGATCAGATTTTTAATTAAATTACTTGGCATTCTGAATACATTTCAGTCATTTTATCATTTATCTTTAGACCACAGTTACATCTTTTTCCGAGCTCTGTTAATTAATCCAAGGAAAATATTTGTAATGAGAGAAAATCTTTATTTCAGAGAAACAGGCACTGAGGTGCGCAAATAATTGACAGACTGGGCTATCGCTTGTGATTTACAATAACAGGCACAAATACCTGACAGAAGCTACACAGTTCATAGTAAATTTAAGCTTGGCATGCAGGTTACCTTAATAAAATCAGTCATGTACAAACCAGGTCACGACATCTTCAAGTCTCCAATTTAATCTTTTACTGTAATATTCAGATATTTCCTGAGTTTCTACTAACTGAGTCCTCAGTTCGGATCACTATTAGTTAGAAATAAATATTTTTTTTCTTTTGAGGAAAAACTTTTAAATGGGAAGTTTGAGGAAGAAAATAAGTTGGGGTTCTTTATTTGCTCATTAAAAGACATACAAACACCTGGATGAGCTTCGCCATGTGCACACAAATGTGAGCCAAAACTTTCATTTTGGCTCACATCAAAATTGAAGTTAAATGTTTGTGCCAGAATGTATTGATAAAACCCATTAAACTGTTAAAATATTAATATTTAGCTGTTCCTTCACTATTTTGTGATTGCTTTAGTTTTATTTTGAAATCAAAATCACAGATTTTGTGGTGCTAATTCAGAAATATTTGTGAGGAATTTTTATGACATTTGCGTTAGTGTATGATGTTAAATATCACTCACCTTATCAGTTATGGACTGTAACTTCCCAATAACCTCCAAGTTTTAGCAGCTAATATTTTTTACCCTCCACAAAATGAGTTTGCAGGCCATAATCTGCATCTCAATCTCAAAACATTGCCATGTCAGAGATAGAACTGAGCTAATTCACCCTGAATCTGCACATATTTATGAATTATAACCAAAAGAGTTAGATGTGAAGCTAGATGAGCACATTAAATAAAGTAAACTGCTGCATTTGGAAGAAATATGTGTTGTGGTCGACTTAGGCTTCCGGAGGTGAAAGTTTTTTGCCTTCCCAACACTGGGGGGCGCTCACTCCCCAGTGGACTGGACAAGCAAATAAGCATTAAAAACTCCCAACTAAATACCACCCTGGGCTGAGAACCACACTGCCCAAGTTAAGGTTAATTACCTATACATGTGTCTCAATCATAAACTGACCTTATATTTTATTTTTATCATAGCTTTCTGGCTTTTGACTCAGCTTGAGGTGTTAGCTTTAATGTTTTGATTGTTGATTTGTATTTTATGTCTGTTTTATTTGTTTTGGCGTACAGCACTTTTCCCAATAGTGTTACTTTAAAGTGCTTTATAAATAAGACTGAACTGTATTGTATAGTTTACATATTACAGTACAATTGAATTTCTGCAAAAGATTGAAAGTAAAAAAAAAATGTAGAAAATAAAAAAAAGAGTCATCTGAGAGCATGCATAGCACATATCGCAACAGACTGAGTGCTTTTAAACAGCAATAACTAAAAAAAAGAAATGTGGACAAAATCTAACTAACCATATAGTTTTGTTGATCAAACTGCAAGCTGTACATATATAAGACAAAAAAGGCAAAAAGGAAAGTATTTGTTACAGCAGAGGGAGTAATCCTCCTGTGTTTTCTCCTGGATTTCCTGTGTCGTTATTTTTAATTTTTTTTTTCCTTCTTTCTCTCCGTTGTTCTTTGCGCCGCCGGTGTTTGCCCTGGACCAGCCAGCAGCATCTTAGAAAGGCCTCGCTCACTTCCACATCTTCCCATCGAATTCTGCAAGAAAAGAGGACAGCCTTCAGCTTTTGCTGTCTGCTTGTGTTTTCCTGCACTTGCATTGAAGAATGTCTCACCCTTATTGCACTCTTTCACCATATCTCTTTCTTTCAGTAGGTTGTTTTTGAATTCTGTGGAGTCGGGAGAAAACACATGGATAACCAGACAAAACAAAAAGCACATTAGTAGCCAGAAGAAGCCATGTGCATTTGCTGCTTGAGGATAAATTAGATTCAGTGTACCTGAATTCAAGGAGTCTTGGTTGTAAGTCCTCATCTCTGTGCAGTCTAATGCTATCTCACCTTCACTGATCATAGTTCCCCTGCACACACATAAGGCAAGGTAATTTTATTTATATAGCACATTTTCAGCAACAAGGCAATACAAAGCGCTTTACAGGAATTAAAAGGAAATACAAACGAAATAACAAACCAAAGGAAAGAGCAAATGAAGAAAAATTATCTAATGTTGATCTAAAGTATGTAAATCACCTGTTCTGGGTGATAAGTATCCTCTGGTCTAATTCCATTTCTGGGCTGGAAGAGCAGCAGTCTAAAAAGTACATAAACTAGATACTCCTATTCAGGGTTGGTAGATAAGTATACCTTATTTTGTGGACTATAGAGCGCACCTCAATATAAGCCGCACCCACAAAGTAAAAAAAACAACAAACGGCTCCGCCACTCTCAGTTTTCCACAAGTTTTTTTTCGGTTTTCTTATTAAATCTGCTATTAAGGACGCAACCCTCAGTCTTCATGGATTCGATCACGCCGAGCTTATATGTCCAGCAGCTATCGATCTGTCCTACCAGATCGATAGTCTTCAGCTTAAAATCGGCATCATATGAACTTCTTCATGTTGTGTCCTTGATGAGGGGATATGAGTTTGAAACCATTTCTCCATCATGCCTGCTGCTAGCATGTGCTTGTTCTAAATAAAAATTAGCACTTTCTTCTTTGATTTCCAATTTTGACTTCCAATGACTCACTTCCTGCTAAAGAGCCCCCTGGTGGTTGAAGAAAAATCCACAGAAAAGCCGCACCGGGTTATAAACTGCATGGTTCAGAGTGGGGAAGAAATAGTAGCTTATAGTCCGAAAAATACGGTAAGTAAGTATCCTCTGGTCTAATTCCTTTACTGGGCTGGAAGAGCAGGAGTCTAAAACGTAGTTGCTAGTTAGTTTTTCTGGATTCTAAGTTTGTTCTAATCCCTGTTCTGCGTTGCTAAATAAGTGTGGACTTTCTAAGTGTGCCCTAGATTTGTAAAACTAATGAGTACTCCACAGTTTCTAAGTAATAATAAAAACTAAATGTTCCATGTCTGGAAGAATGTTTTTCCTGGATTCTCTACAGTTTCTAAAAAAAATAAAATAAGCTAGAGTGACTAATCTAATTCCTTTTCTGGGCTAAAAGTGAGTACTCCAGCACTATACAAGCACTCTTATTAGCATAACGTAAAAAGGAGAATATTTTCGAATTTAGCAAAGAATCATGTCTTACCCAACAGATCTACCCATTTCGTACTCCAACCCTGAAACAACCAACCAGTGATCCGAATAAAAATACATGAAATATTCAGAGAAAACATCAAAACAGAATGAAAGGCTGCAGCTAAAAAACAAACAAAACAAACAGGTTACCTCTCTTTTTCCGTCGCCTAGTCAACATGATGACAGCGATGACGATGAAAGCCAGCAGCAGGAAAGTTGCCAGGAAGTAGCCCAGGTGCTGCACGAAATAACCCCGTTGTTCAGGGAGGAAGACATTTACCACACGGGGGCTGTCCTCTGAAACCTCCTCCGTTTCTGGAGGCAGAAAAAATGGGGAGGGGGAATCAAACAAGGACTGTACAGCTTTAGGCTGTATTTATCCTTTCCTGTGTTTATCGCCACCAGGGGGCGTATTTCATTTTGAGTTCTGAGTGAATGATTAGATAACTATTTACATGATAACAATTTACTGTTAGTATAGCTCAAACTCTAATGCATTCATCAGGGTTTTATTTGACAGACCGAAACAAATCAGTGCATAATTGTGAAATGGAAGAAAAATGGTTTAAAAAGATTTTTAGCCATGAAAATTCTGAAATGTGCGGCATGCTTTTATATTCTGATGCCCATAAATAAAACCCAGTGCATTTAAATTTCCTTTAAATCCCACCTGATTAATAAATACAGTTAACATAAGAGGAGGAAGAAAGGGTTCTGCCCAGATGATACCGTAAGTGAAATATGTGCAAAATGTTATTTGTGGCAGAAACTAGAGCTGGTTATGATCATGAGCATAACATTCAAACATGGCGGAAGCAGCATTATGCTTGGGGAATGCTTTTCTCCAGTAGCGAAAGGGAAGCTGTTCAGAGCTGATGAGAAGATGGATGAAACTAAATACAAAACAATTTTAAAAAACAAACAAAAACCTTGAGAGTGATGCAGAGATCAAGACTCTTAACATGTAGCAAGACATACGATGAAATACTTAATAATCAAAGCATATTCAGATTCAACACAGAGCTAAATCCAATTAAAAACATAAGATTTAGGTTTAGCTATTCTGCAAAGAAATTGAGCAAATATTCCAGTCCAGATGTACGAAGCTTGTAAAGACACCCTGGAAAATGTGCGGCTGTAACAAAAGCTAAATGTGACTCTAAGAAATATTTACTTAGAGGGACTGAACACTTAAAGGTAAAAAGGTTTAAAAGGTCTGGATACCTTTGAAAAGAAAATGTATCGAATAGTTCTTGTTCCCTCCAGAGAAAAGAGGGAAAGCAGGGAGTTAAATGTCAGAACGGCGTAATGGCTTCCAGGCCCAGTGTCATGCAGCTGTTATTTTTTTCTTCTCCTCAGTAAAAACACAGACTGACCAGAAAAGAGGAGAAATGTGAGGAGGCCGAGGCAATTTCAGTAATGTGGTCAGCCTGCGTGTCTGCATTAGTTTTCCATTCACAGCAATTTTTAAGTCTTCTCGCAAACACCCAGAAATCCAGCTGCTGCGTGAGTGGAAAATAAATCATTCAGCTCAATGCTGAGCAGTACACAGGCAACAGGATGAAGACAACTTTGTTTTTGTGATGAAAGCAAATCGTACAGGTGGAGAAGAGAGGGGTGGTTTTTTTTTCTTTCCTTGAAACTAGAAAGATGGCGTAACTGATTAGGAAACTTCTGGCTTCCGAAACCAGCCAAACGTGAAGAAAAAATAAAAGACAAAACACCTCCACCACCTACTGCTGGAGCTAATTATCAGCTGTCACTGAATAATGTACCTAATATGCATGCAAATGGAGACAAGTCTGAGGTCAGTGTCTCTGTGGAGTACAACTGACCTGCAGAGAGCCGGAGCCGCACATTAACATCACCCTGACAGATCAGACGAGTCTGTTCGCGTCAAAGGCTATTTCACATATGCTGCTCGCAGAAACTCGCTCTCTCCTTTGTTTTTTATGTTGTTTTCTTTTGCTCAGCGGGCCATGAATCATTTGCAAGTCAATGAACCGAAGAAAAGCATCTTCATTTTCAAAGACTGAGATTTGAGCTGAATTGTTGACAGCTTGCAAAATGTTTTCTTTGTGATAAGGAGGACACAGTCGAATTGTACTTGACATGAGCGATTGCAGCGTGAAAAAGAAAAGCTCTTGTGACATTTCTCGTTTCTGATAAAAAATGCTCGGGAACCTGGGAGAGAGCAAACCGTTCGGGATGAGCTTGATGGTGTGGGAAGAAAGACTTGTACAAATTTGGATCCCACGGCTCCACGTGTGCATTTCTTTTCCTCTCAGCGTAATTTATAGTTATTAAACAGGCTGGCAGCTATTGAAGATGGGAGGAGAATCTATAGTCTGACATGCATTCAGCCTCGCTTTGTTGTTTCATGTAACAGCTGGCCCAGATGTAGAACAGATGTAGATGGACTTCCTCTGACTGCGAGTAAACATGGCCCTGCCAGACGCCGATACACATCAGCAGAGCAGCAGAGGCTGCTTGAGAAAGAATAAACAGCAGCGCCGATACCGCACTGGTCTAGACAGAGGGCCGGGACTTTCTGGAAAATTAGGCTAAAGGAGAACAAAAAGGCAAGATATCCCCACCCAAAATTACCGCACTTTCTTTTGGTCTGCTCCTTCAAGTAAGCGCAGTTAAAATGCGTGGAGCTACACAAAGCGTTGTAAAATATAAAACAGTTGGTGGGGAAAATTACACCACTTCCGCTGCAGGCGATTTAAAGCTTCTGAAGAAAGAAAGGCAAAAAAACCCAAAAAACTGATTCAAAAAATCCCACATTAGTGGTCATCAAGCTACAGAAAGATTTGCCTATTTTTCCTTTCACCTCTTCCTTTCTTTCTCACTCAACTGGTCTCTACATTCCTTCAATAGAACCTCCTCCCTCGTTAGCTCAAGCAGAAAAACAGGGAGGACTGAGGAGAAACTTGGCAGGAGCAGAGTCTGAGTTAACTGTCCAACTATGCCTGTAAATATGAAAAAGAAACCCAGAGCAATCAACTCTCTCTGTCCACAATATTACCACCAAGCCAAGAGAGGAAAACAGGAGTAGTAGATGCCCGAAAAACAAATCTCTGGTCAAACTCTCTTAAGCCTGACTCACTTACTTGGTTCCAGCTCATCGTTCAAGAAGATTCTCGGAGGCGTTGTGGGTTCACGCGGTAGTGAAGGTCCCACGGTCAGCCTGAAGATGCGCCTCTCGTGCAACCCGCAGTAGTGGTGGTGCAGGTGGCAGGAATACAGGCCTTTATCCTCAGGCATCAGGTCAGAGATGGACAGTGAGAAGTCGCCGTATGCGAACGCGTCCTCTGCCACGCTCATCTTGCTCTGGGCAAACAAAGGCCCGTAATTCCGTCGCTCTCCGGAGGCGTAGAGGTCCACCAGTCGGTCAGCCTTGTTGGGACGCACCCCGGGGGGCTGGAAGTCCCAGTGCGCCACCTGCTGCTGGTCCTCCTGGAGGCCGTCTCTCCAGAGGGCCCGGCGGTTCACACAGGGCAGCACGATGGAGCTGCCCAGCAGCACCACCAACACCGTCTTCTCTCCGTCCCAGTAGCGCTTCTCTTTCCGAGCTGGAAAAACCACACCATTATGAATCTCAGCTGATAGTTTGAATTATTCTGCTGCAACGCCTGACGGCCTCACCTGACTTGGTGACGTTGAGCTGGATCTGAATGGACTCGTGAACCTGACAGTAGTGGTGGTGCAAGTTGCAAGTATAAACTCCTTTGTCTGTGTTTACAACATCTGAAAAACAAAAATAATAAAAAAAAAAACACTAAACCAAGGTTTCCCTCTATTATAAGCCTGGCTGGCCACCAGGCTTTACTTCCAACCCCACCAGGCTAAGCATTGTATATCTATTTAATTTATGTTTTTAAGGTTTGTCTCTTTAAATACTTTACAGTTGGTGGTTAGGTTTAGGCTATAACATAACCACCTAGGGATATTTTCCAAATTTTCTGTCAACTTTAAACATTTTCTAACTTATAACATGGTAGGCCGCTGGATGACGGCCCTACAGCGCCCCTACCGCCAGGCTTAGCCAGTTTTACTGGGGAAAACCCTGCCCAACAATTATTATAAATGTTTGAAAGTTGGGCTGCAAGTTATCAATTAATGATTAAATATAGACTAATATCAATTGACTAATGATTAATTGATAAGCGGCTACAGTTTTTTCCTGTATGAAGAGGGCAAACTGTCTTCCCACATCATAAATGGCTGAAGTTTTCATAATATGCTGATTTTAAAAAAATTACATCATACAGTTTTAGCATTATTTTGTGTCAGATGTATTAAGTACTAACTGAATAAACAGAAATTGTGCACTGCAAAAACACAAAATATTACCTAGTAATTTTGTTTAGTTTCTAGTGCAAATATCTTAATACAAACTAACTTAAATGAAACTTTTCGACAAAAAATAGGCGCTTGTTTTAAGTAAGTAATTCCTTACTATTTATATTGGCAGATAAATTAACTTGTAACATGGGGGAAAATGTCTTGTTCCCAGTGACATAATCTGACAATGGAACATCAATAATAAGGAATCATTGACATAAAACAAGCCTCTACAGCACATATGTCAGAGTCAAGGCCCGCGGGCCACATCCGGCCCGCGGGAAGGTTTTTTACGGCCCCTGGGATGATCTTGATTTATTATTAGAACCGGCACCCCGTATGAAAAAAATATCTTCCTTATTTGAACTGTAAGTAGTTCTTTAAATGTTCTGTGAAATTATGTACTTACCCATGTATCCATAACAACCGGAACTTTCAATATCCACCAAGTTATTGCCGAAATATACCGTCTATTAAACGAGTGCCCCCCGGATTAATTACACTCTCTGCAGCTGCAGCTGCGAAGTTACCGTATTAACCCGATACTTGCTGGAAAGTGCAACGTCTCCCCTTTCAGAAACCGTTGGAATTTTTCCACTTAGCGCTACGTGTGGCGGAATTACGGTACTGCAAATTTAGATGTGTCGCCGGCGACACGTCTAAACAGTTCAAGTTTAAAAGTTAAAGTTTAATATTTGTTTTCACTGCATGTTACTTCTCCTTGATGAAAGTGTTGTTTTTGATTAATAGATTTTTGCACTTTATTTTATTGTATTTCAATCCAATTATATTTTAAAAATATTTCAGTTGTGTCTGTTGAAAATTAAAGATTACTGTCAGAGCCATAAGAAAATATCGCTTTATTTATCTGATCATATTGGAATATATTTGTTAGGTTTTCAGTAGGTTCAATTAGGTTCACTAGACTATATGCGTCATTTAAAAAATTTCAATGAACATTCGATCAGTCCGGCCCTCGGCTTGTAGCAAAATTTTTTATTTGGCCCTCCGTCCATTTGACTTTGACACCCCTGCTCTACAGCTCACTAAAAAATTACTTATAAGTTAGATTTGTCTTATGTAAAGTGTACTAATATATTTGCACTAGAAACTAGAACAAAAATACTTGGTAAAATTTTGTATTTTTGCTGTGAAGTTGGTTGAGATATATCCCAAAACACAGTTTTTCAGATAATAAAAAAAAACCCCAGCAATTTTCCACGTTTCACTCTGAAGTAAACATAAAAAATTAAACGGTTGTTAAAACTTTTACGAGGCACTGCAGCGCTACAGAAAACCAAAACAGCCTCACTGTTGATGACGAGCGAGAAGTTTCCGTCGGTGAAAGCCGAGTCCGGGATGAAGACGCGTCCCTTATTGAAGCCGTTGTAAACCCTCTGCCGAGCTCCGGGCGACATGTCCAAAACCCGGTCCACCGAATGGTCAGGGCTGCTGTGGACGACGTCCCAGTGGACCACCCTCTGACGGTCCTTCAGCCTGTCCTGGGTCCACACCATGCGGGGGCTGTGGCAGGGCAGGACGGCCTTGGAGCCTGCAGGGAGGGTGATGTTCTTGGCTTCCACCACAGCAGGCCTGCTGCTGCTGCTTTGACCCCAAGCTGACAACGCATTAACACATTTACATAAATTCATTAGAAATTCGTCTTTCATGAAGACATTGCTCAGAAGGATGAATATTTTACCTTGTGGCAGGAAGAGCAGAGCAAGAACTGGGGGAAAAAAAAGACATGGTTGTTAGATTTTGATGCTTTTATTAAAATGTTGTCCTGGGTTCTTTTGGGTCGGTCACTCCCCTCAGTCTGGCTTACTGGAGTAACAGCGCCTTAGAAACAGAGGCGGCCCTAACCTGTTTGGCGCCCTGGGCAAACCCCCTCCAATTCCTATACTTCAGTTTCTCATACCCGAAACAGGAGTGCTTTAAAATGGCCGCACATTCCAGTGTCTTCAAATAAACTTGTTTACAAAATCCACATTTTCTCCAATAGAGCTTTAATATCAGTCAAACATTGAATATATAAGAATATATATGCTGACAGTAGACTCAGATTGTACTCAATATTAACAATTTACTAAATTGTCATGTTTAAGGACTTCAGTGCTTAAATCTTTGTTTTACTTTCACTCTGGGGATGAACAAAATAATCTGCAAGGTTTTTCAATCATTTTGGGGTAATTTGATGTCCTGAATCCAAAAATCACATTGGTTTTGCTCAATCATGCCAATACACTGAACAACATGAGCATCAAAATGCATAACTTGTTCTCACATCAGTTTGTAACATTTAATTAATGCACTGTGATAATGTCATAAAAATTTAATCAAGTTAGTCAGAAGATTGGAGTTCTCTAAATCAAATTAGAATAAAAACCTGACAAAAATAGTCTTAATTCTGTTGAAAAAACATAGAAAACTTCAAAAAGTATATTTTTTTGCAACCAAGTGTAATTAACCTCGGAAAAATGAACACTCTTGACAAAATATGAGTTGTCACACTGAATAAAACACATAACACAGCTTCACAAACTTCTCTTAATGTGGAGGAAGCTAATCTGTCCCACGGTTTAACCTGGCGTTATGCCTTCAAGACAATACACAGGGCAAAGCGGGCTAACCTCTACCGGCAGCGGCTCGCCTGTCAGACACTGAGAAGGGAAAATTAACCCACCTTTGTTTCTCAACTATTCTTAAATTTCTTTATTTTGGGGCAAAGTTTGTTGCTGTTTGATACATTTTAGCCTCATGTCGGATGTTGGATTCAGGCCACGGAGTTGCAGATAAATTTAAATCCAGCTCTCTAACACATGTGATAATCACAAAAAAAGTTTGACAACATAATATACTAATAAATAAAACCTAGATTTGACAACTGTTTTTTTGTATTTACTCAACTTATTTTTGACTGATATTAGAATTTATGATCCAAAAACATAAAAAACAGACATAGTTTTTAAGGGAGCAAATACTTTTTCACCACTTTGTGTCAGGCTCTGTCGTCCTTAAAGCTGCAGTACTGCTTTTGGACTTTCATCTGCACTGCCAAGACAGTAAAAACTTTCAGATTCAGCAAATGTGGGTTCAGTTCAAAGTCACAGAAGAAAAAAATATTTTTAAAAAACAACAGGGTGAAACTAAAATCCCAAAGTGGAGTCACTCAGAAAAACATCCCTAAATACATACAATATACCCTGGAAAATTTTCTTGTTTGTATTTTCTTCTTCTGGTGACTTTCCTAAAGCTCACTTGCTATTTCTAATCACTCGGTGCTTTTTGGCTGTCTGTTTACTGAAAGGCCAGTGGAGGTGGATGCTGCCAGAGCATGCAGAGCCTCTATTCATGGTGGCAGCTGATGGCGTTCTGCAGGGCCGTGATCCTGCAGAGGCTCTAATTCAACCCACAGCCTGTTCTCCGACATCCAGGAACCTGACCAAACACCTGTGTTTCCTCTGGACCTCCAATGAAAACACCAAGCCATAAAAACCCAAGTGCTGTTACACAGTTTTGTAGCTTGGGTTGAATGTTCTTACTGGACATGAAGAAAAAACATCCGGAAAACTCTGATTGAGTTCTGTGTATTAGAGTAACTATTGACTTTTGTAAATAGTTCAAACTCTATTATGTGCATATTTTACAACAGTTGAAGATTCTTTAGAAAAAATGACAGAATCTGTTGCGTTGTAATCTTTTTTTTTTTTTTTACATAAAACAGGGGGAAAAAAACACAGAATCAGCCTGATAAAAACCTCTGACCCATTTTTTCCTACTACTTCTACAACACAGATTATTTTTAATGAGTTGCTAGAAAAAAAACTCCAGAGTCCTTAGCTGGCCGTATGATGCATAGACCTCTCCCACTTCCTGTCAGCAGGCTGGTATTTTTCTCTAGCTTACAAGAAAAATACATTTTACTATTTTTAAAGCAACATTTCTGGAGAATAAATACAAAAGCAGTCATAATGTGGAATCTAGTCTGACAAATGTTAGCTTTTTATTTTAGGGTTGAACATGTAAAAGTGGCAACCGGCTATTTTTATAAGTCAGAAAAAGAAACAAATTTGGATTGTAAGTATAAAAATCTAAATGTTGTAACATTTCAGCAGTCACAGCGATTACAGTAAAGTATTACATGTTTTGCATTTTAAACTAAAAATGTCTTTTTAATTGTATTTAAAATATTAGTTACTTTAATTTCTATTATTTTCACAGGAAATTGTTTGAATTTGCAGTGGGTTTGCACAGATTGCAGTTGTCTGGCTGATCTGGTTTTTGTTTTTTCTTTTTTGTGTGTTTTTACTTATTATTACTCATTATTTTGACATTGTACTTATTATACTGTATTTTTTCTCATGTTATTTTTCTTTTTCTTTTCATCCACTTGTTTTATTGTCATTTTTGTACGGCACTTTGGTGCAGTTTTAAACCTGTATTTAAAGTGCCAGATAAATAAATTTGACATTGACATTGATTGCCAATTACCAATATTTTAAAAAGCTTACCCTGCCAATTCCAATTTTGCACAATTCAGATTTTATTTCTTATGGAATTTTGCTCATTATAGCAAGTAAGTTGCTGAATTGGCAACAATGGAGTGACGATTTTTAACTGTAATCTTGCAAACATGACCTGTTGGCCGGTCTGTCAGTCAAACCTATTTTTTTACAAATCAGGACAGCGGTTGATTTTTAGTCCTTTGCCAAAGTAGATAAGATTGGCTTCACATGTAAAATTGGTCGATCACCAATCTCCTAAAGTTAAGAATATCTGCACCAATAAATCGGCTGCCCAACAAATCGGTACATCCCTAGTATCCAGGTCTGCCGTTGTCACATATTTTAAACAAAATGATCTGCCATGTGTTTTTAGACCTACAAATAACACAAAAAACTTGTAAGATGCTGCAGGTATAGCTGATAAAACTCTGGGACTTTTTCATGACATTTTTAAAATGTAAAAATCAGGTCTGGCAGCTGCGCCGACCCTACATAAAACACCTCATTCTGGAAAACTTTACTGACTTATTTTCTTTCACTGAAGCGTGCTTTCGTGCAGATGTTGAAACAAAAGTGCCTCAGCCCCTGTAATTGTCTCTTATAAAACACTGGCATTGACTCATCAGACTGTTTTAGGGCTTAACTACGTGCTACTGAGTTACCAGAGATAATAACAGATATTTAGCAAATGGCTGCTGTCACTCGAACCGCGTGAAGCAGAAGGAGAATCCTGTAAGGTAAAGAAAAGTGAAGTGGTAAAAATAAATTTGATCTGTAAGCAGAAATGTTGTCATTCATGAGTTGTGTGACTGTGTGGGTTACTCATCATGTAGTCACAAGTCTAAGCGTGACAAATGTTTGTCTGCAGAGTCAGCTAAACATTCAAGCACAAACTGAGACACGGAGAGTGAATTGAGGACAGAGATGAGTTTTACAAATGGCATTCAAGGTTAGCTTTATCAAAACTTTCTACCTAAAAACAAGGCATCTACATAGATCTGAATGTCTTTAAAAACTTCTGTTATTTCAGCAATTATATTTAAAAATTTTAATTCATGTTATACAGTTTCATTACATCCAGAGCGATATATTTTAAGTGTTTACTTTTGTAATTATGCCTGATAGCTAAGTGTTGATTCAGTTTCTCTAATAATTACAATATTCAGATAATTACAATAAAGCAGGGGTTTTCAAAGTATGAAAGGGTGAGCCCCCCTTCAAGGAGCACAATGCCTGCTGCGCCCCCCCACCCCCCCGTGGAGGCGGGTGAAGGGGGGTGGATTTGTAAAAACTCCACCTTCAGCCCCGCTCTGGCCAAAACCAGTGATGGCATAGTTACTTTGAAAAAGTAACTTTAATCGGACTACTGATTACTCCTTGAAAAAGTAACTTAGTTAGATTAAAAGTAACTTTTTAGTTACTTTCACCAGTTGCTAACAACAACGCTCCGCCTCCTGTGAAAATCACATTGAGCTTAATTGTAAGTTATTTTATAATGGTAACATCAACAATGTGTCTCCACTGATAAGGTTGAACTGAAGAGGAGATTGTACAAAAAACAGTGCAAAAAATAAAAAACATGAGTAATTTGTGTGGTCCACTGTTGTCTGGAAAACTCTAAGAAGGATTTAAAGCCCCCCTCCCCCCAGCCTCCAGATTCTGCGTTACGCCCCTGAGTTTGATGTCGCAGCGCACAGAGCTCCTCCGCAGCTCCACAGCTCAGATGGCTGCGACACTTACCGTAATATTAATAATTATAACGGTGCTAACTTGCCATTATAACTATTGCCAACTACGGACACGTTTATTCGTGGCTGTTTTCACGTTTATTGCGCTGTTCATATTGGTCTCGATGTTTGCAGTTTTCTGGAGCGCAACGTGAAGCTCGACGTCTTTCAGAGGTAATAAATTAACTTGACATTAACAAAGACACAGCGGGACGAATCCTCCGGGAAATGATGGACAGGGAGAGACTGAGTAAGACTCCCTTAATGACGGACAAATTCTGGGATTTATTATGAGTCTCTGCTTATTTCCAAGCCCAAATGAGTAACTTCACGTTCAAAAACGAGCCCAAAAAGGCGCAACCCGCCGCTCATTAAATTTGCAAGCGACTTTTAAAAAAAAGGAAGCCCAAAGCCGCTTATAATAATCGGACTTGGCGACAGAAACTGAAAATAGTTCCAGTTTTTCCACCAACAAAATGCGCATCTCCCTCCATTGTTTACATTTCTGTCGCATAGAGACGTCGGTCACTCGACAAGACGAGTAGAGGAAATACGATTAAATAACAAAAGAAGATAGTAACACAGTAACACAAAAATTATTTTGATAAGTAACTGTAGTCTGACTACTGGATTTGAAATAGCAACGCGTTAGATTACTCATTACAGAAAAAAGTGGTCCGACGTCAGTAACGTTACTGACATCACTGGCCAAAACATCCTCGGGAAACATTTCCACTGATCCCCGCTCCACACGCGCACCCCACAGTACCAACTTTTTCCTAAATCCACAGAGTTGATCGTGTGCGTAAAAGACGTTTCTCTCACATCAGTAGACAGCAAGCAGATAGCTTTTCCGGTTTATTTTTTCCCTCGCACCGCGCCTCCCCTAAAGTGCTCTGGCGCCCCCCAGGGGAGGCGCGCCTCACACTTTGAAAACCGCCGCAATAAAGCATATTTTTCATTCTCCATGTAACTCTTGAATTGTCTTTGCTTCACAAATCTCTGAAGGCTGCAGTTATCTGTGTTGCTTGTGCACTTTTTTCTTCCACTTAACTTTCCATCAACCTTCTTGGACACAACATTTTGTGAACAGGCGACTTCTTATGCAATTACTCTTTTTTTCTGTCTTTCTGATAAACGACCGTCAGGAGTCTTTGCATTACTGTGTATGCCATAACATAATACAGTCATATTCAATAAATTACACATGAAAACATCCTACTTATTCCACCAAATATTGATTTCTGAACTCTTCCTGAGTTAAAACATTAGCCTTGTTGTTTCTAAATTAATATGAACTTGTTTTATTTGTATTATTTGAGGTCTGAAAGCACTGCATCTTTTTTCCTTATTTTGCCCATTTCTCATTTGCTGCAAATAAATACTAAGAAAATAAAATATCCAATAAAAGAACAATGTTCATTTTACTAAAACATATACCTACAAAATGTAAAATCAGAGAAACAGACCATTTTAAGCAGTCTCTTAATTTTAAGACCCAATGAGTCTCGTTTGTCAGATTAAATATTATCTACCTTTTAAAAAGGTATTTAACATACATTTAATCCACATTTATGTTTTTTTTTAAATCTATTCTTTTATTGGTCTAGTGTAATGTTTTAATTTTAAAAGTCATATTTTCATTAGAATCATCACAATTAACAAAAATAAATCCTTTTAAAATGTTTGATTCTGCGTAATTAATCAATATAATGTGTTTATCTTTGTGAAAAAGTCGCTAAAATAAATGAACTTTGCATTGATATTCTAATTTATTGAAGTTAAAAATATTTTTAGTGGTCTTGTGTGACGTTAAGAATGTTGTTTTTCATAAGGTGCAACAGCTGAATCAACCCTATCAATAATAAATGCACTATTTGATGGTATTGTGATGTGTGGGCCACTTAAAGCTGGACGGAGTGGGATGAAGGGTGACTGGTCTCAGAGTCTAAACACACTTATTCCTCTTTCCCTGTCATTTTCTGCCTCCAATGACTGGCTGCATGCAGCTACAGTCCAAATCCAAACAGCAGTTCTCATCTTTTCCATGCTGCTCTGCTGTTTGTGGCCGATCATTAAAACAGACCCGGCCATCATAAACATGCTGCGGATGAATCCCCCTCCTCCTGCTCCACGTCGCCCCGGACCCAAAGCGACCCCCTCGTGGTGAAAACACTCATTACTGACACGTATAATCGCTGGCTGCTGGATTGTGCTGACTCCTGCTCTCAGACCGCAGCTAACTGGAAACACATTGGGCTGAATCCATAAAAAAAAACAAAAAAACATTCAGATCACTGCAAAAGTGCAAAAGCAGGACGGAGTCAGTCGTAGCCGAACAGCCATCCCGAGGGCTGATGTTTATGTTTTATGAGTAAAAAACTCAATCTTTTTTTCATTATTCAGAACAGAAAATCTGAAAAAAGTTTGTTTCCTGAGACATAAATACATACTATAGAGTGTCTGCAAATTTCAGAAAATTATATTTGAGATTTAATATATGAAAAACAACACCAGGAAGTTAACTAAATAACTATTTTGATAACTTAATGAAGTTTTATTATGTATTTCTCAAGTTAGGTTGGTGTTTTTCAGCTCCCTTTTTACACACAAAATACAGTAGACTTCTTAATGAGGTTAGGTGGCAGTAAAAGTTAAAAACAGTTTGTTTATAATGAATTATACAGAAAAACCATTTTGATTTTGTTTCATTTCTATCCTGCATTATGGGCTTTTCTCAGTGTAATAACTCCCTAATTTCTCTGTTAGAAAAACAGCAAAAGAAACAAACAAAATAAATAAATAAATACCACCAGCACAACTGCAACAAAAGCAAAAAAGGAAAAAAGGGCAAGAAGCAACTATTGATTGAACCTAAAAAAGAGATAAACTTGTATAAAAACTCAGTGTATATAAAAAGTATTAATGCTAGTTTAACAATAGATGTTTGTCAGGGTGGGGGGCGGGGGGAAATCAGCACTTGTGTGGGTTTTATTTTATTACAGTCACCAAGCAAACATAAAACATAAAACCGGATGAACACAGTAAGATATGGTTTTCTCTGAGCTGATCTGACCCTCCGGGCAGAAAAACACCTCAGTGTATCATTTTCTGCCGCCCTAACCAGCATATCGTTAACCACAAAACACAAGTTTACATGTGGCCCTCTGTGCTGTTGCTGTCATCAGTGTAACTACCCACTTATCATCAGATTTTATGACTTAATCGCTATTGTTTAGGTTTAAGTGGATATATACCTAGACAGCTAGATAAGCTTTTTTTTTCTCTTCGTAACCTGAATCCAATTACAGCAAACATTCCTTTGTGACTTTTTTCAAGTTCTACGAGGATAAGAATGTTACAAAATGGAAATTAAAAAAGAAAAAAACGAAAACAAAAACAAGACACTTACTCTGCAGGAGATTCATATCTAGATGCATCTTCTCCTCGGCGCTTGCAGCAGATGTGTGGCTCCGTCAGAGGTGGTGTTGTTGTGCACATCAGTTGTTAAAACACTGAAGATTTTGCGAAGCTGCAGGCTGGAACCTCCACAAGCTCCACCTTCACCAGGCCATGAAATTCAACACTGCCGCAGCTCGGGCCCGCTGGGCCACACACACACACACACACACACACACGCACACACACACGCACGCACACACCCACACACACACACACACACACACACACACACACACACACACACACACACACAGAGACAAACTTCTTAAAAAAGATGAAAACAAAGAAAAGGTGCAAATGTGTGCTTTAATCCCCAACTAAAAGACTCACAAACACATTTATACTTACAAGAGATCTCACTTTTTTCTTCTTTTACACCTTATTCCAAGAACATGTTTGTTTCTTTCCAAAGTCCCCGCATGGAGGCCGTTGAAACATTTGCCCCCGAAGTTTTGCAGCTTGTTGTTTGGACTCTGGTTTCTTTTCGCGCATATTTCCATGATACAGTTTTTCCCACATGGAAAAACTTTCCCTTCACTTTCCTTCTTTTTTTTTTTTTTAAGTTAAACGAAACTCGCTCGTAGAAGTCCAGAAGAATCTTTGCAGATTTTTCCAATCTAATAAACCCAATATTAAAGGATTATCAAAAGGCATTTTGGAGACCGAACCACTCACATTATGTCACGTTTAGTTTATGTAACGGCGCAATACCGCCACCTAGTGTATGGCACTAACAAAAATAACAACCTTTGATCCTGAACCACGAACCACATCTTATTTTATTTGCGGTTTAATTGATATATCGGCACAAAATAGCTCATAATTGCATTGAAAGGAAAGCGACATGGGTTTAGCAAGTCTTTAATGAAAGATTTGTAATCACGTCCATATAATCGCATACCCACAAATAAGAGTTGCTTCATTTTTTAAAACCTCTGAATATATATTGCTGATCCATGAAGGCCTAGAAAATTAACAGCATCGTGAAAACCAATTAATTAGACCAACTGGTTATTTACCTGATCTTTAAAATGGAAATCCAATGGGAAAATAAAAGATGCTCTCATTGGCTGAGAGCTAAATTAAATCTTCTGGCCAAAATGCAATGCATTATGGGAATAGGGCCACTGCCCTAAAGGTGAAACATGAAGCATTGTCATCATCTTCAGCCGGGACAGAGAGGCTGTTCAGAGTTGATGTGAAGATGGATGGAGATCAAAAAGTCCTAGAAGAAAACTGGTTTGAGGTTGGGTTATACCACAACATATTCATGTGTTAGATTGGCCCAGTCAAAGTACAGATCTAATTCAAATAAAGAATCGACTTCTTTATTGAATTAGAAACAACTCTGACCATACTCTTCATGAGACTTCATAAGAAAAACAGTGTCTTTAGTCAGAGGCTTTTTCAAATTCACTGTAATAGAGTGCTGCAGCAGATTCGTTGTGTCCACAGCCATCATTATCTACAATAACTCTTTGAAAAAACTGAGTTAAAATGAGTTACATTTAATCTCCCTTTGGGATCAATAAAATATTTCAACATTTTCTCCCATGTCACCATTATCCTTTTGGTTTTGCTTTATCAAATCAACTGTCGTCTCTGACTGTAAAGTGACAAAATGTGAACACGTTTAAGGATTCTAAATAATTACCGTATTCAAATTATTGTATATGTGTATTAAATTGGATGTAGAGAAAGGAGCAAAATAAAAAAAACATTGTGAGTGAAATGAGAGTGAGATCTTTATTTAGTCGATGTCTTTGCAGAACTAAATCGAACGCACAGGGATCATGACCTTATGACCTGGCGATGAAGAGAGGTCTTCAGGGTCAGCCGGTGGGAATGAAGCAACACAGACTAAACATTTGTTTTCAGTGTTTCTCAGTTCCTTTTTTTCCCCTGTTGTTTAATAAAGATCTTAGGTGCGGCCCAGCCGTCCAGAGCTTTCTTCAGTCCAGCTCGCTTCCATATTCTCTCAAGATCCTCCTCAAATCTTTTCTGCACAAAATAAATAACCAAACTTATCAGACAAGAGCACACACATAGAATAAGAGAACAGCAGGATTACATTCAACCATTTGCTCCTCACCTGCTTTTTTTTCCCCCTGCCCTCCAAAACTTTCCTCTTCAAGAATTTAGTCCGTTTTTGCAGCTTCTTGTACTTGTGCCGGTTCATCTTTCGCCGCCGGATCTCTAAAACATTCTTACATCTTATGGGTGTTGCTGTGTTGCCCTCCCCGTCCTCCAAAACGGGCACAGAGATCGGTGGCAGCAGCTTCTCTTGCAGCAGCTCTACGTCTCCCTGCGGCGGCGCCGACTGCAGCGGCGGCGGTAGGGAGTAGCGGAGAGAGAGCCAGCTTTCCAGCGGACTCACCGAGAGCTTCCGTGGCACTAGAGCCTCTTCCAGCTCCGGCTCAAGCTGGACCCATCGCGGAGGAGGCGTGTTGTCTGCTGCTGTCGAGTAATTTCTTAGTTTCTGCGGTAGTGATGAGCAGGAAGACGGAAGGCATGTGTTCATAATCCCTCCATGAACTTGAACTCCATCTGGGAATTAAAAGAGAAAGAGTTTTTAAGATGGTTTTCCAAGGCATGATCACTTCAACTCAATTTTTAAACTTCATACAATTCAACTGCAACCCTTTGCATCAAAACATTTAGTGATGTGAAAGATTTGAGCACAGCTGCATATGTAGATAATAAAAAAAACAGGTTTTTGTCATGTCCTTATTGCAACTGAGAAACATAAAAAAGGTCATCTTTAAACTTATAATCTTGCAGATTTTAGCTATCTTATACATATTTAGAAATAAATATTCACCCATTTTATACATTGTGTAAGCTGTAGAATGAGACGTAGAGTTTTCTACTACCTCTTGGTAAGAGTACAGGAAAAATAAATAGTAGGAAGCAATACTCAAGGAAAACTTAAGGGGTCAAAAAAGACTTGAGGTTGGTTAAGAGGTTCACATTCCAAACATGAAGCCACAATCAAAGATAAAATTCAGTTGTTAGAACAGCTGAGCAAAAATATAATATAAAATCCAACAGAGACAGAACCAGGTTCAACTTTCAATCTGACAAGAGTCTAAGCTTTTCCTTTTCCACAAAAATTAATCATCAAACATTTCACTCTCTAAATGAACAAAGCTATTAAAGATAAACCACTTAAATACTTGCAGCTTTAGTTGCAGTGAAAGGCAATTAAGATGCATGTCACATGTGGGAAAATAATTTGAAATCATGCAAGAGATGTAGAAAGAATAAAGCACACTGTATTAGAGCAATCCCAATGATTAATGCCAGATTTTAGTACTGAAAAAGTTTTCTTGGAAAGCTGTTGGAACTATTATCACCAGGTAACAGCTACAGAGAAAAATACAAAAGAATTATTTTTTTGCTAATCTGCAATTTTCTCAGGAGACATATCGGAAATTTTTTTGAATAATAGTAAAATCTTTATTGTTTTTTTTGTTGATACTTACAGGTTGTTCTACTTAATAATCGTGGGAGAACTCTCAAGGCAAACATCATCAACGATCAACTAAATAAATTCATCAGTAATGGGGGGTTTTCATCAGAGGTCCTGCAAATAAGAAGATAGAGCTGAATTAGTCACAACTGGGTTGTCAAATTAAGCAAAACAAAGAATAAAGACAATTAAACGGAGGTAATTAGAAACAATAATGAAATTATCAGTCTCTGCTGCATCACAGCTGATTCAGAAAGCTAAACGTTATTCTTTATTTAGAGAGATTTACAAAATAAAGGCAAGAATATTTTGTTTCCAAATCTAAAATTTAAGCAAACTATTCTATCTTAAAATAATGCAAGAGTTATTTGCAGCTGGTTTTGTAAATCAGGGAATGCTGCGTAAAATAATCCAGATTGCGGATAATATATTTCACAGTCATACAAAGTTAGCTAAATAAAATTCAGAGTATGCATAGACAGTAATGCAAATTGATCCAACAACAGAATAAAAGAAATTGAAAGTAGAAGCAGAGTGCATTCACCCCCTATCAAACCAAGAAACCATAGCAAGAACGACTTTATTTCGTATTTGAAAGGGTGCTTTGCTACTAGCTATCCAGCTAACTGTGGAAGCGGATTTAAAACTCGTTACATTACGGAATATTCCTCTATAAGAGTAATAAAGTCCCGTGTTAAACAGAACGACAATGCAACTACTGACAATATATAAAATGAAAAAAAAAAAATGTTACATTACCGAATATTTTCGTGACCGGGTTTCCTTGTCAATGTGACTTAGGAATTCAACTTCCGGTAGGTGTGACATGTATTTACTACGTTTCCTGTTTCGACTACAGAACAATGGTTCCACTAGAACCGAATGACGCCAACTACCCTGAATTTGGACATGAACGAATGGCGGGCACAGCTAAATAAAAATTGTCGAGAGCTTCAAACTCTACCCGTGTCTGAAAATGATTGATTATTGTTAAACCTTCGAAAATGGGTTGCAATTATAGTGAAAAATAATGAACTATAGCTTATTTCATTTTTTATGGTTTTAGGGCAAACCGAAAGACATGAATAAAGAATATGAATAAAGTTTATTTGTATTACACAGTCCGCTGCCATGCCTTAATAATCTAATAGACTCTCTTGTCACGTAAACGTAATTATAAGTGACCAGAATATGAACAAGAGATCATTTTTAGTTTCTGTTTTAAAGTAGTTTGTATATATTCCACATCTATAGAACCGTATTTGAATCTGGAATGTAAGATGGCTGTGGAAATATTGTGTCTAGGTGCGAACCATCTCTTGATTTACAGTTATTTTGTGGATCTGTTGGAGTTCAACAATGTCCGAGGAAGAAACACAATGAAACACAATTTAACCAGAGAATGAGTTAAACTGTAGTTTTAAAAAGTTCTTCCTCCAAAATAGACGGAGAATTGAGGACAAAAAACAGACATTTATCCTACACAATTACATGTTTATGTTTAGCACAGATTTTGAGCTACATCAGTGCATGTGAAAAAAAACATAAAAAATACGTCATTCCATTTTAATCAAACCATCTTAAATATTAAATGAAAATAGCACAATATAGGACAGTACTGAATTACATCAAATTATTATAAACCTATTATAAAAATGTTTAAGGAAAATAATTTATGATCAGAACTATTTTAAGTGTAAGATGTGACAATTTTAACAGCAGATACGCCCATATTTTGTATTTATTTTTTGTGAATTTGCATTATTGTGAACCTCCATGGAAACACGTTTCCACTGAGTCATTTGTTCCATGAGCAGATTTATTTTTAATCATGATTACATTAAGTTTCTTTGTGGCTATTTGACTCATGTCTGAAGTCATCTGCTTCCCCCATTTGGTTCCACATGTGAAACCTGGACTGTCAGAATCCTCTAATTTTATTCTGGGGAAATAAAATTCCCATCGAATCAGTTAATCAAAGAAGTTTCTTTTTAGCTTCGTGAAGATTGTGTGTGTGTGTGTGTGTGTGTGTGTGTGCGTGCGTGCGTGTGTGTGTGTGTATGTGTGTATGTGTGTAAAAGAAATGTCCAGCAAACTTTAAACTTCTTGGGGTATTTATTTACAATAAAAACAAGCAAAAACAAAACATTCATTTCATTGGAAATCCTGATGACTTAACTATTGCCCACACTGGCTTTACTTACACTGTCATTGTGTGATATAAGGCAACTGAAATGGTCAATGGGATGTACAGAGACATTTTCCCTTTTACAGTCTGAAAACCTTTAAAAATCTACAAAACTGTCAAAATAAAATCTGAAATCAAGAATACATGACATAAAACAACAGTAAATATTTAACTTGGCAGTAAACTGATAGTGTTGCTCCTCCCAATTTAAAATCCACCAGCTATAAATATATGTACTCCTGTTAAATTTATATATATGTACACAAAACCAGTAGCTTAGTTTGGATTTAGTCACTTTTAAAGCAAATAAATATACATGGTTTGATCATATTTGCATTGCAAACTTACTGCACTGAACAAGGTTAGAGCCCTGAAACAAGCCAGGCATCACAGGTAAAGACTACAATTACACCAAAGCAACATATACAAGCTGAATGACAAGACGCTGAGTGTTATCACCAGAGAGGTACCGTGTAACTCACACTTCACCACAAACCAAGGCAAAAATAAAAACATGGTTAGAGAAAGACGGAAGTAAGAAAATAACATGACTATGACTATATTGGTACATCGGCTGACCATACGGGCAGTGACTTACTACTACAGGCAATGCAACCAATTCTTCAGTTCCTCGAATCAAGTTTGATTATTTAATCTAATACAATTGATAGACGAGAATGTGGGTGAAAATATTGAGATAACATAAACTTAAAGGCCATGAAAACTTTAAGAGTATCAGTCGAGATTCTTCTTTCCAGTAAACTTTTATCGTTTGCTAAATGTGCTTAATTTGGAGAAAGTAGATAGAAAGTGTCTTAGTGCAGCAATCACGTTCTTCTCTTTGGATTTTACACAAGTAAACTTTTCTGATGTACGTTATGTGCTAAATCCTTCTGAATTTATATTAGAGATTGTTATTAAGTGAAAAACCTTAAAGGGCAAATGTCATCATACTTTAACACTAGAAAAGCACTAGAAAAGCTAAATAATTGCCATTCAGATGATAATATACTTATTTATAGTTTTGGTTGTGTGTGGTTTTTATTTATGTTTTGTTTATTGTTTTTGGTTGCGTTTTATTTTGGATATTTAGAATCTTGTTTCAGTGTGAAATGTTCTGATCAAAATCAAAGCTTATTGACTTCTGAGAACTTGAGAACTTGTGTAATCATCATTATTTTCTTCATTATCTATAAAACAACAATATAATCATTTATCGCAATATCTGGGACAATTTATCGTCTAGAAAAACTTGTTATTGTGTCCGTTGTGTGCAGGGTCCAACATGTAATGTCATCACTCTTTTGCAACTTGCATTCTTGCTTATCATTTCCCTTTTTTCACATATCTTTACATATTACTCGACTTAAGAAATGGAAATGAATCTTTTGCCAGTGTGAAACAAAAAGCCTACTTTTAAAAGGTGAAATGTTAAATATGATGATACATGCCCTTTAAATTGTCTTTATCCTTAGGCTGCAGGTTTCCTCACAATGACAGCTAAGAGCACAGTCTGTACTTTTTACAGCCAGAACGCCATGACTTCAACAAGACAACTAAACAAAAGTGACATTTTCACAGACAAAACATTTACATTTGCAGATCAAATGTGCACTTCTACAACAAAGGCCAGGAAAATAAAAAATAAAAAAAGTACAACCGGGCAACCGATGTGGAAACAGGCAAAGAAATGAGTGGAAGGAAACAAAGGATGTAAAAATCTGGCCCCTTTTTGTGCGTAACCCTTCCTAGTGTCCTCTGGGTTTCTGGATACATGTCCTCCCTGAGCAGCCAACTGCAGGCTCCGTCTGATAGTCCTCTCTCATCTTCATCATCGTTCTCCTTCTCTTCAACCGTCATGTCAAAAGCACGGTCCTCAGAAGGAGTGAGACATATGGTTCTGCTTTTGGGAGAAAACAGGTAATTGGTTACAACTCACAAGCAACATTTGATCACTTATATTTTCACACAGGCTGTCTATTCCATTTGATCATAGTAAGAGTGTTGAATGAAATAACAAGTCCAACCTGAAGATGGAGATTCAGGATATAATCAAGTGGGCAGGGCTAACAGTTCTGCACAAAGAGAAGCACAAATAATCACATAAAAGACTAATAAATCCCAGATATAAAAAACATGCAGAAATTTGGAAGTGGAAAATCTAAAATAACTGCAGGTGACTCACTGATGACTGATGGTCATGTGATCGTTCTAGTTTGATCCGAATGTCGGCGGCTTTCCCTCGATCAGATTTACCGGGCCCTGAGAGACAAGACAGCAGAGGAAGTAAAATTAACCTTAGTGACTGCTTTTTGTCACAATACAACAAACTTTAACATATTTTATTAAAATTTTATGCAATAGGCCAATGCAAAGTGGAAACTGTATATGTATAGTGATGTATATGATGTATCCAGCCAATACGCAGCTGGATACATGCGTCTTTTTGGGATTCCTGTTGGGCCATGGCTGATGAATCGAACAGTGCTTCATCTGATGTCAGTGACTATTGGTTGGTAATTCACTGAGGGGTATTCGAGTAAAAGTAGATATGCAAACAAATAATCAATTGAATTAGCCCTTTCATACATGAATTATGATCCTTTATGTCACTTTTTTTTTCCAAACTGTTTATGATTCTTTTTAAGACATAAAAAAGGTGGGAAAAATGTTTTGCAAAAAAAAAAAAGATAAATAAAAAAACAAATTGTAAAAAAAAAATGTTTTGATTTTTTTCTAGGTGGTCAGCTGTAATTTTCTGCAAATACAAAGGTGTTATTTGGAAAATATATCTGTAGTACTAGTCTTTTGAGGGTTACTTGATGTCACAATATAATTTTTTTACATGCAAGAGTCGTCTACAGTAGAAGGAGGGACTGGAGAGTCCTGAGTTGCTTTTTCGTCTCTCTGCCATATTGTATGTAACAACAAAATTCTTGCACTTGCAGTGGATGGCCAGTAGTTGATAGTACATTGTATGATGCCCTATGTCCACTTCAGTGGTTTGTGTGCCTTTATAACATAAAAATCCACAAGAAAATGGCTTTTAGATAGCTGTCCACTGCAGTGACCGCTATGCATGAAAGGGTTAAAAACATGTATAATTCATAGTAAAATGCATACGTCTTTTGCTTTGCTTTGTATTAGTCTGTCACATTACATCCCAATAAAAGGCATTAAAGTCTGTAATAATGTGATGCAATGTGAAAATGTTCAAGGGTTAAACATATTTTTTACAAGGTAAACCTTATTCTTTTATGATACTTGGGAACTACTTTTTACAAAAACATGTGCATCATATTTTTAAAAAGTATTTTTCTTAGCAGGATATTTTCTCTGCAGTTTCAGAAAAAGAAATTGAGGTTAGTTGTTTTTCCCGAAGGCTCCATAAACTCTCATTTTAATGATGAATCTGCAACCTGCAAAGATCTCATAATGTTGCCACAAGAGGGACTTTTTCTTTTTTCTGTGTTTGACATGAAAAATCTCTTTGCAACTTTATCTTTAGAGTTCGCTGTTGTTGTCAGAAATGGGGACTTTTGCTGACCTAATGATAACATTGAGTAGTAACCAAAATTAACTGACTGTTGTTTATTATAGTGTTGCATGGTGTCTAAAAATGATGGCTCTTATGTTATTTATAATAGACTACAAAAGGTTTTCCTTGCATTTCATCCACTAACCTGGAGAGCTGCCCCGGCTGTTGCTGCCAGTGCAGCTGATGCTGTCCTCCAACCAGGTGCTGTAGGTGAGGGAGTCGCGCTTGTGAGGCGTCCCGGCTGATGACAGACTCTCCTGGGTGTGACAAGAGACTTAAAGCTGCAGTACGAAACTTTAGAAAAGTATTTTTCACATATTTGTAAACTTTTATTAAAAAAATATACATGTATTTTACATATTTGTTGAAACTGTCTCCAGGTTGTGACAGTTTTAAGAAAACTTCTTCCTCCCTGTGCTACTGTTTTCCTTCTGAAGAAATGCATGGCTCCCGACCAAAAACAACCAATCAGAACCAGGAGGAGGGTCTTAGCGCTGTCAATCACCACTCCACATGGCGCTGATCATTCCCCCTTCCTTACTGCTACACTGCAGCTAGCATAGCCTATCATGAATGCTCAGGCTAATTAGCATAGCCACTGATGACGGCGGATAAACAGTTTTCCTGTAATGGTGAGTTGAATCTCTGACATTAGCACATTTAGCTGCGAGTACATGAGGATGATTGACAGCGCTAAAATTCTCCTCCTCGTTCAGATTGCTTGTTTTTGGTCAGGAGCGGAACATTTCTTCAGAAGGACAGCAGTAGGACAGGGAGGAAGAGGTTTGTCAAAATTGTCACAACATGGAGATAGTTTTAACAAACAAGTAAAAAACATATTTCTTTAATTAAAGTTACATACTGCAGAGTTTCCCACTCACCATTCCTGTGTCATAGTCCTCTACTACCTCGGCTTCGTTCTCCTCAACCACACTGGTAAAGCTGCTGGCGTTGGACGAGGAACGAGAGAGGTTGTTGCCCTCAGGGATGGAAGGGGTCCTGCCACAGAGATAAGAGCTGCACCCTGGGTTACCACTCTCTAATCGCACCAAATGCATCGCACACAGCAATACAACATGGTGCCATGCTTATGCAAGGCAATGACAAGTTCTGCTAAAAAAAAACACACACTATGCTGCTGCAATCTGTTATGCTCACCTGTTCTTGGTGGTTGTGAGGACCTCAGGAGAGCTCTGGTCTGAGTTGTCGGATTTCGGGTCTTGAGAAACGTGGCCACTGTCAGGAGTCTTCTGAGTGTTTGGAGATGTGTCTCTACTGCTACAGAAAATACAAAAAAATGTGTTTTCTACAAATCTTAAAATAAAAACTAATATTTGAAAATTACCAACAAAGCATCCAAGAGTGATGCTCCGCAGAGATCCACTCATTGTGGACAATGAGTGGATCTCAATTGTGGATCACAATGAGATCCACAACAGATAACCACTACTTTGTTAGATGTTCAAATTGTGGGATAATCTGCCAATGGACTCTCTACTTCATGGCTGTCAAACTCATTTCCATTTTGGGTCATATCAAAACTCAGAATATTCTTAAAGGGCTGGTGGTTCCAGAATGTACTGATAAAACCAAATAAAAATACAAATAAATAGCCGCTCCTCCAGGATTTTGCGATTGTTTTGGTCTTTCATTGCAATCAAAATTACAAATTTTGTGGTGCCAATTTAAAAATGTTAGTAAGGAATTTTTGCGATCTTAAATGTGACTTTTTCTTAATCGTCGTATCAATTACAGACTATGACTTGACATCAAGTAAGGCAGAAAAAATAGGGACATTTGTTGATTTTGTGTGAATTTTGCATATGTGTGGAAAAACTGGATGTACTTATTGATGTAATCTGGAGTCTAGAGGGCCATATAAAAAGCTACACCGGGCCAAATTTGGCCCTCGGGCCTCGAGTTTGACACTTGTTGTAGTTCCAATGGCAGATTATTTTACTTATAACAAGACATTTTCTGACGTAAAAGTGCTTTTTATAATCAATATTAAGAAATATTGACTTAAAACAAGCTCTTAAATCTTGCTGAAGAGTTACTTGAATGTTAGTTTTGTCTTATTTCAAGTTCATTTGATGCTGTTTATTCACTAATAAACCTCAGAGGCATTCACAGAACAGCTGGTCTTATACTGAGATGAAATTATGCACAGATGAATATTAAATGTAGATTATCTAAAGGCATCAGAGCAGAAGGAAATAATACAGATACATGTCATGCTTTTCAATATCTTCATAAAATAATGGATTATTACTGAGGGGTTTTTTTTGTCTAATTTATCTTTTGGTAAAAAGAGGTGGTGATTTTTTTATTTAAATTTTTTGGCAAAACATGACATCGTTCTTTAGGAAGTTGATACAATTCTCCTCCTTCACAAATCCTCACTACTCTGTGTAAGTTTATAACTTAAAATATCTTTGTCGTCGTAATGTGATCAAATGAGAACAAGGTCAAAGCACAGTAATAATAAACAACAGTCTTCATCCACCTTCTCTCCTGGACTTCTTGGATGTTTTCAATCCCAATGGCGCTGCTTCGCCTGGAGCTGAAAGGACCCGACTTCTTCCTTGTTGGACTTTTTCCTGGGATAATCAGAGACTGGCAGGGAGAGCAGAAAATCAGCGTCAGACTGTGGGAATACTTTCTAAAGTTCTATTCCGATCCACAACACGTCATTCTGATTTATCAGGGTAATATGTGGCTTTTCAGGTGCTACAAAGACGAGAAAAAAAAGGGAGAAAAATGCATTTCATGCCAAGAGCAGGTGAAAGTCCCCCCTGTCAGAGAACAGCGAGCTGAAGCGGGAGATGAAAGATGAGTTTAAAGGCCGCAGAGGCTGCCTGTAAATATGCTTCCTCAGCAGCCGCTTTGTTCATTCAGTCTCCATTTTAAAGGTCTCAAATTAGGAACTTAAAAAAAGATTTTAATTTCGTGCGGCTTCAGAGAGCAGCAAGGCAATTCTCTTTGTGAAACCTCTGTAAGGGGGGCTTACTGAATTGTTTGAATTAACTAATTGGACATAAACAAAGTAGAGAAACACTGTAGAAAGATAGCACCTACTGCAGCAAAGCAGAAAACAGTAAAACGAGAAAAAGTGTGTCAGTTTTAAAATGAACCTCAGCCTTTAAATACCATATTGGAGCTGTCATTTTCTTAATTTTCTGGGTCATTTTTAAAACGAAACAATTCAAATGATTGGATTTCCAAAAGGAATTAAGAGGAGCTGAAATGTGCAGGGAATCGTGTACAGCCTTGATGCAGTGGAGCCATGCAGACAAGTAAAAGCAACAGAAAGCAGCAGAAATAAAGTTAGAAAGTAGTTAGTAATTAAACATGAACCTCTTCTACTGTTCCTATCCCTATGGCACTGCCACGGCGTCCATATTTACTGGGACTTTTGCCTGGGACAAGCAATGACTGAGGCAGACAGGAAGAGAAGAAGAAAGAGTGAGGAGGAGGAGAGGATGGTGATGACACAAAAAAGAGAGATGAGGAGGAGGAGGAGAGAAAACATGATATTTATACAAACATATATGAGATTTCATGCAGTAAGTCATGTCAGTCAAACATAAGTTAACTAGAGAATACAAATGGAGACAGTCTGGCTCCGTGGGCAACACAGGCAGCTGAATGGGAGAGAGACATGATGAACCGGTTATGTAAGCCACATATGCCTGTGAGGAAGATGATGAAGAAGAGATTAAAAAAAGCAGCAGAGAAGAGCGGACGATAAAGTATTCTTAGGTGTCATCGTTATGTGCTAAACACTGTTATAGAGCGTCTTCTCAAAACAAAATCAATCATTTTTACTGACGATTGCAATAATAAATCCTGTTCAATGCATTTGTCTTTATTTCCCATTGTTCAGCTCTGGAAAAAACTAAGAGCCCAATGCAATGAACCCGACTGAAAACCTCCTGGTTATTCCACCAAACATTCATTTCTGAACTCTTCCTGAGTTAAAACATTAGTAATGTTGTTTCTAAATGAATATGAAGTTTTCTTTGCATTATTTGAGGTCTGAATGCGCTGCATCTTGTTTGTTATTTTGATCATTTCCCATTTTCTCTAAATAAAAACAACATTTTTGCTTGGAATTTTAGAGACGTTGTCAGTAATTCATAGAATAAAAGAACAATGTTAATTTTACTCAAATATACATATAAAGAGTAAAATCAAGGGAACTGATCATTTTAAGTGGTCTATTAATTTTTTCCAGAGCTTTATGTTCAGAGGTTTGCATGCAGCTATCATGGGCATGAATATAAAAATAATTTGAGTTTTTTAAATTATGAATTTGAACTGTTATTGCTAAAATGTTGTTAGCACGCTGGCAAGAATGGACCACAAATGGTCCCAAAAACACATCCTAACTTGTTTTGGAAAGGAAACTCTTACAGATAGAAGCCAGGTCTCTCCAAATACATCTAACAACATAAATGACATTATTAGGATAGTAATGCCCATGATGGGTGGATGTAAACTGAATGCAACGGTAACATCGGGTAAAAACCTTGTAAACAGCTCGGATTAGAAAAGTACTATTTCTAGATTAAAGAGCTGAAGCAACAATGATGCTTTGAATTAGTTCAATTATCTTACAGACATCCTGAAATAAGGCAAAGTTACAAGGTTTTCAATTGAACCCATGCTTAACGTATTGTGCACATAATATAGCAGACATATTGTTAGCAAAATATTGGAACACATTAGAGATTTATTATGCTTGTTTTCCAATGCAAAACACAAAATCTTACCAAGTCATTTTGGTTTAGTTTCTAGTGAAGATATCAGACACTTGAAATAAAACACATCTAACTTGTCAGTGAGATGCTTGTTTTAAGTCAATAATTCCTTAATATTGATGAAAAAGAACTAGCACAAGTACTAGAAAAGGTTACTTGTAAACTAGTTTTGTCTGACTTCAAGTAAGATATTTGTTCTAGTAAATAGTCCAAAACTACTTGGTAAGATTTTGTTTTTGCGGTGAAGAATGCAGATGCTTTAGAATTTAAAAAGGACAGCTTTAACCCCAAACCATCACCACAATCCTGATAAACAGTCGGTTTCCTCTCACTCCATCTTGCAGACAGTTTATAACTAATTGCAACATGAGAGGGAGCTTCCAGACCAAAGCAGTCTGATATTGATCCCCTCGGCTGAGGGAAAGGTGCATCAGTGTGAGAAGCTAATGCGGCAAGCGTGTGAGGAAGAGGCGATACGCTAGTAGAGGTGCTGGAGGAGGCAGAGGTAGCAAGGTTCGCCTTAGCTGAGGCGAAGAGAGGCACTGTACTTACTATCCCAGGGAATTTAGGGCTCTCTGCAGGACTGTGGCTGCTCAGGTTATTGGAGACTGCATATGGCTTCTTTAAAGTTAGACTCATGGCATCCATTGACTGGCTCCTACTGCGAATCACCCGCTACGGAAAGAGATGAGGAGGAGGAGATAAATTCAGATGGCACTGATATTTGTCCCCTACAGGAACCGGGATCATGTCTTTGACTGCCACTGACAGAAAAGGAAGAAGCAGACATTTCTGCTGATGAGTTATTATATTTAGGTAGATGGCAGGACGACAAAGAAAGAGTGAGCAGATGTCAAACCACCACGCTACTAAAAGTAGTTAAATCCAGCTGGATGTAACGCAGCGGAGAAGCAGAGCAATCCGAAATCCGCCCGCTTGCTCTGAATTGGTGACAGCGTCGTGAAAAAGTGTGGCAGCGGCATGCAGAGAGCACAGCGTCAAGTTACTGCCGGGATGCACAAGGAAGAAAAGCTGGGAAGCAAAGAGGAGCAAAGAGCTGCAGAAATCCACTTCATTCAGATTTAACACCAACTGGGAGGCAGTGATAAAGCTCTTACAGCCCAGCTTGTGTACAAGTGTCAAGACCCTGAGCTGCCAGAGAAAAGCCATGAGAAAAATCCAACGACAGGCATAAAAAAAACAAAGGTCACAAAAAGTCAATGCGTCAGAGTTATAACATCGATCTTTATCATTTTATAATACCAGCAAAAGCAATATCTACTGTATGGATAGGCTGACATTTTTGAAAACACAAATATTTTCTTTTGTGCAGTGAATTATGGAGAAAATCGATATCTTGCTCAATTCTGTCTGCTTGATAAAGTTACAGACGGCAGCCGGTTATTCAGGCTTAAATAAGCCTGGAAACAAGGAGCTGTCTCCAAATAACTAATTGCAGCAGCACCTCTAAAGGTTGCAGATCAATACAACAAGAATGGTGCAAATTCCTGTTTCATTAGCCAGAAAAATGTCTGAAGAAACACAAAACCTACAAAATGTAATCCTAAATTACACTGAAGTATGTTGGACCTGGATTAAAGATTTGCACATTTCAAACAGGACTTTGCTTTTACATAGTTTCTTATGGCAGTGCAGTTTGTGCATCTAACTCTCCGTTTACCTTAAAGGATTCAAAGAATCCCCCTCCTCCTGCATTCCCATTTTCCAGCTTGTCGTCCTCTCCTCCAACTCCCATTATGGCCTGGCTGTTCACATGGAGTTCCTCATAAAGGGTTTCAAGCAAAGCTGATCGGGTTCGCTCCTGAAACCAAAACACGCAAATGCAAAAAAGAGAATGAAAAACGAATTGAATGTACAGATTTTTTAATGTTTGACGAAAAACGTTCAAGAACCCACCTCCAGCTTTGCAAACTTTTCAGCTTTGTAGCACGCATATTCTGCATTGATTAGCTTTGTAAACAGAAACTCGTGAAATTCAGGGCCCTAAATAAAAGCAAAGCAGAGAGAGGAAAGCAGTTTGAAATTAAAATATAATGACAAGGCTGATTCTTAAGCTTTGTGTTTCTCTTACTTTTTTAAACGTGGCTGGGTTTGGGAGAGCTGGACCAAAGAAAGGAACATCATCCCGAGCCGTGACTGAAACCTGGGAACAAATATTAAGGTCGAAGAATAATTACTCGCATTAACTATCTCAAAGAAGCAGAAAGAAGAAAAGTGAGGAGCGTTTACCTTGTAGACAACGTTGTCAGAGCAGGGGTTGACCACCTGGACCACCACGTAAGCGTGAAGGAAGTTGGAGGCGATCATATCCGGCACAAAGGGAGTATTCTCCTCTTGGAATACGATGGCCACGATGTCGTTGCCTATGTGCCTTTTTCTCTGCAACTGCAGCAAAAAATCCCCAGAACAAACTTGTGGTTATATTTAACATAAAATCTGCAAATATTTCTAGTTTGTGATCACTTTTTTCATCTTAAAACCACAAAGTAATGCAATAGACGGAAACCAATAGTTCTCACCAGTAGATGTCTTAAAACTAGAAGGCATGCAACCTCCTTTACTCTGACACTCCTAAGTAAAATGTAATGCAATTAACTTCAGAAGTAACAAATAAAAAGCACAAACAAGTGTAGTTTTATGTCAATATAAATGTAATTATTCAGCGAAAGTCTCAAAGGGTTGTTAAGAGAACATTAACAAACAAACAGCAACATGAAGACCAAAACACAGAATTAAATGTATAGAGAAGTGTAAAGCAGAATCTATATTCTGTATTAGGAGGAGAAGCAGATAGTCCCATGTTAACTCTGGAGGAGATGCAGACAACTACAGCTCAGGTGGGAGAATCTTTGCAGACTTGACCTCTACAAATCAGGCTTTTGCAGAAGAGTAGAGAAAAGAAAATCACTGCAGAGTCCCACCTGCAGTTTTCTGCAAGTCATATGGGGTACACAGCTCTGCTCAGATGAGATGAAAACTTGACTTTTTTTCTTTCAAGCAGACCACTGTTTGTGGACAGAAACTAACAGAAATACTAAAAATGTGTAATGCCTAAAGTTTAACTTCAAAGCCAAAAAACAAACCCCACTGCTAATTAGTTCTCAAGTGTTCTGGGAACATAATCAAGAACGCCTTCATAATTTATGACATTAAGCTTATAAAATTTGTACAAAACAAAAGAACCACAAGCAACTATAAATAAAATACAGTAGGTGTAAAGGATGTAGTTCTACATTTCATTTATCAGATGAATACCCTCCATTTTCAGAAAATGCAGACATTAAAGAGCAAATGCAACCTGCTTTCAGTTGCCAGCATGTAAATTTGCAAACCACCACAAAGAGGCGCTGTTTCTTTTGAAGTCAGCCAAACGAGTTCGCTGTTTTAGGTCAACCTGGTACATATATATATATATATATATATATATATATATATATATATATATATATATATATATATATATATATATATATATATATATATATATAACACCCACTACTGCAGGCTGGGAGGCTGAGCATGTCAACACAGACATTCCCATCTGTGTCTGTACAAAATGCGACATGCTGGAGTTTATAAACTAGCATTTACTAATCAGTATTTGTGTGGGGGGGAAAAAAAAGATACACGAGAACTGAAAAATTAGCTCACATATTCAAATGGTAATGGAACTTGTACACATTTTATGCACTTCTGATTTCTGACTCAGCGTGGGTAAACAGGGAAATGTTATTCTCAGAGGGGAACTTGTCTGACCACTTCATATGAATCTCGAAAGGTGTGTCAGAGTCCCATGGTGTTACATTACCTGCTGCGTGTCCCCCTCTGTGTAAGGCAGCTTTGTGGACACATGGAACATGACCTCTTTGTTGCGGTAGTTGCAGTAGACGGATTCGTTGCCAGTCTGCCCATGAGTCACATCTAACCCTCCGCGGAAACTGCAAGTAAACAGAAGCATGTCTAACAGGATATTCCACCATCACTGCAGAAAGCGTGACCATTTACTCCTGCAGCATGCATGATGGGATGCAAATAGGAGTATGGTGGAGTTCGTTTAGAGCCTTGACAACTATTGTTTGACTCTTACCCTTTAAAATTATGTAGCTCAATCTTTTCTCCCAGAAACTCCAGGAACTCTACAAAGGCAGGACTTTCTTCGCTGTTGCCAAAAAGCTCCTCTTCTGACGTCTGAATCCAGGGAAGCAGATAGAAAAATAAAAATTCTTGCAAACATATTCATATCTCATAAACATTATAACATTACAACCACACATATACAGCTCTGGAAAAAATGAAGAAACCACTTAAAATGATCAGTTTCTCTGATTTCACTTTTTATAGGTAAATGTTTGAGTAAAATGAAGATTGTTTTTTTTTATTCTATGAACTATTTGACAACATGTCTCCAAAATTCCAAGCAAAAAAATGTATTTGCAGAAAATAAATCAAAATAACGAAAACGATTCAGAGCTTTCAGATGCAATGCAAAGAAAATGAGTTCATATTCATTTAGAAACAACAATATTAAAGTTTTAAGTCAGGAAGAGTTCAGGAATCAATATCTGGTGGAATAAGCAGGAGGTTTTCAGTGGACTGACCAGAGCTGAATGTTGGGATTTTGTGTGTGCAAATGAACTTTAGGTATATTTTTGCTTTGCTGTCCTCTTTACTTTTACTTGAGTAATTTTATCATGAAGGTTCAGTCAGTACTCATACTTGAGTAAAATTTCTGTATTCTCTACCTGATGTGAATAACAAGGTTGTTTTAGCTAAACGAGTTTCTTAAATTTTATATTGAAAGAAATCTATTAGGAAAATAGTTTCTTTTGACTGATTTTGTTATTTCATAATTATTCTACCTACATGAATTTTGATATTCAAAACATAAAAATGTCCGCATAACTTTATATTTTGTTCTGTCTGATGATATAATTTCTAAGTATTCAATGATTTATGTTGTGATCAATTACTCAGCACATGAGTCGCCTTTTTTCCAAATACTTTTTACTCAGACTTGAATCATTTCTTGAACAGATTTTTACTTGAATAAAAATATATTGCAGTAGTGCCACTCTTACTTGAATAAAATGTTTTGGTTACTCTACCCTCCGCTGCATAATTGTGAAGTTGAACAAAAATCCACAAAGCATGGCATGCATTTCCACGTTGCAGAACAAATTGCAGCAGTGGACAGTCTATTCACAGGTGTTAAAATGCAGTTAGGTCTGGACTTTAACTGAGCCATTCTTGCATTTAAATATGCTCTGATCTTTTCTGCAGATCCTTAAGAAAAAAACGTCTCATAGAATGAGGGAATAGTGCTCACACATGGGGTTTTGCATGTAAACCAATAAACAGTTAACTGAGATGTTCAAATCTTGTAATTTTTTTTAACCCATCCCTGTTTTAAACCTCTACACAACTTTATTAATGATCTTTCTGCTGCGTTTCTTGTTGATTTTAATGCCATTTATTTCACTATTGTTCTCTAAAAGAACCTTCTGAGGGATTTATTGTACAGCTAGGAAGTTCTAAAGATAATCCGGTTGCACATTATTTAACTTTATGAAAGTAAATATGGATAAATGTAAATGCAAATGATAAATTTATAGGCTTTACTTCCAAAAAGAAATTCCTACAGTTTTTTTTCAATTATATGCATTTCCAAGAAAATACCTTATGGCTTTAAAGTGAAAAAGAACTTTTAGAAAAGGTGAATGAATTCCAATAGTACTTTCCAAGTCTAGTTTAATAATATCAAGCAGAAGGACTGAGAAGCGCGGCAGAGAACATTTGTTTGGCAGAGCAGCAGTTATGGCACAAGCACAAAAAATAAAGATACGCATATTGTGCTGTGATAATTTCAATATGGCAGCCAAATTAGACAGAACCTTCAGAGACGAGGGAGCTTGTGGTTACAATCCTCTTAGCTTAAACGTGATTATCAGCGGATAGTGAGAAGAGGAGTTATCACCTTAAAACAGGCAGAATAAAGAAGGAAGAAGCTGCTTTTGTTTATAATCTTCTGAGTTCCTGAAAGTCGCCCTAACCAGAGAGTCTCTGTTAAAATGAAAAGCGCCTACTCTGAGGTCTTATCAACACGTGCCTATCAGAATCTGCAGGTTTTCTTGGAATAGCTCAGAGTTGCTCTTTCGTCCTTCCAGCCCTGCTCCCTGACACAAAGGAACTGATTGGCTCAGAAAAATGAGAGGGTGAGCTGAAGGCAGCAACAATGACTGGCTTTGACAGAAAGACATAATTAGTACAAGACGGACTGAGCATAATCAGCTTCCCTGAGGAAAATAAGAAACTGCATTGAATATGCATGCTCATTGTTCACAGGAGGAACACAAACAGCAGGTTCCAGGCATTCCTGCAGCTCAGCACCACCAGCACACCTGCTCTGTTACTCACCTGTCCGAACCTTTGGTAGATGACCCCAAATTTGAAGTTGTTGCTGATCACATGTTCGTCAAATGTGACGACGAGCCTTGAAGCCTAAAGGAACACACACAAAAGATATTTTTTGTCAACCACCTTCTTGATAAGGGCCTATTGATTGCAACCAATTGAGCTTGATTAGCAAGTATTTCTTACTTTCCATTCGATTCTTTTCTATGCATTGCAGGTATGCAAATGATTTGCAAAATTTTACTCAACAAATTCAGTGCGAGACTTACTTTAGTGGATATGTTGAGTTTTTAGTCAGCCAGTTCTAAATTATTTGTGTCAGTAGTTTGGTTTTAAAAAATTCAGAGGTAAAAGAACAAATTGGTGATGAAGTGATATGGATGTCTTAATTTTTTTTTTTTTAATCTGGAAAGAGTTTTATGCATTTTATTCAGACTTATAGAGCAGATTTATGGATTTGCAATTACAGCTGGGAGCCCTTTAGATTATGACTCTGTCAGCGTTGGACGTCAAGAAACTGAATCTGCTGGAAATAATAAGCAAAGTAGCTCAACTTTACATCAGATTGGGTCTGTGAGCAGTTTTTAAGTCAAATCTCAGCCTCTGATGGGTTTTCTTCCTATTTTGTACGGCCTTTAGCTCCATCCTTCTTCCCATCAACCCTGGCCCGCATTTCTGCCCCTGCTTAACACTGGCATCTCCACAGCATGATGCTGTTACTACCATGTTTCACTATGAAAATGTGTCAAGGCTGATGTGCAGTGTTTTATTTCTGCCATATATGGAACTTTGCAAGAAAACCAAAATGTCCAAACTTGGTTTTGTTTGACCAGAGGAACTGCAAATGGCTTCTTCAGCTTTTTGGTGTATCTCTTGTGACATACAAATAAAATACACCGAGGCTTGTAGAATAGTTAAATCATTATATATACTTCTTGACACTGACATAATGCCCACTACTGCTTGTCAAACTATTTAAATTTTAAATTATTGAGAGAGACAAATGCAAAACTGGTGGCGCCAACTTACTTTTGGATAGAGGACAGGGTAAAAGCGGTCCACATTGACTTCCTCACAGACGAGCTTGGGTTTAAATTTTCAAAACAAAGAAAATGTCAGAATGAGACGACTGATCAGTTATTGTTCACAGAAATGCATCTCTTCTCACCTTGGCCATTTGAACCACGTTGGGAAACTCTGTTAGGCAGGAAATGGGGATCACATCTTGGTAGGTTTTCAGCTTGGTTCTGTTGAGGTTACAAAGCAATAATTCATCCATCAGACGCTACAGAACAAGAACCAATCGTCAGTCTTCCCCTTTCTTTGCCTTCTATCCCTCCTATCACACCCACTCGCTGGCCTAAATAGTCCATCTGTTACTACGTCGTTGGAAATGACAGCTCTGTTGACACTCTTTAGCTTTATGACTGCTGCAGTAACAGCAGGACGACAAGTACACATAGTCACACATTATCACCACACTGGGGATTTCAGGAGAAAAATGATTGCACTGCATTCGCTGAAGCTCTTCAGCTGCTGAAAGTGGGGAACTTTCCCTTTAAGCCTGTACAATAGTTCTTTGTAAAGCTGAGAATCACACAGACTGCACACATACATACATACTGAGTGTTACCTGAGCATGAGGCGGAGATGTTCCTGGTCACCAATCTCATCATATTTTATGGAGAACACCAGATGTCCGAGGGAACTGTCCAGTGAATAGTAATTAAAATGCTCCTGAGGGCACAGAGTTAGCGCAACACCATTAATATTCATCAAAAACAAACCCAGACAATGCATATGTCCTTTTGCTGCAGTACTTCCACCAGAAAAATTTGCTAACATCTCTAATATAGATGTGGAAAACATCTTAAGATGCAGCCGAGTTTAATTGCACAAGATATTTTCTCCCGCTCAAACTCAGATTAACACCTGAGCACATTTACAGCATGGGTGGAAAAATGGTGAAATTCTCTGTGGAAGAACCTGCAAATGCAAATTAGTGAGTAAGCAGATTATATTTTAGCCTATTTACCCTTTCAACTAAGACTTTACACACAGAAAAAGAGACTTTAGGAATGTTAAACACCAGGTCTATTTTAATACTACCAACTAACTTTGGAGGTTTAAATGTTCCCCAATTAACTGAAAACCAACAAATTATTTAGAAACTATACAATAAAGTAAGTATTTCACAACCAAAAATGGATGCTTATTCACAGGAAACATGTTTAATTATAATTGTTTCCCTTTAAGCCTGTAGAATAATTCATTGCATAATGCGACACATTACAAATTCATATTATCTTCCAGCCTGAAACATCACAGTAAAAGGGCTTGACTTCTTCTGCTCTTAATAATAAAACTCATCTCACACCGAGTTGCTGTGCAGGTTTACCAGTTAAACATTAGTGTCTATTTGACGAGACACTAATGTTTAAACCGTTTAAACAACTTCACAGCATAAATAATTAAATACTAAAGTATATGGTCTTATATACAGCTCTGGAAAAAAGTATGAGATCACTTAAAATAATCAGTTTCTCTTATTTTAGTCTTTATATGTATATGTTGTTCTTTTATTCTATGAACTAATGTAGTATTTATTTGCAGAAAATGAGAAAAAGTCAAAATAACAAAAAAGATGCAGTGCTTTCAGATCTCAAATAATGCAAATAAAACAGATTCTTATTCATTTAGAAACAACAATACTAATGTCTTAACTCAGGAAGAGTTCAGAAATCAATATTTGTTGGAAAAACAAGGAGGTTTTCAGTGCGGTGGTTTATTACGTTTTTACAAAACTGTAATCTTTAATTAACGAATTGCAAATATTTCTTTTTATATCATCATTGACACATTTAAATCATTAGCAATTTGCGTATTAATAATTTTTTTTTACATTTTGTATCAATTACTTCTAAAAATATTTAATGACTCATTTATTTATTAAACTGTGGCTCTTTTGGAACTCTGTAAAGCCAACTCCTTTATGTTTCCTAAAAATTATGTAAGTAATACTCTGATAAATATAAAACATCCTCCTAAAACTAGAAGTGGAGGTCAGTTTGCGAGTCTCTGTTTCAGCGGAACCATCACAATGAAGCGCACAAACATAAAACATAGAATCTCATAAGTAAACAGGAACAACCATGAACTTTTTTCCCAACATCTTCCTATTTGTAAATGGTTCAGCTCATTTGCTACGCACACAAAGGCTGGACTCGTTACGTGACATCTTTTACATTTATGTGTTCCTGTCCTTGTGTCACATTTGGTGCATTGTTGATGAAGCTCTCTGTGTGTGGCAACTTGAGTTTAGGAGGCCGACATGAGATGGTGCTTCTCTAATCCGTGATAAATACAATCTGTACAAAGAAGTTTAATGCCTGTTTTGGTCTGTGTTTCCGAAGCGAAATGATGCGCATACTCTAACTGCTCACAAGAAAAAGATCAAGAATAAGAGTTTAAATTTGTCACCTCCGAGCTACAGTACAGGCATGATGGTTAGTTTTAAGTCGAGGAGCAAATATTTCCTTCCTCAGGAGAAGCCAGTGACGTAACGGCAACCAGTAAAGAAACAGCTGTCAGTCTGAGGATGGAGCAAAGAACTACCAGGCTTGTGTTTTTCCAGTAATCTTCTCTTCAGACATAGAAATAAATACTAAGCCCAGAAAGGTTTTGTTGGTGTGTTTCTGTATGACTTCCAGGCATTGAGGATGCAGCTTGCAAATGCAAAGTCTGGCTTTCCTACAACAATCTAAGTGTTTTTCACCATTTTTGATAAAGTTCAGGTCATAAGAGAAGAAGCTGCATTGATATTGTAAATATAATTTGCATGTTGCATGTTATGCAGCTCACCTTGCCCAGGAAGTGTTTCCTGTACAGTGTGGCCGTTGTGTTACATTCCAGTTTAGTACGGCTGCTGGGTGAAGGCGGTCGGTGCTGCTCCGGGTTCCCAGCTTCACTCAGCTCATGGTTGGTTCCCTCAATCCAGTAACCACCAAACTGTGGCAGCAGGATGAGAGGAAAGGGGCTTTTTCTTCCCAACACCTGTTGAATATATGGGTGAAAATCAGCACTGCAAAAACTTGAGAAAGAGAGCAATTTGATTCCCTGTTGATTTTGCAGCTTTTTTCCCCTCATTTCTTTTAAATGCGGAGAAAGAAAATCCATGAAGAAGGCAAAAACTGCACTAGATGGTATTAAGTGAAAAATATTTGATCATCTAAAACCCAGCCTTAATCCTGGCTTCCTCAGATTTGCTACACGCCCATTTAACCTCCAGATTAATGAGTTAATCACTCCTAATCAGTAATCACTATTTGTCATGGGATAATGCACACCAGTTCACAAAATCAATATCGTTCTTTTCTATCTCTCTGTACCCTTGGCCAAGACCAAAAGGCTGTCAAAGGAGAATCTGCAAGAAGCACCTGGTAAAAAAAAATATACCTGAAACCAAAATGTAAATTTATAATAAAATTTTAAAAATTTCAGTCTAGATATCCATGCAAATTAAATTCTAATGGCATGAGAAATACGGTGATGTTCCTAAGAAAAAATAGTGCAGAATTCTGATTTATTTCATCATCAGAATACTTATCGATCATAAAAAATAACTTAATACTATATGGCTTAATGCACAAAGTTGTTTGTTTGATGGCACAAATTGAAGTAGTTTGAGGCAAAATGACCACGACCAAGTATAAAGTTTCTATAAGGAGAAATGCACCAAAACTCACATTTTTGTGAGTAAAAATGGATGCAACATATTTTCTTCTCTACCAAATACTATGCAATGTTCTACTAAAGGATTAAATACACATTTTCTCAACTTTTAAACTATTATGTAATGGATTTTTTTCTGGATTTTCTGTGACTGATTTGTCTTTCTTTAATAACCATGGAGTAAGCATTAAAAATTAGAAACTGTTCATTTCTTTGTAAGAGAAAAAACATACAGAATCAGCAGCTGATAAAATTTTTCTCTCACTGTAAAAAAAATTAATTGTTTTTCCCACCTCATGAACACTTGGATATGGAATGTAATCCTCTTCAGTCTGAAAAAAATTAAAATAATAAAAATACACTGATAGAGTAGTTTTATAGCTGTTATGTAATCTGTCTTATTTTCTATTATTAATCCCTTTATTAAAGAATACATTCAAAGATTTGTTCAAATCATTCATTAAACAATTCAGCAGTACTACAATGTTACATAGATATTTCAGTCTGGGTTATATATTATTAAAAATAAAGTGCCTGTAATAGCAAAGTTGTACCTTCAGAGGTGGAGGAAAGGCGCATCTCTGCTCATCCATCCTGCTGCCCTGTCAGGTAGAAGATAATAAAAGAAATCGCACAAAAATCGTCCCAGTACAAACACACACAAAAAAACAATGTTCGCAGAGCAGAGTAATAATCACAGTCTAAAAATAAAACGCAACAAACTGGGAGAAAAGGATCAAACTCGTTATATAACGGCAGACTTCTCCCAGGAGACATGAGGCAGAAAGCAAAGCAGTGTCAAAGAGGGACAGATGGAAAAAAACTGAAGCAGATACGTTTCATAGACGGGGAAGGGATACTGAAAGACTAGAGGACAGCGTAGGGTGGGGAGTGGAAGCAAAGTAGTAAACAAACTGCAGAAGTGTGGGAATTAGACCCTGGAGGCTTACAAAAATGCAAAGTTGGGTGGGAACACTTCACAGCCATTCTCACTCAGGTGTGTGTGTGTGAGAGAGAGATAGAGAACGGGGAGAGGGGATGCAGAAATGGAGTTGCAGTAATGACAAGGCTAGACTTTATTAAGGTAAATATATATTATGCAGCTCTGTTTCCGTCAAAAGAAATATATTTGTTTGCACAAAAAGCAACTGCAAGACATGAAATACGTGAAAGCTTCTGGAAGCTTTCTTGTCTGCAGTGCTTTTGATATTTTTGAAAATGATGACTAATGTGTGTACGCCATCACTGGAACATAAACTGCAAACAGACAGAAATGCTGTGCCTTTTGATAAGCTCTATCATAGAACTGTTTACCCTCTTATGTGTGGGATTTCATGACTTATTAAAACATCCTTCCAAAAGCTTCAGAAAACCAGGAGATGGTGTTTGAAGTGAGATAATAAGCTTACAGCTCTGTCAGCCAATGTCTCAACCAGAACGTTGGTAGAGACGCTGAGGAAAAGCAGCTGGTGTGAAACCAGCAAGACTCAAGATTCAATTCAGTAACAAAAACAAAACAGAAGAAGATAAGGAGTATCATCGCCAGGAAGAGATGCAGCAGAATTAGAAAGAGACAGACCGGCTGGTTAGTGTTTTCAGCTTAGTGAGGCGAGACAGAAACACACTAGTTTATGCATCATCTTACCTGCATCTTTTCAATCATTTCAAATAAATCTGTGGTCTGAGGAGAGGAGATGACATGTCTGAGATCATCTGACAGACACGAATGTTAATTTAAAAGAAGCTTAATTGATTCTTAAAACCATGGCATTTTATTTGGTAATCATGTAGGACCAAACATCAGTTCTGCAGTATTTTATCAAATACAGATGGTAATACCTTTCAGTTTTCTGCAGCAAATTATTTTAAGGTTTAACCATTAGGTGAAAATGACTATAACACCTGTAAAAGTATTGTTACTATCTAAACAACAACAAAATTCTTCATGTTGGGATTTTATGTGACAAATCAACAGAAAGCACATGATTAAAAAGAAAAAAGACGGAAGAAAATATTTGTTTTCAAAATATTTTTAGCAAATAAACTTCCGAATACAAGGAATTGGTCAAATCTGTGTATTTTAGCAAGAAGGCAGACGGTAATACCTTTTAGTTTTCTGCAACAGACTATTTTAAGGTTTAAGCATTACGTGAAAATTACTGTAATATATACAGTACCTTGTAAAAGTATTGTCACTATGTAAACAACAACAAAATTCAACATGTTGGGATTTTATGTGACAAATCAACAGAAAGCACATAATGGAAAAAAAGAAGGAAGAAAATGATATTTGTTTTCAAAATATTTTCAGCAAATAAACCTCTGAGGATTTTATTCTGACAATCCAGTTCAGTCAATTGCCTTTATAAATGTCAAGTAGTGTTTCTCTCAGGATTATGTATGAGAGACAAATACAAAGTGGAAGTACACAAAAGAATTGTGGCATAAAAACAAAATAGTTAGATTTACTGCCTTCTGAAATCACCTGATTAGTATCCATAGCTGTAATTGCTTTTCACATCTGTCCAAACACTTTACCTTTCTGCAAAAAATGTTGTTTTGTTTCCCACCTATAATTGCCTCACTCTACACATGCTCCATGCAAATCATCTGAACAATTCTCCCTGGCAACGCCTTGTAGTATTATTGTGTTTTTACATGCAAAACATTCCTGAAACAGATGACAATGAGCAGCACCAATCCGTGGACTTTATCGACCCGGTGTAGTTAAGAGACGGCTGAACGCTACGACCAGCAAAGCCCGACACAAATACTCTGTGTACAGAGCAATCTTGTCTTAGCTTTGTGTGAGTTTGAGTAAAGTTCTCCACCATGTGCAAACAATAGTCTGCCACAAACCCTGAAAGTAAACAATTCTGGCTGTAACCAGAGATTAGGAGCAGAAAAGCTCAGAGCTTCTGCACAATTCCTGGCTTTTTACTAAAACGTTATAAAACTTTAACATTTATCACACAAAAAAATGTACATCTGTGTAAAATGTAAAAAATATTTAGCATAAAGTTAATAGCTTAGGACTTAATTTTCATTCTGTTCTGTTTAACTTCTGTTGAAGATTTGTAGTGTTTTTGAAATAAAATCACTTACAATGCTCAGTTTCCTCCAGTGTGTCTTTGTCACCATTGGATGATGTTGGCGACTGCGAAGGTTTTCCGCCATCGTTTCTGTTCACCTCACTGAAAACTAAAATCCTGCAGCTTCAAAGCACTTCACTGTCACTGACTTTAGAACGTCGGATTTCAACTTGTCACGACTACCGAGCTTCCCTGCAAACTCAGACAGGTAACTGCATCCTGAACTAAAGCTACATCCCTGATGACTAAAACCCAGAGGCAAGATCCTCAGGCAGATACGCGCTGTGTCATCAGCCAGCTTGCAGTGCAAAGCCTGAAATCTAGATAAGCGATCCTCAGTGAGAAGTCTTCGCTAGTCTTTAACTCTTTGCAGAGTTACAGGATGAAATCAGGATCACATCATCCGCCTCTCGTTAAACACTATGTGCATCCTGAATGACAGCTGGAGGTGGAGTCCAACGTCTCTGCTGTCATAAACGGTTGTAACTAACAACCAACAAAAGGGTAGCAAGATTTAACAACACAGAAAAGGAAACTGTGGCAACAAATGACTAAATTGGTGAGAATCTAGTATAGATACCCTGTAATATTTCCACATACTTGGTCAGGGTCAAAATGCTAGAAAGTGAACTTCCACCACAGCCTCTAGTAAGTTTTGTGAATATGCTTTCTGTGTTTAATGGAGATGCCTTCTTCTAAAGTGCAGCTTATTTTAAAATGATGAGTAATACCGCTGCTTCAGCATTGAAAAATGTTTTCCAGTTCTTCTCTGAGATCACAACCAGGAGCTCCAGCTCCACCAACAGTAATGACTACAGAAAACCCAACGGTAGCTCCACATTTGCAGACAGTTTTCTCACTCAAAGGCATTAGAAAATAGAACAAAGTCCCAGGAAGTCTTAAACTTTCCCCTGACCCGAAGGACCTTTGTTGTAATGTTAGGAAAGTGTTATTAGAAATCTTCCAGAGCAGAAGTTGGGCAAAGTACTGTTTACATTGCTGTAATTTTATGACATTACACTCATTGTATATACGGTATATGGGAGCTTTCAATGAACTTTTATGATTGCTTAAAACGTTTTTATTAACTCACATAGTCCGGAACGAGATAGAAACTAATTTTCCATCTTTTATTAATATTTTTTGCATATTGTCCCTATTTTAAATCAACTAGTATGCTTAACTAATGCTTCATATTGAATGTCATTCAGGTCGATGTGATGTGTTAATTTTCCTCCACACATTTGCTGTGTCTGCTTGAAAATTACATATTTTTATACTTCTTTACATCTCCAGGAAGGAAAGATTGCATGATGAAAGCTGTCTTTTCAAAAATTATCTGTCTTCAGCTGTTGATCTCTGCAGCTCCTCCAAAGTTACTGTTTCAGTTCCCCTGTCTGGGGTTTATGATGTTATTCTGCAACCTAGCAACTCTTTACAACATGTTTATCTTTACCTGTTTGGTATGTTCCTTGGTCCTCATGATGCTGATTGGTCACTAATGTTCTCTGACAAATCTCTAAATCCTTCTCAGAACAGATGGATTACAGCTCACTGAAATTAAATTACACACAGCGGGACGCTTTATACTGACTTAGTGACTCCAGAAATCAGTTGATCACACTGGAGTTTATTTAGGGGTATCAGAGTAAAAATGGTAGAATAAATCAGAGATTTTTTTAATGAAATTTTTAAAGAAAAAAAGAAAGAAAAAAATACACACACACACACACATATATATATATATATATATATATATATATATATATATATATATATATATATATATATATAACATTTAAACAATATATATATATATATATATATATATATATATATATATATATATATATATATATATATATATATTTCTGTAATTGTAATATGTACTATCATAATTAGATGCATATTGTTATTTTACTGTCATTATTATCATCATTAGTTCATTTTATTTTATTTTGTTTGTTAGAGAACTCAGATCATGAAGTATATTTTATGGTGTACATTGGCAAGAAGTTGATAATTATGTCCGATGGTTATTCACAATTGTCATTATTGATATTATTATTATGGGTCAGTTTGTAATTATTCTGTTTTATGCAATATAGCTTATTTGTAGGTTCTTTAGCACAGTAAATCAAACAGGTAAATTAACACCAAATCATTTTTTTAATATACAAATTTCTGATAATTATTGAGTTGGTAAGTAAAATATTTCATAAAATTGAGATAAATAAATCACTTCTTACTCCTTTTTAAACAGAAAAGTAGTGATAAGTAAATTATTTTTGTTCTTGGTTACGTACGTCAGATTTCTCTTGTCCTATTGTCTACTTGTTGTCTTTATTTTTTAAAACCTGTTTGAAATAAATAAATAAAAATAAATATGACAAAATGTGTGGGTGTGAATACTTTTGCAAGGCACTTTATGTATAAACATACTGAATAGCGAGGAGACAGCATGCATCCGTGTCATTTCGCAGCGATGGACACAGAGGAGGAAGTGGGGGAGGATCTCTGGGGTGTCGGACCAGCATAGATAGCAGGTGTGAGAGCTGCAACCTTTCATTATGAGAGCTAATAGGATCGTCATTATGACAACGCACAGATTAAACACACAACGCCACCTCTACCCTCCTGATGTTTCAGCTGCAACTCTCTGCAGCCTCACAGAGCTCATTAGGACTCTTCCCGAAGCGGATCCAACTGAAATAGTTTTCTTTGAAGCAAACTATAATATTTGGTGGAACTACTGCAATTTGCTTTAATTATATCTGATATAGATGGTTGAATGAAGGAAGTTCATGGAACTTCCTCAAAAAGCAAAGCAGAGGTTAACGACTAAGGTTTACGTAAAACCGCTAATTATTTTCATGACATTCAAAGCTTTTGACATTAAAAAAAACTTTTAAAGAATGCAGATGGCTTTGTTTGTCTTCATGAAAATGTACAAGTTCAGTACTAGTTCAACTATGTAAGACCTGGTGGGGTTAATTGCAGATTGACCTGTTTTTTTGCAGGGCTCTGATTTAACTGATACAGTCCCTCTGAGTCTTGCCCTATTAAGCTGATGTGTATTCCACTTTCCTATGCTTTCCTTTAATTTTCTCAAAAAACTGAGGTAATTTATAAAATAAATGAATTTAAACCATATTCTCTACTGTTTTGCTGTCAGAAACATGCAAAAGGATGAGGTTTCAAATATTCTTCCTAGTTGCATAACAAGACTAGCAGGTGTGATCTACCTTCAGAGTGCTGCAGGGATCAAGAGTGACTGTTCAACAAGCCAGCTTTGAATTTCTCCCATTCCTAATCCTTTATTCTCCCCACTTCCCCTGCTACGCACAGATTAAGTCAGGTAGTGAGAAATGTTGGATAGTGTGAAAATCCTTTACAAAACCAATCTGACATAACTAAGATGTTATCCGCTTATGATCACGAACACAGTGTAGCTCTATCTAAATTTTATTTTCACAAAATACCCCTGGCAGGTTTTTATTTCCACATCTAATTTATTCAATGTGGAAAAGGTAAGCCTGAAGGTTTCAGCGGTTTGGTGGATTTGCTTGAAGCTGTGAAGGTGAAAATGAATAAATTTGTTCCAAAATCATGTCGATTTTCCTAAATAAATATAAATCCTCTGCAGTCAGAAATTTAGAACTTCCTTCTGTGTTTGGTTTTAAATCAAAAAAGACCTACTTGACTGTTATAGACTCAACTCTGGATTTAATAATAACTTGAGAGGATACACAAAAGGTAGAACAGAAAGAAATGTAAATGTTTCAACATTTTACAATACTTAAGGTTATTACCACTACTGTGTAGAAACATGTGTAAAATGCATTTGTTGCTCATTTTGCTGTATATTGGGCAATTGTTAGTCTTTATGTTGTGACTCCTAAAAGGCCCAATTATTATTTAATTTCATTGTTTTTCATTGTTTAACCTGAGGCAACAAGGTTGTTACTTAAAATTGTAATTTCAAATGTTCATGTGTTCAATAAAAGGGAAAATTCTATGTCTGAGATTAAATATAAAGACACTAAAGTAGAGATTATAGTCTTAACAGCTCAAGGAATAAAGTCTGCTTTGTCCTTGACAGCTTCGATGAAGGGGTGGACAATATGTCTGAAAAACATGTCACCATAATAACTATTCATTAGTTTTTTGTTTTAATTATCTGAATTACTTAAACCTAAACCTATCCTGTTTAGCCTACAGTTTTCACTACTCCATAAAGCAGTTATGAGGCATGAAAACTTGTTTCTCAACAGGTCATTGCTAGGTAACCAAAGAGTGAGAGAGTGAGTTGCTAGGTAACCAAAGAGTGAGAGAGTGAGTTGATGTCACCAAGCTTGTTTAGCTAGCCGTGAACAGGTTGAGCAGTTAAAATCATTCCCCTGCCTTCATCCCCCAAAATGCCATGTAGTTCTGGGTCAAAGTTCACTGAAATTATTTAATATTTTATCAGATGTATTATCTATTGATATTGATCACATGGCAAAAGGATTACTCTATTTCTACTTTTTAATGAGGTTATAACAAATTATGCCCAAATTAAAGGTTGGATTTTTGTGAAATCTTCTGAAATGAAAGCCAAATCAATCTTTAGGCTTCTGTCCATCGTTACAAGCGGCGCCAACAAATACATCCGGTCCTGTGATATATTTTTAGGACTGACAATGAGCTAAACTCTAAAGTGACTCCGCCTCAGCTGCGATCTATTTTAGTCGCACATGACTGATGATGTTATGGGTGACAATGTCTTTTGAAATGAAAAAAAAGACAAGTCCTGTTATGGGCTGTGACTTGTGGGTTTTGATGGAATCATGCTTGTTCAGCTTGGAGCTAAAATTTGTCAGCGTGAGGCTGACTATTTCCTGCTAAAAATAGGCCTTTATTAATTGAGTCAGTCAAACATAATAATTGCAGCCACAGAGCTTTGTGTGCTTTAATTACACAAGTTATACAAAAGAAGGCGGGACTAAAAAGCACATCAGATAAAATAACACGAGACAGAATGTGAAGAGACTGATAATAACAAAGGATCACAGACAGAGGGGGTCACACAGATAAGGTCAGGGGGTCACGGTTCAGACTTAATGCCCCTGGGTCCTCTCTCCCTACCTTGTGAAGAGGTGAGGTGCTGTGTGTCAGTTCAGGCTGCAACAGCTGGGGCTCTATTGGTGCAGAAATTCGGGGGTCAGCCCCATCTTGTTTCCTACAATCAGACAGATGCAAGAAAGAGATTTGGTCAGAAAAGGTCACTTAGTCTGAGATCGAACAGCAAAAGGTAATGTCATGGGGAAGGTTACCAGAACAGGCACTTGTGTTTGAAACACTGCTCTGGCTGAAGGCTTTCCTCTTTAATTTAGACACACTGAAAACTGGAATTGAATTTCTAATAAAAGACAGAAACTATACATTTAATGTCAGTGTAGATCCCGAATCCTTCATTTACGGACCACAGCTATCTAAATCTTTTTATGTTGATCTGATGTATTTTAAATGTTTTACTTTTGAACATTTTTATTTATTTTAACAAGATGTACCATAAGAAGCAGTCTGGTGGCTGGTACTGGGCAATTTCTTATTGGATTATCCCTGATGGATAACCACCCTGTCGTAAATTTAAATGTCTGTTCTTTTTCTGATCAGTGACAGGACCGAGCTAAGCACCACCAAGTTGCTGTAGAGACTGCTCTGCAGAACCAGAACCAGAACCAAACATGGAGAATCAGAAAATCAACATGCTAAAGACAAACACATGTATTATATGAGTTTTTCTAGATCTTGCTGGGACATTAGTCCTGGAAATGTTATTCAGGTGATAGAAAACTGACTTTGTAGCTGTCTTTAAATGATTCTGGAAATCACATAAGTAGAAAATCAAACACTGATCAACACATTTGATGTGTATTCAGATAGTGGCATTTGAGGAAATCCTGTTTGTTTGGTGACTCTGTGACTTTATTAGAACTGCTTTGTCATTGAAATGACTTGACTTCATTTGACTGAGGAAGAGCCTAACATAGCTAATTGTGACGTTTTGTGGATGAAAGCAAGAAAAGTTTTTAAAAAAAGGGAAAAAAAATGTTGCAGCTTGAAGTAGTTGGCCCAAATGGTTAGTAAGACGATGCTGAAGCTCTATTTATCTAAGGCAGCATATCTCCCACTTTCATTGAAATGCAAAAAGGATAAGAAATAGTATTTTCTTTTCCATGCTAGCCACACTAACTACTCTAACCAGACACACAGATGCTAATCAGCAATGTCATATGCTAGAGCCAGTTGTCCTTGTTTTAAAATAAAACAGCAACACCAACTGCTCTCCCACAATGTGGAGTCACATTGCCTCTGCTCCTAACATACATATTTAACAACTGCTCAAGGCATAGATGACCAACGAATATTTTTATTACAAATGTTTTCTAAAGAGCTATCATCAGCTAAAATCTAATCACAGCAGACAAAGATTGAGTAAAAATTAAATTTCAGAAATCCTCCACAGAAATCTAATTTCAATTTTAGTCTTTTACCTTTGTGACTAAATAACAAGATGTATTTATGTTACTCTAATATTAACAAGCTTTTTTTTTTTGCTTATACAAAATTAAAAGACTAAACATTTCAAGGTGGGTTTTTTTTGCCACCTTTCTTTTAGTTTAAAGAGCTGCAAATAAAAAATACTTCATCTACCAGGGGACACAACATGAAAAGCTTCACATTTATTCAAAAGTTTTCTCTCTTCTCTAATTCAGTCAAGTTGCAAATTGCTGATGGCAAAGCTGTTTTCACGCATCCTTTGTTCTAAACTTAACCAGGTTGGCTTTTTCTCCACAACAACTTTGATGAATGTGCACTGACAGGGGGCCACTTTCTGCTGAAGTTTGTTTAATGAATTAAGTCAGTTTAAAAAAGCATGAAAGACGACCTGAAATTATCCTGATGCATTAATAATAGAAACTGAATCTAAATATTGCTGTCTTTGAAGATGAAAGAAAGCTGAAGCCCCGGCAGTGAAAAATATATCATTTTCCTTGCATGTAGAAGGTGTTGTGCACTCCAGAAAAAGTAATATTCAGAGCACAGCCTCTGGAGAAATGAACGCTTTTGAGCCAAAAGCGATTAATTCTTCAAGAATACAATGACGGTACAGCAGAGGGAATGCTTGGAGCTGCTGTAAAGGAAAAGACAATCAGTGATTTAAATCTGGGCTCACATTTGTTGAGTGCACTCAGACTCAAATGTAGGTGAAGAAAACAGAGCATGAATCATTCACATCCAGCGCTGCCTCAAAGCTATTACACAACGAGCGACTGTGCAATCAAGAAAGCATCCAAATGAAATGGGAACAATTCTGAACATGATCCGGTTCTCAAGATAACAAGAAACCACATCTTCCCGAGCAGCTCTCCCCGCGGGAGATCAATACGACCGGGCATCAGCCGCCCTGAACTCTTCATTCTCACTGATTCTCCTCAGATCGATGGAGGACACAGAGGCACACATTAAGGGTAAATTTATGACTGGAAGTCAATTTAAAGAATATGTTGTGTAGGGAATATTGGTGCAAACTTGCTAGAAAGATTAAGATCAAAACGAGAGTTAAAAATCTCAACTTCAAACTCCCTTTTCATAAACGTGAGCTGCACCACAAGAGCCCAGATCGGTTCGCTGCACAAACACCACTTCAAATTACATAACACACCCCAGCTGGTAAACGGGAGCAGCACGAAAACCGTCCGGAGAATCATGGGGACATCCTGACGTCCAGCTCAGAGCAGAGCTGCAAACTTACTCACACAGAGAAAGAGAGAGAGAGAGAAAGAGGGAGAGTGGCTGCAGAAAGCCAGGCGCTCCCCGTGAAGTCCGGACAGCGACCCGCACTCTGGACCGATGACTCACCGTCTGAGCCTCCCTCTCCTCCTGCCTGAGCTCGGTGATCCTCTCTGTCTCTGCTGTTCCGCTCTGCTCACTCACTCGCTCCTCATCCGTCGCTCACCTGCTGGTCTCACTCTCAGCTCTTCAGACTGCAATATACTCCCAGCCAGCATCCTCTCTTACTCTCCTCCTTTCCTCTCAACCCTCCCTCTCACACCCCTCTTCTCTTCACCACTCTCTCTCTCTCACACACACACACACACTCATAAACACGCATCTGCACTCTTTAGTTGTCTTTTCCTACATTGCATCTACATCCTTCATTCATGTTTGAAACCTGAAGCGCCACTACAGTCCCACTGAGCCTATAATAATACCCTTCCACCCATCAAAGTAGTGACCCTCCCCCATTTCAGCTGCTCGGAAAGAGAAAGTAGGGATTATTGAGGGAAAGGGGCTATCCTTCAATCCCATGCTGTCTCATGAGCTTGGAGGAGCTGTTGCTAGGGCAACCAACATGGGCTACATGTTGAAAAAAACACTATACATGACCATTCATAATCATAAAAATACAATCACGGTTACATTTATTGGCACTACAGGTAGTATTTGTAAAAAGCCTTAAAATATAAAAATTTATTTCATCACATATTAGGGGAAAAAAATGTTTTTAATCACAATTACTACTACCTAACTCTTAGATGATGAAGAAGAAGTTTTATAGCACTTTTTTATATAGCACTTCAAGGCAGTTCAAAGTGCTTTACATGAATTGGAAGAAAAACAACACAAGCACAATAACAAGCAAAGCAAAAGAAAAACTAGACTTTAAAATGTTCCAGTTGTCCTGGGTTGCTAAGTAGATAGTATTTTTCTAAGTTTGTTCAAGATAAAGTATAAAGCTAAATGTTAGTTTGATTCTTGTTCTGGGATGCTAAGAATTCTACAATTTTATTGACCGTTTGCAAATACATCACGTAATCATTCGAGGCGCCATGACGGACGCCGAAAGTGAGGCTCGGGAGTATTCAATAGACCAGCTGAAATTGGAAATTCTTCTTGTTCGAGACGAGCTAATTTGTCTGAGAACGTAACACACCTGGTTGTCGGCGGTATTTGCTAAAGTGTCAAACAGCTAGCTTAGAAACCGACCTGTACTTCCTCCCTCCTGATGTGTTGATCAAATTACCGACTTTGCCTGAATTCACACCACATTATTTATATCACTATATCATAAACAATATTCCCCTTACAATGGAGCAGCCTTAAAACATACAAAAAATTAAATGTCAACCAGTTTTTTCCATGCATGCTGGGCAACATAATATTGCCTAGCATCATCATGTAGCGACGACTGTCGCCATGGTTACCAAGGGTCAGACTCGAACCTTCTCAAAATACGTAAACGTTAGTCTTCTTACCTTGTATAACGTGTTCGCTGCAAATCCGCGATTATATCCAAGGTTGTGAATAATAATGACCGCGCAGCAACCTGTGACCATTTTTACTGCGAAATCAACTGAATAAAAGCGATATTAGGCCACCATATATGCGTTTTTTTGACAGGCATTGTTCGGTTTGACAGGCTTTACAAGAGCGCATAGGTTGTTTTTACGTCAGTCATGGCGGAGCTGGCCGAGTTTCGAAGAGAGTAATGTCACGTGCAAAGGGTCGATAGCTTTTCACATACTTTTGAGCAACTTCCTTGCTTTATGCCTGAAACCATTCTGAATTTATGTTATGAGATTATTGTGATGACATACAAGTTGTTATGTTAAAGAAAAATTAGTTCTCTCAGAAAGATGCAAATTAATATTATAAACACTGATCAACTTTAAAAAGTTAAGCAAACATTTATATTTAATTATTCTCAGAGGCACAAAAAACTGTGAAAGTTGTTTTTAAAAAAAAGGTATTTACTTAAAGATTTATTTCAATGCTTCTTTTCACGTCTTTTCCTCCAGTGCCAACATTTTTTTTTCACATTTGTTCCAAAAAAAGTATATGAAACAGTGTGATTTTGTTTAACATTAAACTCCCAAAGATTGAACAAGCATTACAACTTTCATAAAGCTCATTGTGTAGAATGAGAATCCCTGAGTGGGGAGGTTTTTAATTACCATAATGAGTCTGATGAAATCTCCTGTGAGCATGTGCGTTTCCTGCACTAATCTGACATGCACAGTTCCCAGGAGACCTCCGACTAATGTCAGAAGCTGTGCCTTTTTATGCCGAGCCTTTTCCCGTCAGTCTGCTCCTCAGGCGGCCTCTTATAGTCGGTACCTGAACCGAGGTCCGGTGTGTGCGGTGTGTGTTTTGTGTGTCAGACATGAGCAGATAATAAGGGATTACAGCACAGCCCTCATGCCGGGCTCTATTAGGAGCTGCTGCGTACGGAAACAAACAAATACTGCTGGTGTCATCCAAAGCTTCATGGATTAGAAAGCAAGCTGTAAAATTGAAATTGGGACAGATTACGCACATCAAAAAAAAAAAAAAATCCAAAAATAATATAAAAATAGAGAACGAAAAGACAGAGTCTTGTAGAGCTTTATGTTTTGCTCACGTGGACACGGATAGTTGGTTTTAAACTGACAGCACCCTCCTGTTTCCGTGTCCTCTACAGAGACCCAGAGGTAATCCCTTCCGCCTGATCTCGCTATCAGGGATTCCCATCCCATTAGCCCAGTGAAATGGCCTCTGCTCCTTCCCTGTTACTCGGATCCTTGGAGAATCGCTGCCGTCCCAAAGTTTTCCCATAATGCAGCTCCTGTATCCTCGCCTCACCTCTCAGTTTCAGCTTTTGGGAAGCTTTTCTCAATCAAAAAAGTGTTAGATAACATCCTTTGAGACTGACACTCAAATGATGCTAAAGCTCGCTGGATCCCGTAATTCCAAAGGGATTACAGCCAGACAAACAAAAGAGTCAGGATGTATGCTCAATGTGAATCAAGTGTTAATGATTTATTGGAATTACATATATATATATATATATATATATATATATATATATATATATATATATATATATATATATATATATATATATATATATATATATATATAAGTAAGTTTAATTAATTAACAAGTGGATGTTTGCTACGAGGAGAGATTTAATTAGTACTTGTGAGCCTTAGTGGAGGAGGGTTTGGGGACTGGGGTATGGCAAACAATAATGAGTCACAGGAGGCATGCTGCAAAACAGCTCTGAGCATCACCCCAGAAAAGTTTTCTTACTTCCTCTCCTTATGCACATAAAGAGCTTTTACAAAAGTCTTCATAACTTTGTAGTTTTTTGATCATTTATCACATTTTAGCTACAAATTTTCTGTAGTTTATTGGGGTTTTATGCAACAGGCCACGGTTGTTGAAGCACAACTGGAGGAATGTTGTTTTATAAGATTTAGTTTCTAACAGCTTTACTTCTGAATAAGTAAATATTTGCTCTTTCTAAACCGGCGACCCCACCAGAACCACACACACGGTAAAAAGTTCAGGCAGGGTTCACTCACCCCTCGAACTGCGGGAGGGTTCGAAGTCCAGTTATTCATTTTTACGTACAGCTTCACTGCATAGACACCCTAGAGTCGCACGTAGCTTACAGAAACAGCAGCAAGCCACCAAATAAACAAAAGTAAAACTGACCAATAAAATGTAATTTTAGGCCCATCCCAACAGACGCACACAGATGTGGACTACATACAGGATGTTTCGACACAAAATACCTTTTTAGTCTCCACAATCTTGTTAATAATTTAGTTAAAGAGGGTTAAATAATAATAAAGCAACACAATAACTATTTTCTTTTCTTTTTTTTTTACTTAAAGGAAAATCTCAAGGTACACAGAGTGTGTACAACCATACAGCTGCAGATGCTACTGGTCAGACTGTTTCTCTGATTAATATTCTCCTTGACTGGTCTGTCAAATTATTTGAAGAGTCCCATCTTGGTTGGTTTGCACTTGTGTCACACTCTTTCCATTTTCAGATGAACTTTGTTCTGTGAGATAAACAAACTTTGGGATAGTGATTTATAAAGTTACCGTGCTTTAAAACTTTATCAGCAAGGTTTTGACTGTGTTCCTTAGTCTATTTAGTTTTGTTTTAGTTTGTTAGCTAATGTTAGCTAACAAACTGAGGCCTTTAGAGAAGAGCAATAAATGCATTGATGTTTGTGGTTTTCCTTTAAGTAAAAAAACTGGATGTTTTCCAGTTTGTTCATGACAAACTGGAAAACATCAAGAGATATTAACACTTTTTCACACCACTTTAACTCCATGAACTAATAGAGTTGCATAAATGTTTTACATTAAATAAATAAACCTAATTCTAAGTTTTCAAGCAGCATGAGGTTAAAGGCTTTCCCTGCTGGGTTTAAATGCTTTAAAGTCTGCCTCTCCTCACTTTTAAACAAATTACCTGGTTTAATCAGGACATTTGCAAGGCAAAAAAAGGAGTGCCAATCACATCCACACTTAAGAGAACTCTGCATCCCCACCAAGGTTTGTCTGCAGTTTGTCTGAGCCCTGCTGTGGCTTTGATTGTGATCGTTTTGAGCTAGATAATGAAACTATAAGGTTGATGTACTGTAAAGGATTTCAAGTCAAGCAGAAAGACAAAGCATGTTTATGGTAAAAAGTTATTTTAAAATTTGGTCATTGACATAATCAGGTCACATTGGAGAAACAACCGAATCAATAAATGGTAATTGTATAAATTTCCTTTTTAGATTATTTTTCATCTTCTTAAGGAATCCAAAATCTTATGGGACTAAACACTAAAATTTGTGGTTGCAATGATCAAAGGTAGATAATCTCAAGGGTTATGGATATATTTGTAAGAGCTTTTTCCTAAAGAACCTATGATAAAAATTAAATATTTTTACATATCTGATGGTAAAAAAAAAAAAGTTAAAAAAATAAATAAATAAATAGTGCGGAATAATAACTAAATTGTCCTAAGACTATCATAGATTCATGTGGATTTCTATTTGCCTTCTTTGCCATTCTGCAAGCAGCTCCATCATAAAGTCTTCACAATCTCCCTGAGCACAAGTCTCCTATTTCTTAATAGCATTAGGACCTGAGCAGACGGGTTCCTTGCAACACTTTGCTGTCTTTTACTAGGTGTCTCCCACCTTGCAGGCATCAATTACTTTAATTTTCAGAGTGCTTGGCAGCTTCTTAGTGGAGCCCATTGGTTTTGATTGTTGAGGCAAGGTTTACAAAATCAAATTATCTTTAAAGGCCTGGCTTTGCAAGGGAATATAAACAGTGTGGTGAGTTTTTTTTTTTTGTTGTTGTTGTTTTATTTCATGGATTCATCAAAACCTGCAGCTCTTACAAAGAGAAGCCATATCGCATAACAAATATCTGTTTCTAATAGATGATGTTGATTCAAACACTCCCAGTTTAAAGTTTGTTTAGATTGTTTAGGAAAGAAACCCTTGTTGACATTTCTGTTAAACAGATGTTTGCTATCAAACACTTTTGGTTGTTTGGCAATATTGAAATTACAATCTGGTACTGGTGTGCAATACATATTCATTTCTTTTAATAAAGATAAACAGGGCATATGTTTTTTTCTTGTTTGCGGTGGAAAAGATGAAACGTCCTTCAGTGCTCTGCCAGTTATTTCACATTTAATGTCAATAAACTGGCTCCAAATGGAAAATAGTGTCCCCATGAACATATCCTGAAGGACAGAGCCATCAATAAGAAGACAGGCCCTTTCTCCTAAATACCTGAGGATACCTTGTTTCAACTCAAGTCAAAACATCTCTGCAGTACAAACAAAAGTTTCTGCAGGTTAAGAGGAAAACTTTAAAACTGAAAAGCTGCAAAATTCCGATAACATAAATTTCAAATGTCTGGTCGTAGTCGTCTGGCTCTTATCTCCGCCTTCAGTAGCCGGCTGTCATCTGAGCTTTATGTTTTTTTAAAGACATCTGTTACTGGTGCCGGATGATGGATGACACGGCAGCACTTGGATTACTGAGACGAGCAGAAGCAGGGGCGAGCTTGTCACTCCCGTGCTATATTTGGTTGGACAGCAGGAGACTCGCAAGGGGAAAGTCTTGTCTTCATCGGCCTTGACAGCGTGCTCTCCCATCATGGTCGCTCCTTCAGACAGCTCAGGTAGACGCGAGCTGATCGGTGTGAATGAGTGAACTGACACCCATCACAATTTAACGTGTGGTAGGAAGAGGAATACTTGGAGACGGGGCAGTAAACATAAACACAGAGGTGTTTACAGTGACACCTTTTTAGTATTGATTAGCACAATCAGAGGTGTGAGGAATTGAATTTGAAGTCCATTCAAAAACAAGAAACATTTAAAAATACAATATGGACATGTTTTTTTACTTTAAAAAATAGTGAAAATCAGAGTTAGGATTTCCACCCAACCCATTAAAACGGATACTAACTTGTGTAAATCGTGCATTTCCAGCAAAAGTAACGCCAAAAGGTTGGTCAAAAGTTAAGCCTGTGCTTTTGGTAAGTTAACTGTGCTGAAGCACATGAATGGCAGCAGTGGCATCAGCAGAGCTCTTTCAAATACTAGGCAGGGAGTAACCAGTTCCAGTAATCCATCCATCATGCTTCAGGGACAAGGGGCCAGAGTGCACTTTGTGTCTGGATGTATGTTCATTTGTGCAGAGATAGAGAAGGAGAGAGGCCCCTCCGAGAACGTCTCAGTGTAGCCATTATCCACACTAACTCTCCTCTCCCATTTCCTCCCATCGAAGGAGCTTAGCAAGACCGGATTACAACCAATTACAAGCCTCCCTGGAGAGCATGAAAACAGGGCTGGAGGATCATCTATTTATTGTGTATGACCCACCAGATGGGAGATGGTCATTTAACGTTTAATCAGCTATAAGACCCAGAAAACTGAACAATTCCTGACACTGAATACATGGAACAGATTAAGAACAATTACCCACTGAGAGCACATGCAGCATGCTGAGGTTTAGATTAGAAATTACAGTTCACAATGAAACAAGGTCTTTACTTTCCTAAGCCTTACAGCTGCAGTATGTAACGCTTTAAAAATTCTATTTTTTACATATCCTCTTCCCCTTTGCTTTCTGCTACACACCAGCTAGGAGAAGTTGCTGTGAATGCAAATGCTAATTAGCATGGCTGCTGATGGTGGCGGAGATTTCCTGTAATGGTAAGATGCTTCTTCACAATTAGCACATTAAATAGCAACTACATGAGGTTGATTGACAACGCTAAGACCCTCCTGCTGGCTCTGATTGGTTGTTTTTAGTCGGTAGTGGTGCATTTCTTCAGACGGCAATAGTAGCTCAGGAAGGAGGTGGAGGAGATTGATCTTTTCACAGATTATCTGTCTCATCAACCCATCAGTGAAAAAATGGCAACGTCCATGGGTGTAAATTACAACAAAAGATGTACATTTTTGAAGTAATTAGGAGTATTGGCGTATCAAAAACAGCATTGTTTTATGTAATAGGAAAATTGCAACATATTTAGGCCAACATGTTCAACTAATCCTGGATCCTTTTAATGCTCAATTCTGATTTTTTGTGAAATTTGATATTTTTTTTTTGTTGTTGTTGTCTTTGCTTGGTCGTTCAAAATACATATATTTGTAATTTTTATGTTATCTTGTAAATCTTATTTTTGTATATATAGTTTTAACACTTTAAGATCTTTTTTGTGTGAACATTTGATGTTGCTGCTACACCTAAATTTCCTTTTTATGCAACAGTAAAGACTATTTCTATTCTTTTCTGTTCTAAGAGGATGACTCTGTACACAGTAATCAGGCGGCTTAAACGTTGCCACAAACAACAAGTTTTGCAGTCGCCGCTTCTCCTGTGAATCTGTCCCCATTGCGCTAAAAGGTTATAGTGACACAGTGGAAAAGTGCCAACCAATCCATCCTGCAGTGTTCTCTGAATTTTAAAGAGAGACTCGTATTATCCTACTTTTCTTCTTTGATGTAAAGCAGACATGACCATCTCTCTTCACCGAGTCATCTCATCCAGTCTTTCATCCTTCCCTCCCTCTTCATTCTTTTATCTCCTGTGCTGTTTTGTATTCAGTTTTCGATCTTCCTCTTTATCTCTATTGCCTTCTTTAGACACGATGCGGGCATTAAGTTTAAGGCAGATGCAGCTGACGGACAGACAGGCTGTAGCCAGTGCAAACTGGGCCAGTCACTGAGTAATTCAGGCCTGGCTGTCAAGAGTGATCCCCCTCTATTGTATTCCAGTGGGAAGGTGTGATGATTTCTGTGGTAAAGTACCCTTCAGTGGAACCCTCGCTGTGTTCCTGCAGCAGCAGCGGGATGTGTGCATGCTCACGTCCCTGTCGGCCTGTGTGTGTCACACACAGCTCTCTCTAACCTTGGCAGCTCGGCACAAACAGCAGCATGGACTGATCCGCTCTACCTTTCACAGCCTCATTCGTCTTACTTACAGTGGAACTGGCGGACGGATCCACACATTCGAACATCACAAGGACAGTCTGAGTCACCGACACTGAACTCCACTCCAGAGAGACACAATCTTTTCAAACCGGGTTGTTTTTTTGTTTTTTTTTTCCAGGAACTTGTAAAACGTAGCTTTCTTTTTCTGTGCAGAGTTCTGTCACAAACTATCTAGATTGAAATTGATGAATTACTCACCAAATACTTCTTGCCTTGGAGAAGGTCTTGTCCACTCTTTTAAAAAAGCACAAAACAGAAACAGCATTACACTCAATTTATCATGTTCATTGTCACTCTCTTTCAGATTATTTACCCTAAAATAGATTAAAAATAGCAGATGAAAAGTGCATTTTAAAGGCTCCGTTGTACGGAAGAGGATTAGGGACAATATTTCTAGACTTGTACCACTCAGGGTGGCAGCATGTTGGAGTAGCTCTGTACTCATTCCTGCCTTTCTGTGGAAAATATTTCATTTTTTATTGACAACTGTTTCTTCTTGTTTTGGATGCCGTGTACCTGGACATTTTATTTCCCTCTGGAATCAATAAAGTATTTTTAAATTTTGAATAAAATTTTTTTTTGGGGGGGACGTTTTTCACAGAATCAGAATTGTTTAAATTGTTTATGCACCATCAAATAAATCTAGCTGAGATTCAGGACAAGATTCACGCTTCAGCTTTCAGTATAAATAAAGTGGAAGGTTACAAATCCTAACAATGAAGGTGTAGTTATATGATCCATTTTATATATTAATGTTGGATTTTGATCTAGATTGACACAAAATTTGAATTCAGAGATTAAAGTTAGATTATATATTTTTTAGTGGCCATAATCCTCTTCCGTACCACTTGAAGCAGTTCTTCAATAAAACTTTTTATTGACGGTCAAAAGCACATTAGCATCACCTGCTGGCTCATAAATTAACCCTGCAGAAAAGATTTCATGTGTCAGTTCAACTCAGCTGTAATGATTCATGGTTTTCTAAATTATTTACTACTAAAAATCTGGAAAGTGGATTTGATTTACTGGGAGTATCAAGAAAGTGAAACATAGGCGACTCCTGGAAGACTTGAGAAATGCTTTTCCATTGCACACATCTGAAAAAGCTAAAATAGATGTACTGACGTGCCTCTCGCCATCTGTTGAAGTAGCATTTTCAGAAATTAGATGCTGATTATTTCTCTGTTTTTTTCTTTTTAAGTAAATTTTATTCTGGTTGAGTTTTAGCTGTAAGGCTCATAACTCACTGTCAAGACAAGAAAAAAATGTGTCATCTGTTCCTGAATCAGACCCTAAATCTCATTATACTGATTGCTTTTGTGGCCTTTCAAAGCCTCTGTCGCATCCCTCTTTTGTCTTCTCTGAGCTGTATCTGCAGGCGTGCACTAAGATCCTTGGGCAGAGGTCTTTCTGCACTTGAAGTCAAGACCCCAAGGATCTGGTAAGACCTGCCAGAAGAAATCAGGTCAGACGAATCATTGCCCTCCTTTAAATCCCAACTTTAAGCATTTTCTCATTTGACAGCCTGTCCGGATTTCTATCTTCCTTATTCTGACACCAAACTGTTTATTTAATATCAGAATATTTTCACCATCATCTTTTAGCAACCAAGCCTTCATATATTACGTGCTTTGATTTGTTTTTATGGCTTTTTTATTGTGATTTATTGATTAAATTCTTGCCACAATTAGTTCACATTAATCTTCCATCCCCTGCTTTTTTTGAAATTCTCAAATAGTTTTCTTTACTAGTTATTTTCATTATGTAAATGCATCCATAGCCAACAGACACTCTGTCCTGTGCTGCATTTTTTTTTTTTTTTTTTGTAAATATCACATAATTAGGAACATCTATTTGATGCATAAATGGGGAAGATCTTGTAATCCCTTCATTATCTGTTTCAAAATGACACTCTATCAGAGAATGTCTATTTTCTTTTATCGTCAAGAAGGATTTAATTGGAGAAATAAAACAAAATCCTCAAAACTCTCTTTGGTCTTTATATTGAAGAAAGCCATTTTTATAGCAAAAGTTGGTCCTTTTATAGATTAATTGTTTTGTGAAACATTTTGTGGCTCTGCTTTTGATAAATGTTCTGTAAATATGGGTCAGTGTAACACCCACACTATAAACAGTATCATAATTTAGTGTGGGAGACTTTGAAGGATGAAAATGTGAAACCACTTTCTGCCAATAGATGGCAGTATATGTGCAGAAAATAAATCCCTCAATCCAGTAGGATTAACTTTGTAAACGCCTGTAAAGCATTCTTTCATGCTTTCATCAACAGAAATGTCACATAGATAAGAGAGGAAACTTTCCTAACATTAACAGTCACTATGTGATGAAGGTGATTCATGGCTGCAGCTGCTGTAGCAGACATGCAGACGCAACACAATGAAAAGTGAATGTTGCTCATGTACTAAAATATCTGCATCTACACTTAGAAAGCAAACCTATAAAAAAAAATTAAATAAAAGCTTTCTGGACAGAGGTCAGACTCTTCCTGTCACAAATCTAAACACCAACAGCACAGTGTCACCTTGCTATGATCACTTTTGTAGTTTTGTGAGTTATGTTGTGGTGGATTTTTCTCAGAGCGTTGAACTAGTAATGAGTTGACTGCATTCTGGAGGTGCAATTCACTTGTTGTTGTGATGCTAACTTAGTAAAACAAGCCAAGGATAATATATTTTCCCTCTGTTTTCACACATTGAAACCCTAAGAAATATTCCAACGACTACAGACATAATAGTTCAATGTGTAACACTCTAATTAAGGGACGCAGTCTGTCATCACCACTTTGGCAGCAATTTATATTTAAGAAAGCCAAACTGGATACTGAACTTTGGACAGATTTAGGATGTATCTAGTTCTAACTTTAGTAGATTTTTTTCAACTTTGAACATAGAATTTTTGACTAATTATTGCAAGTAAAACAAACTCCAAAACTCCAAATGACAGCTGGGTAACCAGAGCTGGGTGGTACAATAAAGCCCAGAATGATACTGCTGGCTGATTTAAATTTAAAATTATACAATTCAACAAAGAAGTTAAAAACAAATGCAAAAGGATTATGTTCTCATTTACCTTTCATTAAAATTAGAAGTCCAAGATTATTTATATCTTTTTCATAATAATAGGAAAAATATTTGTTGGCATTAAAGCAATTAAATCCTTCTTATTATTGTTGATCAGCTTTTTGCACCTTTCTACCAGTATCTTATAAATGTATTATTTGGGATGAACTCCAGGTTTTTCTTGGCATCGCTGTAATATTTTGATCCTCCATAAATTCAGCTTCACGTCAAGACTGTCTGGGCCCCTCCAAAATGTGATTATTTATTCGTTAGAAGAATGTTGGTTTAAAACAAAAAGTATTTATTCTTAAATTTAAACCTAAATCTTTCAGGAAACTGAATAATTTGGGAATTAGGTTGATTTGTAGTATTCATAAGATTAAAATGTTGATCTTCTGAGTCAGACTCTAATGGAAAAGTTGATAGTCTCCAACAAAATTCTACTTTTATTGACCGTTTGCAACTATGTCACTTAATCACTCGACACGCCATGACGGACGTCGGAATAAGGGACCATAGTATTGAACAGAGCGACAGAAATAGTTTTCCCAAGTTATTTGAAAACTATTACAAGTTATTTTTGCCAGTTTAACCTTGGCTTCTGCTTGTTTAAGTCTGAGTCTGTGAACGTAAATCACATGGTTGGGGCTTATAGCCGGCGAGATTTACAAATGTTTGAAACAGCTAGCTTAGAAACCGACCCATACCTCCTCACTCCTGACGTGTTGATCAAATGACCGATTTTGCCTGAATTCACACCACATTATTTATATCACTATGTCATAAATAGCGTTTCCCCTTAAACCGTAACAGCCTTAAAACATACAAAAAACGAGATGCTAACCAGCTTTGTCCATACATGCTAAGCTAACATGACGGGTCGGCACTGTCTCCATGGTTACCAATGGTTAGCTACGTCTTCTTCATAATGCGATATTTGATATCTTTCTAATTACACTTACTTAAAAAATATATGAACGTTAGTCACGCATTGGTTATTTTGACGTGAAGTTTCAGCAGTGAATTTATTTGTACTTCTGAAAGTTTGTATCGCATTAAACTAGTGGCAAAATAAGCACTGTACAATGCCTATATGGAAATATGTACTTTTAGTGCTTTGATGTATGAAAAACTGAAGAAGAAAAAAATCTGCAAATTCCATCATTTCCTGACTTGCAACTCAGAAGTAGAGTCGTTTCCAATTCTGACTTTCAACTTACAAGACAACTTTGAAGGGAAGGCAGTACTAACTGGTAGCAAAACAAAAGTAGCTACTACAAAGTGCTATAAAGGTAAACGGTCTGCCTTTAGTTTCATATCTGCTGATCACTCGAGCAACTTTTACACCTGTTAGTTAAAGCAATGTGCCATTTCCACTCTTTATTCTTAAACAGACTGACTGAATTTGTTTATTTTTTGTTATTTTAATGGAACCTCACAAGTATATGTTGAGACCTTCAAATTAACAGATCATCCGTCTTCATGTTCATCTACGTCTGTATATTTATTATAAGACAGACGTAATAATCAGGCCATAATATGGGGATATGTTGTGTTGAAATGAAACATATTTTTGTTCTGCAAGAGCAACTTTTTTCTTCAAGGGAAAAGGAAAGTGAAATATGAAGGCAATCATTCAAACTTTTGTAATTGTTTCTACTTATTACCTAAAAGAAGTGGAATGAAAGCAATGCAAAGAACAATAGTAACGGCCAAAACTTTCTTCTAATTTACTCATTCAACAATAATAGACAAAGCCAATCACAATAAACCCAAAAAGAGGAGACGCTGGAACCAAAAGTAAAAAACAAAGTTAGGACTTCTCCTTTTCTGATGAGAAATTTGCAAAAGAATAAAATGAAAGCTTAAAACTTCCTCCTTATCAGAAAACAGAGTTAGTTACAGGAAACCGAGCCTGGAGTCAGGTAAGAGGGGAACTGAAGTCTGGAGAGAGTTTGTTTTCGTATGAATCACTTGCAAAAACATTTTTCTGAACTTCCTCCTCTGACGCTCATCTCTTCTCAAGTTTTACAAAATTCCCTTAAAATGAGATCAAGCAGGGTGTGCCTGGAATAAAGAATGAGGCTACAAGCGGGAATATCTAAACCTTTGGAGCAAATATTAAATAAACAGTTTGAGTGAGTAGAAAAACATAAAACTCAGCAGCTGAGACAGAGGAGAGATACTGCTGCACAAATGATCTGCCAGTGAAAGCAGGTTCTAGATAGCAGGTATTATATAAAAGGTGTTTAAATAAATTATAAAGTTTTCCTATCCTTTGAATGTGCTCAGATATATCATATTTAAAGCTATAATCTATTGAATTTATGTGATAGAACAGCACAAAGCATAACTTTGAAGTTATGTGTTGTGCTGTACTATTCTGAAAATGATTAAAAAATATATATATTTATTACTTATTTTTTAGAGAACTTTATGCAATTCGCAATTCCCATCTCCAGTCTACCGGTACTTCTTCAGGACACAAGTCACATAAAAAAGTGTGATTTTTTTACTGCACACAGTATCAGAGGTAATCATATTTTCTAATTTATTCATATTTACTGATGCTCTCATTGAACGAATGATGGCGAAAAAAGCAAAACTATCCATCCAGAAAATGTGGACAGTTTGGGGGAATTTTAACATCATTAATTGTAATTTATTGTGAAAAATAAATCAAAATTCTTATCAGGAAGAACATTTATCATGATAAATCATAACACATGGTTTTTAATGTATTTCTATATATAAAAATCTGAAAAGTGTCACATACTTTTTCTATTAGTTTTTCGCTCCCTTGACTCAAGTTATTCTTTTTCTAACTCAGACTCTCCAATACCGTATCCGATTTAGGATCTAGAAGCCCCTAATCTTCTGTTAGAGATTAAGGGCTTACAGAAGCCCCTAAAGAGATTCATGATAGATTCTCAGTTGGATTTTGATCTGAACTTTGACTAGGCCATCCAAACATCCGAATGTGACTTGATCTAAGCCCTCCCACTGTAGATCTGGCTATAGTTTCATTGTCAGTTATCCTCCATGTTTTTATGTAAGGGAAAAAGTTCGATCTAATTTGATTTTATATGTTCGCTTTCTGCTCTGCCATTCTTTTTATAGTAATTAGTTGCACTAAAAACACTTTCACGTTTGAAAAAAAAACATTAAAAATTAAGAACCATATTTATTTTTCCAGTAAACGTGCATAATTTATTTTGTGGTTGTAATGTGAAAAGATGTGAAAAAGTGCAAGTTATGTGAATACTTCTGTAACAAAGTGGAATTTATGCCATATTATATGGAAATTCAAATGGGTTTGTATAATCTGCGTTTTGAGTGAAGTTTTTACACCTAATCCCATTGGGAGATGTAAGAATAGTCCACATAAATGACAACATTTTAAAAGCTTAGCAATACATGCAAATGTTACACCAAAAATTATTGTTCCTCCTTGCTCTTAGAAAGGTATCAGCCTACCAAGTGGTAGTCATGGAAACAAACATCCAGGAGGGATGAGAAAGACCCACCAGTGCCAACAGCTGTGGCACTTTACAAGAAAGTAGGTCCACTTCATCTGCATGAGATTTCCTCCCTCTCTCTGCAAACTTTTTTAACATTTCCCTCAGCTTAAAAATTAGCTGAGGCCATTAGTGCGCATCAAATCAGCGACGTTGCTCACAGCAAGTAAATCCAGCCCGAGGAAATCCAGCTTAAAAATCACGACTCATTACTCGGACATAAATCTGGCGCTGTGGCAGGTTCCTTCAGGACTTTTCTAACCCAAAATGTAAGAAACACCGTCAACAGATCATAGCCTAACTACACTTTACCCAATCATCCTGGGACTTCGGACCTTTTCATACACCACCAGTTGCTAACTAAGGCTACGTTCACACGGCAACCTGAAGTGACCCAAACACCCTGAAAGTGTCCCGCATGCACAGTAGAGGGCACAATAACGTCACACAAAGAGATTGTGCTCAGAGTTTTTCTAACCTCGATTAAAAAAAATAAATAAATAAATAAATAAAAAAGAAGTGATCAGTGTTTGTGGAAGTAAACGTGGATGCTAACAGCTTACGATTTTGAAGTTGTTGTCCAAGCGGAGCAGCATATTAATAACTTAATCCTCATTATCGTCCGTCATGGTTGTTGTTTTTCTTCGTGTTTTCGCATATTATTACATAGAGTAGTGACGTTTGTCGAGTATCAATGACGTTCACATAGGTATCAGATATGCAAGTGGCCTGGATATCATGTCCAGGGCAGCCGTCATAAAAAGATCAGATTCACGTTGCATTAATTTAAAAAATAGAGTTGGGTTACTTCAGGCTGCGGTGTGAGCATAGCCTAAAACACTTCGGATTTTTTTTTTACTTTCAAGCAAAAGAAAATAATAAAAATCACAGAGAAAAAGGTGAAGTTCTGCTACAATGCTTTTCTAGAATGAGAGCCATTTCTGGTAACTGACACTACTAATCTCCTGGTAAAAGTAACTCCAGGGTGCATGGAAGTCACTTCCTTTTCCTATGATTTTAATTAGTCTGGTGGATTCAGGGTCAGTTCTACACCCACCTGAGAATCTCTAAAACCATCTGACAGTTTGGTAAAAAGGTCACAAATCCTACCTGGCATCAACAATTACAGCCACACTTTGAAGACAACAAAAGACAGCATTTCAGCACTAAACAGTAAAACAGAGAACATTTTTTAACACTCTTTTCCCTTTTATGTTGCTTTATTATTCTCCCACACGAATCTTAAGAGCAGCAAAATATTATTCAGTAACATTAATCAACCTGATTACCTAAATACACAGGAAATTAACTAATAACCTTAAAAAACGGTGCATTTGTTTATGTTTTTATTTCTACTTCTTGTGTTGTCACAAAACACTGAAAAACACAAAATCTTACCGAATCGTATATTGTATTTTATTTGGTGTCAAATGCAAATATCTGTATCCATTTGAAATAAGGCAAAACTAATTTACAAGTAACTTTTCAACAACATTAAGGAGCCTGTTTGAAGTCAATAATTCCTTAATACTGGAATAATGGAAAAAGTACTTTCCATTAAAACCAGACATTTTTCCCGTGCCCATGAGCAAAATAATTTTTTTCATTAATAATAAGAAATTATTCACTTAAAGCAAGCTCCTGTATAGTGTTGAAAAGTTACTTGTAAGTTATTTTTGTCTTATTTCAACTGTTCTAATATATTAGAACAGTTAAAACATTTCAGCTGCTGACACACTCATAATGATTAAATGTAAAAAATTAAATAAAATTTGCTAGTCTGTCAGATACGTCAACATTCTTCATTTTTTTCAAATTTTCAAATTTTAGATTGTAACTGTCCACAAATCAATTCATTCATCTCTGAAAATAACTGTAAGGCTTTTATACAAATAAGCACCTAATGCAAAATGGAAATATGTTTGAAGTTTTAGAAGTAGTGTTCCTACGATCTACTGCAGGGGTGTCCAAAGTGCGGCCCGGGGGCTATTTGTGGCCCTCAAACTGATTTTGTGCGGCCCCAAACTACAATTCAAAAACAGTTACAAATGGAGATTTTTCATTTGTAATCAGGGTAAAAATTGTTACCAACATAAAATGTAAAGTACAACTCAAGGTACATGTGTTTTTATAACCCAGTTTTAACTAAAGGTAAAACCAAGAGATTTTTACTGAAAATCCAACTTTGCTGCAGTTAATCAGATTTTATTCTTTCATAAACTACATAGCAGGAGTTTTAAAACAAAGTGGCCCAAAGCCTGTTCCGATTACTAAAAATACACTCATTCAATCAAGCCCAAAAGAAATTGAAAACTATCTTTCTTTTAATACAGAAAACGTGCAAATTTTGCTGCGGCGTATTAGGGCCATCGTAGAAAAAGAAAGTATTAAATTTCTCACAAAAAAAAAAAACATTTTGAGAGTAATGTCAGAAATTTTATAGAAAAAAACTTGGACAATTATGAATTTCAATTGTCAAAAAGTAATCACAAAATTTCTGAGTGTTTGGCAGAAATGTACTCCTTTTTTTCCATCTACCATTTCCCTAATACACCAAAAAATCCCTTTCACGTTTTGGCTCTACAGTAAGTATCGGGCGTCTTTATTTGCTTGATTTTAGTTGGATTTTTTGGCCCACAACAACAGTTCAGTCTACGGTTTTGTGCCACGTGACAAAACGTTTGGACACCTTTGATCTACTGTAAACTTATGAACTGTAAGGGATGGATGAATGTATCTGATTAATCTCAGTTCTATCCTAATGAAGATTCTCAGAGAGGTTTCAACTTCAGATAAGATACTGACTTGTCATAAATTCTCAACAAAAAAAATCTGACCTCCCTCTTTGAGAAAATAACCTTTTAATGAAGCTTACATCCTAATTTCAAACAGCAGAAAACATGTGAGAAAGTGTGAACATTGTTTTCAGCGCATGTTACTGAGCATGACGCCTTAGTGTTTTATTGAACGGACCAATTCAGACAGAAAGTAGGAGACAACCCAATTCTCCAGGCAACACTTCTTTCTGGTTCTGGATAAAAATATGTGTTGACAGCAAAAACACAGAAAGTGCAGCACAACAGTGGGGAAAGGAAAGTTTGACAGGAGAATAAGAGGGTGGGGATGCAAACCCTGACAGAGAAATGACCAATCATGTGATCTCGCTTCACTTCACACAAATTAAACTCCTGTGGTCACATTTATACAGACTGTATCTTTCTGTGCTGTCTATGTCAATAAAAGACATCCTGAAATATCCATCCATCCATTTTCTGAACATCCTCGCCCCTTAGTGGGTCAGGAGAGGTTCTGGTGCCTCTCCAGTTAACGTCCCGGGCGAGAGGTGGAGTACACCCTGGACAGGTCGCCAGTCTATCGCAGTGCAACACAGAGACAGGACATGTTTTTGGACTGTGGGAGGAAGCCGGAGAACCCGGAGAGAACCCACCATGAACAGGGAGAACATGCAAACTCCATGCAGAAAGACCCCGGGCCAGGAATCGAACCCAGGACCTTCTTGCTGCAAGGCAACAGCTCTACCAACTGCGCCACTGTGCAGCCCACATTATATACATTTATGTAATTCTTTAGCAGTCCATGTCAAATGTTGTGAGTTTAATTTAAATGCAGCTTAACCAGGGTTATAGTTTAGTTTTATTTTATCTTGACTTTTTTGTTTGTCAAACTCATTTTCATTTTGGGTCATATCAAAAATCTGAATACACTTAAAGGGCTGGTTGTTCCAGAATGTATTGATAAACCCCATTAAACTGTTAAAATATCAACTAATACATCTTTTTTCAGCATTCAGTAAGTGTTTCTTAATTTTAAAATTTTTTTTGTAATCAAAATCACAGATTTTGTGGTGCTAATTTAGAAACATTTGTAAGGATTTATTGCGATATTTTCACTAATGTATGATATTAAACGTGACTTTTTATTAATCGTCGTATCAGTCACGACTATAACTTGAAATCAAGTAAGGCTCAGACAGCAATCACTTAAATCCAATGTTTATGACCAATTCTGAAAAAAAATTGCAGCAAAATCAGAAAAAAAAAATTGCGGATCTGTTGATTTTATTTAAATTTTGTGGAATGGTTAAAAACTGCAGTGACTTATTGATGTAATCTGGAGTATAGAGGGCCACATAAAGAGCAGCAGGGGGCCAGATCTGGCCCTCTGGCCTTGAATTTGACACATGTGGTCTAATTCATTTAGCTTTAATTAGTCAGAATATGTTTATTAGTTTATATTAATTAAATACTAAATATTGTTTTTATTTTTTCTTCAGTTTTTCTAAGTTATTGTAATCTTTTTAGGCGCAGAATTCAAAAAGGTCAAAGTGTTGTATTGTGATTATATTTACATCGATTGGGCTCAACGGAAAATCTCATTTTCAAAAAAATATATTAAATTATTGCTGAACAACTGACTGACGGGCATTTCCTCATAACTTTTGCTGTCGCCATTTTGTGGATTAGCGCTGACAAATGACATAAACTGCTTGCGTACACACAAAAAACATCAATTTAAATTTGAAAGGCTAATAAAAAAATTAATAAACACAAAAATGAAGGATAGTATATCTCTAATTATAGCATGTTTTAGTTACTTTTATAAATACATGACATAGTTCAAGTTAGTTGTGGTTTTCTTGCCATTATTTACCATTTTATTTTTAGTAAACAAAATCCTTCAGATTTTTAGTTTTTGCTATTTTGTTAGTTTTAAACTACTATAACCTCGAATCTAACACCTTTGGATCCGTCTTACTCACATTAACATCCACATCAGACCCACATTTCACATCTTTCTAGGTAATATTAAAATAATAGATCGCACTCCAAAGGCTGGTAGCTCTGAAAAATGCTCTTTATTAATAACCAACAGAAACATTGTCAAAACAATAGTAAACGTGAGCAGATCTGGACAGCCTGTGTGGGCCGACTGAGCTGCTGTCAATGGGCTCATTCAGCCCACAGAAACAAGCACAAAGACGCTGAATGTCCTGGTTTGGCGCCGCGGTACAGTAAGAAACACCATGACAAACACACATCGGCTCCACAGAGATGTTTATGACAAGAGTCCAGCGTAAACCAGCAACGTTCGTGTGCTTGATGCATGTGTGATAATTGTTTCTTGATTCTCTGATTATATATATCAATGAATGGTTTTAATAATTAATTGTTTTGTGTCTTTTTGCGGGTCAGGATTGCTGAGGGAAGTTTTGATCTTTGATTCAGTGTTATTCATATTTTATTATTCTAAATTTGTATTGAAATATTAAACAGTATCATATATTCCCATTAAAATAATAGCACAACACTGGATGGAGAATCTCTGTGAACAATAATTTGAAGGTTCTGCCACATATTTATTGTTGAATTAAGGTTTGAACTTTGACTGGGCCACTCACACATGATTACGTTTTCATAGAAACCTTTCCATTGATATTACGGGTGGATAATTAGACTATGTAAGGTTTTCTTTTAGCTTAGCCTCGTATTTAATGACTGTTATATTCATACCCAAATGGATTTATAAGTTAGGTGTTTTTGGAAGGCAGATTTGATTTACTGTCATGATGCTTTTCAACACATGTGTCAAACTCAAGGCCCGGGGGCCAAATCTGGACATCAATAAGTTCTTCTGGTTTTTCATGGATCTGCAAAATTCACACAAAATCAACAAATCTACACATTTTTTTCAGATTTTACTGCAAATATTTCCAAAATTGGTCCAAAATATGAAACGGTGAGTAATAAAAAGTCACATTTAACGTCATATATTATCACAACAGTTTTATCTTGGCACCACAAAATCTGTCATTTTGATTCCTAAAAAGTACTAAAACAATCACAAGATCCTGGAGGAACAGCTTTTAATTGATATTTTAACCATTTAATTGGTTTCATCAATATATTCTGCTATGACCGGCCCTTTAAGAACATTTTTGATCTGTCAAAAATGTTCTTAAATGAAAATGAGTTTGACACCATATTATCGGATAGACTTGTTCATGTTTTTATTCTCACAGTTGAGAACAAATGTATTGAACTTTAGAGTTATGGTCAACAATAGACAGATGATGAAAGCTAACATGCCTCGGCTTCCTGTTTGTTTCAGATGGTTTGGGGTTGTAGATATGAATGTGAATGTGACTGTTACAGTAAACATGCAAGGTGGGCCCCCTTCAGGGCCCTTCAAGGGCCCTCTGGTTGCCCTGCAACTGCTGTTTGTTTGGCCACTGCCCTCAGAAGGGTGCTTGAACGCACTGCCTGTCCTCCAGCAGCTCTGCTTTGCTGCACAGTCAACTTTAATCATGCCAACGTTTACCTTTGTTCAAACAAAATTAGTTTGTCTGCTGTTGTCTTTTGTCTTAACGCAGAACACTGTAAAACGTTTGAGCTGCATTTAGTCGTGTCTACTCTCTTTAAGTCAAGTAAATTTAGTGAGTTTTAGATTTTGAACCAAAATGTGTGAGATAAACTTACAGTAATAATTTGTGTTAACAATTTATTAATTTTGTCAGAACTCCAAGGATAATAAACTCTTAAAAAAACTGAAAGAAGAAAAAGACAGGAGTGGGAACTATTTCCCAGAATGCTTAGCGACTTGGAAGTGCGTTATATTGATCTGACTCTTGTGTGTTATTAAAGGAAATGCTTATTTTAATGATTGATGACAATGTCCTGTTTAATAAAATTCATTATCAGATCAGAAATCTTCTTCTTGCAATTTGAAACAAGAATTTAAATTATTCTAAAGTAAAATAAGTAGATATTTTAACTTGATTATGTGAGTGAAAATAACAGCTAAATGTGGCTCTTTAACTTTGCGAGGGAGGTTTTTTACTTGCATATTGTGAAATAATTATTTGGTTTAAATCGCAGCATTACATAAAAACTCACAATTCAAGATTTATTAACTTAAAAACAATGTTTAGACAACTTGTATTTGTTGTTAAATCAACTTCATGAACTTTAATTTCTGAGTCAAAACCAAAATAATTTAATTGTTGACTTTAATTGCATTTTCAAGGCAGCAGGTGGACTTTCATTTTCAAGTTAAACCATCTTCAAATGTTTTACAGTGTAAGATGATTAAAGCTAACATGCCTCACCTTCCTGTTTGTTACAGATGGTTTGGGGTTGTAGATATGAATGTGAATGTGACTGTTACAGTAAATATGCAAGGTGGGCCCCCTTCAGGGCCCTTCAAGGGCCCTCTGGTTGCCCTGCAACTGCTGTTTGTTTGGCCACTGCCCTCAGAAGGGTGCTTGAACGCACTGCCTGTCCTCCAGCAGCTCTGCTTTGCTGCACAGTCAACTTTAATTATGCCAACGTTTACCTTTGTTCAAACAAAATTAGTTTGTCACAAATGGCTTATTTAAATACATGAATATAAAGAAACATGTTTTTTTTCATTCAGAGTAAAATGTTAAATTCCTCTCAAAATCTGCAGATTAAACCAAACTATTCTCATTTTTTTGTCGTCTTGTTTACTTGCAGGAATGGCATTTTTCAAATAATCAGATGACCTTACCAATAACAACAGAGAACATCTCAGATTTCAAAACAATGCCCATCTTTCCATTCAGCTGTTTTCTTTTTTTACAGGACTGACGAGCATTCTTCCAGCTTTTCTATGCAACATAGAGCGTCATTGTTCAGACTGTGAGGGCGCTCATTTAGCAGTTCATAGCTCCGTGTCATGATTAGGCGTTTATGAGCAGAGCCACCAGACAAAGCCACATAGCTACAGTATGCGTCATCGTATTAACAAATATGTGAGCTTCTACAAGTAATAGATAGAAAAAAATTATATTTACAACGTCATGATCTATCTGGACTGCAAACCTTTTTGTAGAAAATAGCAATTCTCAGCGAGGTCATAATCTACCTCATGCAAAACAAATATCAGCTGCATCAAAGGTTGATTGGGAGAGCGGTGTCTTGTATCTTGAGCTCCTAGGCGACTGAGTTTCTTTCATTGAGTGCCAATAAAATGAAGCAGGCAGGGTGTATTACACATCCCCCGCTGATCTATCAGGCTGACATACCAAAATGTCAAGAGTAATGCCTTTCCAGGCCACTGCCACATACAAAAAAATTACTGTTTGCTTAAAATAGAAAGCTCGTTCACTCCCCCACTGTCCTCAATCAATTGTTCCACTAGCAGCAGCAGATGAAATAAACAACAACTAATGAGACCAAATACAGCAGACCAATCTATGCATCCGTTCTTTGGGTCAGCATACACAGTCTACCCTCTTCTCCTAGTGGGAACACTTCCTAAGTGTCCCGAAAAGATGGCTGAACCGCGTAAAGCTATGCAGCTTACCTTGAGATTTTCCTGTACTTGAATAGTTATGGGATTGTTTAGTTTATTATCTAATCTTCTTTGCTATTAACAACATTGTAGAGAAAAAAAACATCCTTTGTGTTAAAGCATCTTGTATGAAGCCCACATATGTGTGAGTCTGTGGGGTGGGCACAGGTACATCAGTTTACTTTTGTTTATTTGATGGCTTGGCGCTTTTTCTGCAAGCTAAAGATGAGTGAGCAGAGTTTGATCCCTCCAGCGGTTGTTTGGATCCTGCCTGAGCTTTTTTACGTGTGACGCACGGCGGATTTCTGAATGTTGTTTGTATTTTCAGGTAAGCTGAAGTAGTGAAAAAGTTACCAACAGGCATTGTATGTTTGTAACATGAAGTGGTAAGGTGTCATTAGACAAAATGCATGTTGCTGTATTAATAAAGGAGATATGATTATCTGAGTGGAGACAGCTGAGCTAAGTTTCTGTGTTAGTCTAAATGTTTGCCCAAAGAGTAGAAATTAAGCATATATTGTTGCTTCACCTCCTGGACTTTCTTCTGGACTGAGAGTGAAATGAGTTTAGAAAGGGATCAGGCTGCCCTAAGTTAAAAACTGATCCCTTTCTAAACTCATTTCACTCTCAGCCAGAAGAGTTACCAACATATATATGAATATTCAGCTTAACATGGACAATGAAACACAGAGCCTTTTTTAATTACAAAACAAAACAAAATATTCATAGGAAAGAGAATAGAATCAAATTTTAATGGAAGGGGGGATTCATTGATCTAAAGCCCCCAGCAACTGGTTCCCCCACAGTCATCACCCCCGTAAGCTTTCAGTTTATGCTATTTCATCTTAATGACTGACAAATAAATATCACTCAAACATCAATCCACAGAGTTCAAAGTTCATTCATTCATTTATCCCTTTCGATGGGGACAGTTAAACATTTATTGAGTACTACTCTTGGAAGTGTTAGCATTTGATCAATCATGTCCTGACTCTATTTTCTGTTTCACTTTCCTTATTCTTTGAAAACACGGCCACAATCAATGGGATGAATGCTACCTTAGTCTTCAATACTGCGACGGACTGTTCAAGTAAACAGTTTGTGGAAGTATCCAGAAAGTATCCTCGTTAACTCCTTAAAGTATGAGGTTGTAACAGTTGAGCAGGTTGACTTTTCTCTTGTCCGCCCCTGGATGTAAACAAGAGCTTCGCCTTTTAATTTAGCTTTTCTTCACCAGCACAGACCGGAGTAACAACCATGCTACAATCTCATTAGACTAACATAAATTACAATAATCTAGTGCAGTTCTGCTACAATTTTAATCTGTTTTGTTGGAAACATCTGCTGTCTTTATATTAAATCTCCCGTATTAAAGGCTTGTCTTTCAAGTCTTAATAGTGCTGTTATAAAACACCTACACTATAAACACTTTCATGTGTCACCTTTACCCCTCTTCATATTATAAAGATGATGACAAGGCGCAATAAATAGTCTCACAGCTGTTCACTTCAACAGCCACAAGGGTTGTTGTCACTACCTGTTTCCCTTCAGATTTCAACACATATTAACCCTCTGGAGCAACATTTCTGAGTAAGATTACAGTTAGACTGACTCAGCACAAGTTGAAAACTGATTCCAAACAACTGAAAGTTAAAGTTTTCGAGGAACAGTCAATGTGAAACCAACAAAATAAAAAGAGTATTGAAGAGATACCAGAAGAAGTGTGTGATACAAATGCAGAAATTAGTATTTAAAATGTTTCTTGCAGCACTAAAGTTGTGACTGTTCGTCACTTCTTCTGGCCTGAAGCTTAATTTCTTAAAAGTTTCTGAAATTTTAACTACAATGGACAGAAAATATCTAGAATTATCAATTCATTCTGATAAAAAAGTGTACTTTTTGCATTACTGCCAAGAATTGTGTGAATGAAACCCAAAGAGAGAAGCAGCTGTTTATATTTTAACAGACAAAAACCTGACCTGTTCACACAGGAGATGTTTTCTTGTGTGAAAACGGCTCAAGATGAGCTGCAAGTAAAACAAATAATGTAGTGAAAATATGGATCAGCCCAAGCAGTGTTGGTTTCTGCATGAATGGACGTGAAAGAAACTGGATTATATTCTGAGTTTTAACCTTTCTGTCCTGTCTAACAAGAGCAAATGCAATAAAGTTTCTTTAAAAGCTTTGGAAAAGCCTTTTAGTTAAATACAGAACAGAAATCATGGGTTGGACACCAACTCACTAGACAGAAGTAACATAATAAGAAACAACAGAAAATTAATTCAGAGCACAAATGGCAAACTTTTTAATGTCTTGTTCAATTTTTGAAAGAGTGGCACACTGGGTGCAAATGTTTTCAAACAGAGGTTTATGACTTTTACAGGTAACTACCACAAAATAAACTATAAAAGGTTAAATAAATAGATGTACAGCTCTAAAATTAAGTGACCACAGCAAAACTTTCAGTTTCTCTGATTTTATTCTTTATAGGTATAAGTTTGAGGAAAATTAACATTGTTCTTTTATTCCATGAACTACTGACAACATGTCTCTGAAATTCCAGGCAAAAATTTTGTTTTTATTTGCAGAAAATGAGAAATGGTCAAAATAACAAAGAAGATGCAATGCTTTCAGGTCTCAAATAATGCAAAGAAAACAAGTTTATATTGATTTCGAAACAACAATACTAATGTTTTAACTCAGAAATCAATATTTGGTGGAATAACCAGGAGGTTTTCAGTCGGGTTCAGTGCAGTCGGCTCTTCAGTTTTACCAGAGCTGCATTTATATAAATGGGGCTAAAACAAACCATGCATAACAAAAAACACAGAATAAAGCTATCACAATGGATCAAATTAAGGATTTTCTAACTAAAAGAATGTCCCACTTTTTAAAAGTTTCAACAAAAATAATGAAAAAGCCCAATCCACCACCAAGATGCCATTAATTTTAAAGTTCCATCTCCTTTGGTGTTAAAACAACCTGTGATCTGATCTCAGATTACAAGATGGGATATGAAGCGCTGAGGGGTCGGAGGTGTAAGCAGAGAGATGTAGAGGTCAGGGACAATAACAAAATGTCTGAATGCAGCTGTTAGTCACGATACGAGTTAGCCATTTCATCAAACGCTCTGGTATTCAGAGAGCCAAAGCGACAGGAATCATCAGCATAAAGAGGTTAAAAAAGATCAAACTGTTTTTTTTTGTAAACCCGAGACAACATGTGTCAAACTCAAGGCCGCCGTAGCTTCTTATGTGGCCCTCTAGATTCTAGATGAAACACTAAGTGTGCTTAAATATTATGTTATCAATCAAATCAATGCAGTTTTTATCCATTTACTAACAAACTGCATCAATCAGTCCCTCCTGTTTCTTGAGAATTATCGTCAAAATTCAAGCAAAATCAACAAGTCCCTGCAGTTTTTTTGTGCTAACAATTGAGAGTTAATTGTCCAAAACTTTCTTTATAGTACTGAACAGCTGCCTCAACTTTAATTGATGTCAGATTAAATTCCACGAGCTATACAGCGAGTAATTAAAAAGTCAAATTGTCATAAATAAGTGCAAAAATCGCAAATATTTCCAAATTAGAACCACAAAAAAATCACAAGAAGAATCACAAAATTCTGAAGGAACAGAAAAAATTTTCAATAATATTACTTAATTTAAGAATTTATTGATATTTTAACAGTTTTTGAACAGGTTTTATCAATATATTCTGGCACAACCGGCCCTTTAAGAGCCTTTATGATCTTAATTTGGCCCCAACAAAGATGAGTTTGACTCTCAACAATGAATGTATCAGCAAATAGAAGGGGTTCTAAAGATAAACCCTGTGGCACCCCAAATGAAAGGGTTTAAGATTCAAACATGAATGTTGGTGTAAACAAGATATGCTCTTCCATGAAATTACTGAAAAATTAAAGCTAAGTCTGCCACGATAACAAATTTTGCTGGACGATAAATTGTCCCAGAAGTTATCACGATAAACTATAATATTGTTGTTTTGAGACCATTTTAAAGTAATAGAACTGTATAATAATGCAAGAGCCCATTCTCAAAGATCAATAAACTTTAAATACTATTAAACATTTAACACAGGAACTGGGAGATATTTTAAATATCCAAAGATAAATAAACAAAACAACAGAAACAAAAAATAAAATTAATTGTGAAGTTTTTGTAAACAAAACTGTCTTTCAAAATAAAGGCTAGTTGAGACCAAAACACCAGACTGAAGACTTTTATCCTAAAGTTTTGGAAGAAAAAGAGAAAAATGATAAATTATGCAAGCGAGCTTGTTTTAATTTCTCATGAGATTAATTGATTTATTAATTATTGTGACACGCAATTGCAGCACCAAGTTTTTCTCAGATCAAGAGCGGCAGATTAAGTACATGCATCAACGCTGCATGTACTTAAACATGTTCGCAACGTTGACAACTGGAAAACTGAATATGCTGGCAGGCGGAAAAAAAGTGCAAAGCTGCGTTAATGCTCAGCGTGCACTTTCCTCTGGAGAATTACGAGCCTTCTTCACACATGGGATCATTTTTCAGGCCAAGAGTTCGTGATCTGAACAGGTAAATTCAGAAAGTTTGTCTTGTGTGTGCCAATGCTGGTAATGCTCGGTTATTTTAACAACCTCTTAATTAACAGTATCGTATTTTTAAGACATTCTGCAGGCCATTTTCAAACACACACACGCAGTCAAACACACAATCGATCTCTTCTGCCAGGCAACAGTTGCACTGGGACACCTATTTACCTCATGCCCATCAAAAATACTTGCTGACTAACGCTTTGTGTCCTGCAAACATTCAAGTATGTCAGAGAAAATGAAGCCAACGAACCTTAAAAAAAATGCTGAATAAAAAGCAAGAATATCTAAAAAAAAACAAAAAAAAAAAACATGTATAACTGCTGTCTTTTTCTGTAGATTAATACGACTGGAATGTTTTATTTCCCCCATTTTAAGTTCATTTATTGGTCACACTGATCCCGTTCAAGTATCAAAATCTCATACTTGAACAATGTTAATAAAAGATATAAATACATCAAGAAAGACATGCAGGAGTAAGGCGATAAAAATGACATCATTCCCGTGTAGGAACGGCAAAGTAGAAAATATTCCGCAGAGTCACCGAAGCAGCAGCTAATAACAGAGACTCGGGCTCTCAGTCACACATTAAAGCCAGTCATTAGGAGTCGGTCTCATTCATTCTTACCCTCCATAGGCTCCAAAAGTGAAACTCCTCTTTCTCTGCGGCATACTGGCGAAAACAGAGCCAGTCAACTCACAGCTGAGTGGAGCCGGAGCTTGGTTCACTTGCGCTGACTGAGCGTGTTTGTGTGCGTGTCAGCGTGTGTGTTTGCATGCACTGCCTGCCGCCTGTGCTCCACTCCCCCAAAGCCTGACATGCCCTGCCTTCTCCTCCTCCTCCTCCTCTTCCTCCTCTTTCAGCCCACACGCCTCCTTCACGGACAGAGAAGAAATGGCAAGAGGACGAAGAGGACACTGAGGAGGAAGGCTGTGAGGAAGCGGGGGCTGCTGACCAGGCGAGTCTCCGGGGGGACCAGGAGACGCAGTGACAAGCTTTCCACACAAGCACGACGCGCCCTCCCTCTTGTTTATGTTATTTATTTATTTCAGATAGAAATTAAAACAAATTATCATGCCCGATCGACGCGCAACTGTACATCACTTGTTCGAAAAGGAGCAGGTATCGATACATCTTATGATTTCCTGCCCCTCTCTCATCAAATCTCCAAACACCTGAAAAACGTAAATTATTTCCACTTAAATCTCACATTCTCATCCTTAAATGTGCATTTATTTATACATTTTTAAGCATTTTTGGCCCTTTTTAAACTGTTTTTTAAGTTGGTTTGTATTTGTACTTTTTTAACTCATCATTCAATCCACACTGATAAACAAAAGCTCTTTTTGGTTGTTCTAATATATTGTTTTTTATTTAAATTTCCTTCCCCCTCTCTGCTACAAAACTTTTCTTATTTTGTGTCAAAGTTACTTTAAACATGAATCGTACAGTTTTAAATGTTACAAGAGCCCAGAATTTGATTTTAAAAATAATGGGTTTGTATGTTCCCAGTATCTCACTTTATATAGTATTCATATAGATTTTTTTTATTACGTTTTGTATTACAATGGTTGTAAATTTGCCCCAAACTCCCACACAATATGTTAAATGTGTGTATTATAGGCATACAGAGGAAACACTTTAAGTTAAATTTGTTTTATTCATTTAAATGTGTAGTGACTATTAGTCCAAAAACTCAAATTCACAAATTAAAAAACTTAAGACTTAAACGTAATCAAAACAAAAAGTGAATTCAACTCAAATAGTCACTGATGCACTGTGGATTTTGGCTTACGCAGTCCAAAGGATCAAAAAATGCAGTTTTATTTATTTCACTGTTCAGACAAAACAGGTTACAGGCTTCACAGGATTCTGCTACTTTTCCTACTCTGACTCCTGCACCTGTTCTTTTACTCATTTACTGACAACTGATGACAAACTGGCTGACTGAGACTGTGACTGGTAAAAAAAAAAAAAACATATGACCACCAATGTGCATAATGAGCCACCTAAGACCGACCTATTCATACTGTGAAACACCCACATCCCAAACGGAAATTCATTAACTGATTAAGTGAATCACTAGCCAAAAACCTATTCTAAATAACAAATTAAACAAAAAAATTCTAATTAGAAATCAGCTAGAAAATAAGCAAAAAAAATAAATAAAAATAAACTAAATAATCTAAATTCGAAGATTTAACTAAAAATGGAGAAATAGCTCCTACAAAATATACTCAAAAAACACAATGTAAATAAGATAATTCAGCGTTTTTCTTCTAAAAAGAAGCATATTAGTGAGAGTTTGACTTTCTGTAACAGTCTAGTAACACCAGTTCTTCGTCTTTTTCCACAACAGGACAGCTAATCCAACAAGTTGTAGACATCAGACGAGCATTCCTCAGAAATGTCTCAATAACAGGCATGTTCTCTGCTGTACTGTACGGCAGGTGACGACCTCTCAACGACTTTCTTATCTCTTCATCTTCTGCAAGCCTCTGGCATGCACACAAAGGGGAATGTTAACTCAGAGTTATGCCTGCAGTCCTTTTACTGCATCTGCACTGATTAAATTGAGTCTCTGGACTTTCCTGTTGTGCCTGATTAACGATCAGCGGCGACAACGATGCATTAATGCTGCCCCAGATTTTTGAATAAAAGGGACCGAGATCCAGCATCAGCCAGCTGTCTGAAAGGTGCTGACTGTCAAAGCCTTCACGTTGTTTTTTTATGGAAGGTCAGCGTCATAAGGAGCAGAGACGGGTAAGAAATATGACTGTTATTAGTTGGAAGACACTTAATCTAGCTTTTAATCATGAATCCATCAAAAAAAAAAAAAAAAAAAAAGCACCAATCTAGGAAGTAAAAATCTCAGAGTACCAGCTGCGATGCCTGCATCACATTAACTGCAAAGCACTTCTGGTTACTGAGCACTTAATTAATCAATGGGCTTATGAAACGACCACAATCAGGCTGAAAGACAATTACATCATCGCTCCATAATTACATCACTGCTTTATTTTTGACAAAAGTGAAATAGAAAGAAAAATCCTCACAGTTCTTGGCTGATTGTGTTGGTTTTGCTTCTTTGCCGTGCAGTAATTGTTCTGGACAGATGCATGGCTCGAAAATTTACGGCAAAAATTTAGACTCAAATGTAGTGGCGAGCCAAAGAAAATAACCTAAAATCAAGTAAATAAAGACGCCCGATATTTATTGTAGAGCCAAAACTCTAAAGGGATTTTTACAGCGGTGTATTAGGGCCATTGTAGATAGAAAAACAGTAAATTTCTGCCAAAACCTTAGAAATTTTGTGATTAATCTCAGAATTTTTTTTTAGAAAACTTGAAAAATTGAAATTCTGAAATTTCTGGGGGGGGGGGGGGGGGGGGGGTTTGTTTGTTTTTCTAGAAAATTTCTGGTAATCTAAAAATTTGAATTTTTTTTCTAGAAAATTTCTGATATTATTGTAAATTTTTTTATTTATTTTGGCATAAATGTACTACTATTTTTTCTACAATGGCCCTAATACTCCATAGCAGAATTTGCATGTTTGCTGTATTAAAAGATAGTTTTTTTGTTTATTTTGCGCTCGACTGAATAAATGTATTTTCAGTAACAAGAACACAAAAACACAAAATCTTGCCAAGTATTTTTTTTCTAGTTTCTTGTTCTACTGGCAGATTATTTAACATATAACAAAACATTTTTCCTGTGTTATAAGTTAATTTATCTGCCAACAGATAATTTACTGACTTTTTCATCAATATTAATCAATTATCTACTAAAATTAAGCCCCTATATATTGCTTAAAAGTTACTTGTAAGTTATTTTTGTCTTATTTAAAGTGTAATAAGATATTTGCACTAGAAACTAGACCAAAAATAGTTGGTAAGATTTTGTGTTTTTGCAGTGCAGAATTTGGGTCACTTTGTTTCAAAACACTTGCTATTCTTAGTCAAAATAAAATCTGATTTGGAAGCAGCAAAGTTTCAGTAAAAACCTCTTGTTATAAAAGCACATATACTTTCTGTTGTACTTTACATTTTATTTTGGTAACAATTTTCACCCCGATTACAAATTAAAACTCTCCCTCTGCATCTGTGGGTAAATTTGTTGAATTTTTGTAATTGCAGTTTGGGGCCGCACAAAATTAGTCCAAGGGCCACAAACGGCCCCCAGGCCGCACTTTGGACACCCCTTGCTTGTGAGAAACTGTCAGATAACAAATATTGACATGACTGGCAATAGCAGTCCAAAGCTGAGTCTGCTGGAGTTTTACAGCTTTCAAAACATGCCAGTTTTTGTCTCCAGTTGTCTAATTCTTAAAAACCACAATGTACTTTTCTGTGCATGGCTTTCAAAGCTGTGCTTTAGGAATTTGCACAAACTACTCATTAAATGTTACAATCACAGTTTAGTCAGTATACTTTTAAAAAGAAATGCACTGTTCCAGGCTGAATTATTGTGGAGTCATAGCAAAACAGAGAGGTATCAGGTTAAAGTTGCCTATCACTTCAGGAAGCTCAAAATAGCAATAAAAGGAGCAAAAAGAGAATTTATTACACATGGGGTTAAAAATAATAATAATAAAATAATAAAAATAATGTTGCGTCAGATCTTTAGAATCAAGAGATAAAGCTGTGTTTAAAGTGACACATTGTCTGAATGTTATAATCAAGTTCATTTCATGCAGGAGCTTCACAAACTGCAGAATCCTATTTTAAAAATAGCCATCAGACAAAAAGATTATGCAGAAGTCTAACCAACCATTGTCTTACTTTCTGACTTATCTATTTATGTTCCTTCTTTGGATGACTGAAGATGACAAAAATCCAAAAAACATGTTGAATTTGAGATTTCCTCTGCGTTTAAAATATGCACTCAGACCCATTCAGCAGGTGAAGTCAGTCTTCTTAGGACAGTATAAACACAGAACTGGGTTATTTAGGTGCCACATTGTTGATTTCACATGTCAGCTTTGTTGGTAGCTTCAGTCATCTCTCTCTATAATTCAATTATATAAAGTAGCTGTGATGTTTTTAAGACATTTAAATGGGCGCCGCCCAGACAGAAGCCTTTAATCACATTCACCTCGGGAACAAGTCCCAGAGCTGCAAGCAGTTCTGGCTCTCCTTTTGTCCAAAAACAGAAAGTAGATGTGCAGAAAAAAACTCCCAAGGGTAAACAAACTGAGATCCTTGACAAATAACTACAAGTCTTAGTCACAGCGACAAAATAAAATGGCTGAAAACAGCCAAAACACAGATTTTGGACAACATCAACATATTCAAACCTGCACTGATTGATTTTGTTGTAACTATAGGCATAAAAAAAACACTTTTCCTCCCACTCGGTGTCTGTGACTGACTAAAATACTGGCCCATAAACTCAATAATTTATTTCCAGCGTGTGCCGATGAAAGGATAGCAGCGAGGATAGATGCTGCAGCATGCCTGCTGTGTAGGACATAAAAGATGAGAGGGAGTGGACAGAACGGAGGTAAAAACCTCTCATTCATCCTCAGTCCTGCTTTCACTTCGCAGGAAATCTGCTGAGGAGATGAAGGACATACCTGCCTCTAAGAAAGCGGATGTTTACGCAATAACATAGCAAGCATTTTCTCCTCAGGCTGTGGATTGTGAATCTGGCCAGAACTTTATTTTCTCTGCATAATTTGAGTTTTAATGTGTTTGCCTTATACAAGTATAACATTTAAAACGTATCAATTTATCCACTAGTTTTGTGTTTTCGTACTGCAGCCTCACAAGATGTTCAAAGGTTAGCTCAGACCAGGGGTGTCCAAACTTTTTGTCATGTGGGCCAAAATAAAATTGTTGAGTCAAAAGTAGAAAAAAAAAAACTGAAATCAAGCAAATAAAGTAGCTACATTAAATTTTTTTTTAATCTATAAAAAAAATCAAAAATTGAAATCAATTTCAGAAAATTTCCAGAAAAAAACAGTAGAAAATTTTTGACTTATGTAATTTTCTGAGATTCAAAAGTTGAAAATTGTCAACATTTGATACTCAGGAATTTTGTAGAATTTTTTTATTATTATTTTCACAATACTTTGTGTTGTTTGACAAGAAAAGAAAAAGAAATAGAGATCTTGTTTTTTTGGTGATGGTGTGTGCAATGTCAGGTTTTATTTGTATTTCACCGCAGACATATTTTGCATGTATCCGTTTTGGCCCTCTTTTTATTAAGGTGAATCGAATTATTTTTAAAAAACAACAACTTTAAAATCCATAATTTTCTTTCTGTTTTACAATTTTGGTCGACTTTTTGTTGATCTTTTGCAATATATATATATATATATATATATATATATATATATATATATATATATATATATATGTAAATAAAATTGAAAATGCAAATGACTGACATGGTTTTTCTCTGGTTTATTACGATTTAAAATATCTCAAATCAGGGGTTCAACCAGAGGCTGTTTCTGTTTGTTTCCACTCCAAAAAGCTACAGACTTGATGAAAAGGAGAAAGCTCAATCAATCCTCAATATTTACTCTGTGCTGCATGTGGCCACTGTGCAGTATACATCGTAAATATTTTCCTTAATCTGAATGAACGAGGAGCTCACACACTGGGCGCACTTGGATGTTTAAAGAGGGAGAGTTCGTAGAGGAAGGGGTGCCATGCAAATATTTAAGGGAGCGAACATTCAAAGGCCATTTGTGCTTTGAAGCATGAGGAAATAATCCGAGCTTTAGCTCAGTGAAGATCCCATTTTCAATGCACTTTTCCAGCTCCAGCAGCTCTCTGAGCGTAAGCAGGCATGGCTGCTGCCAAGGCATATTATTTAAAGCCATTTGTTATTTTTGGATGGTTCGAATTACCTGATAGGACACACTGGGGAGGCAGCGGGGGGCTTTTTTTAATGCCACACTGTCACGGTGAGAGATTTGAGAGTGGATTAGGTGTCATATTTGATTTGTAATTCAGCACTTCTCCTCCCTTCTACACTTCATGCAACACATTTATAAAAATATATCAGTTTCACTTCCTCTGCTGGACTTTAAACATGCTTTGAACACACCACAAAACAGACAATTGAAAATGATACAAGATGTTACAGTATGGATTGCTGCCTGTCTGATGGGGAGGAACCGCACACATCCTCCTCCTGCTGAGGTCACGTGTCACTCTGGCCCCTGGGAGAAACCACAAACAGCCTCATCTCGCACACTGTGGCCTTTCATAGTCTGCACAACTGAGGGCCAGAATAATGTGGTGGACAGAGGAGGGGAAATTAGCTCTATCCTGCTTTTACACTGCAAAACCACAAAATCTTACCAAGTATTTCTGGTCCAGTTTCTAGAGCAAATATCTTAGTAGACTTGAAATAAGATAAATCTAACAAGCAAGAAACTTTTCAGTAAGATATAGGAGCTTGTTTTAAGTAATATTGATTTAAAGAAAATACTTATTCTACTGGCAGATTGTTTTACTTGTAAGATAAAACATTTCCCCATAAGACTGCGTTCACACTGAAGAATAAAGTGAACCAAATCCAATTTTTTTGTCAAAAAGGATTTTTTTTCTTCCAGTGGTCACGCTTCCAAATATAGACGACCTGTATCTGATCTACAGTGTGAACTGGCAAACAACCTGAAAGTGTCCGGCATGTCCAGTAGTAAATAAACGTCGGCGTGCTCAGTGTTTTGTCAACCACTATATAAAGATGAAGAAGTGCTCAGTGTTTGCGGAAGTAAACGTGGATGCTAACAGTGGAGCATAGTTTACATATTGTTGCCGAACGGAGCAGTATATTAACAACTTAATCGTCATCATAGTCCGCCATGGTTGTTTTTCTTACCGCTTGTGCGTATCAGGGCGCAGAGTAGTCACTGATGCTCGATACAAACGTGTCGAGCATCAGTGACGTTCAGGTCTGATGGACGCGACCTGGCCGTTAGGTCACATTTGAATTGGATACGTATCGGACATCGAAGCGGCCTCAGTCACATTAAAAAAAATTCCGGCCTGTGTTGTTCATACTGTCATGAAAAAAACAGATACAAATCGCATTAAGGCAAAAAAAAAAAAACGGAATTGGTCGATACTTTTCATCAATATTAAGAAATGATTTACTCAAAACAAGCTCCTGTGTCTTGCTTTCGACTTTCACTGCAGTTAGTCTTTTCCTTTTCATATCTACACATTAATGTTTTTGCTTAATTGTCTTTGCAGACAAGTCAGTTTCAGCCAGAATGGATGGAGAACATTCTGGACTCCTATCGAGCTGTTCTAACACATGACTAGATTTTTAATCTAAACCAACTATGGCTGCAGCAGTTAAATTTTTTTGCAGCCTCTAACAGAGTTTTATCCCCAGGATTGTGCTGCATTTCACTTCATTTATCTTCTTAGATGTCCCTGTTAGAGAAAAGTACTAGTTCCACTGGCAGAACACATTTTTCTCATGAGAGAAATAATCTGCCATCAATATTAAGGAATTATATTGATGACAACTTGTATGATAATAATTTTGTCTTGTTTCAGGTGTACTCAAATATTTTCACCAGAAACTGGATCAAAAATACTTGATTAGAATTTGTGTTTTTGCCGTGTTTGTAATTTCTTTGCTCTCAATTCAATACTTTTCATCAGTCCATCTTATTGTTTAAATAATAAATGACGTGGGATTTCTAAGGAGGGACCAATAAGTTAATTTTGACATCAATTCTGCATTGATTCTGTAATCAATATATCGTGGCAGCCAATCTCCTTCACACAATTATGATTGGACAGAGAATAAAGGAACAGCCACTAGGACATGGTGCATATTGATCTGCGTTGCAGAGAAAGGTCTGTTTCTCTTCTAATAGATTTTCAGTGCCATACTATCTCTCTGCTGGCAGCTCCACGATTGATGAATCCCTGCGACTAAGGAAGACTTTGTCCCTTTGCCAGGTGATCAATAGATCACTCGCCACAGCACCGACAGGCCGAGCCCAGAAAGCACTCCACTTTAAATCCCTTGGCTGGGGTTAGAAATAACAAACAGCCAAAGGGTAACTTATAGTCCCTTTGCTTTCAACTCACACTGGGAAAACTGAATTTAAACTATTTATTTTCCACCAAAACATAACTGTATGATGGACCAATTTGTCTGTATGTGGAGGCACAGAAAAGTTACAACATGTACATCAGCATGCGTTTATTATTAAAGTGTTAGGAGTGCATCTCAGCAGACAGAGTCAAAGTGCCCTCTGCTGGACATTTTCTGCATCTGTGGAGTGTTTTACAGTCTACAGAGGGAGCAAGGTTCAGAGAGGCCTCAACTACGACTTTAAAGGAAGAGATTCTTCTTGAGAGGAACAGTTCCAACTACTGAAGCAGCCAAGCATCAGTCACATTATGTGTTTTATCAGGACTTTATGTGATAGGCCAACACATTGTAAAGCATAACTGAAAAGTGTGGAGAAAAAAATGCAGCTTTTGTAATTATTTTCAAATTGTGAAAATACCTGGCAAAAAGATCATCAAAGCAGAATTTACCAGAGATTCACGGCTCCGTCATACACCTCACAAATTTGTTATTTATGTTGTTGAAATTTAAATTATAGAAATAAGATGAGTTTATTTAAAGTTTTTTAAATGTGGAAGAAGATGCTCTAATCAGATTAAGCATTTCATACTATGAGAGACAGAGAGATATCTCTGCACATTCCTTTGAGCACTGCACAAACATAATCTTATCAAGTATTTTTGGAGTAGTTGCTAGTGCAAATATCTTAAATTAAGACAGTTACAAGTAGGCCTGTCACGATAGCAAATTTTGCTAAGCGATTAATTGTCTCAAAAACTATTGCGACGATAGTATTGTTTGAAGACCTTTATACACTGATTTAATGTAAATGACATAATAATGCATGCGATTTCCTGCCAAAGATAGATACACTTTACTTACAAAAGAACACTTAACACTGGAACTGATCAAATAAACAAAACAACCAAAAACAAAAATAAAATGGATTCTCAATCTCCATTAACAAAAATGTACTTGAATAAAAACACTAAAGTGGAAATAAATGCTGCATTCAACCAAAAGAGTGCAGATTATGAAGTCTGTATACCATATTGCCCTTCAGTAATCATTAGATTTAAATAGAAGATGGGCACATCGACTACCTGATGCCATAGTTCACACGACACGTTAGTTCACACCTACATTTTCCTTATGACAATCTTAGAACGTTGATCGTACTAAGATTGTCGCTTGTGATCATCCCGTAGTGTGTGTGGTGTGTTACAGTAGATCGTTGTGGCCGCTCCGATCTAAATCAGAGGTTTTCCCCGACTGGGAGCGTTAAAGCAGCCTGTTGAATGTGACAGGTAGCCAATCAGAAAGCGCGGATTCTCCTCCGTGCTTTCTGAGGGGAAATTACAGAAGGGAATCCCAAACAGCTGACAACCCGAAGTCCAGCGGACATTGGAGATGATATGTGGAAACAACATTAATGTTTATAAAATATTTCGTGCAAAGAATATAGAAATGACGAGGGGAGGAGTTGGAGCGAAACTGTTATGCAGTTGATGAACCCGGTAACTTTTCAGCTGTTCTTCCTAACATGACATAAATAGGTTCTAATGATTTTCATTCAGTCAGGACGTTAGGCTAACACTAGAGCCACTTGAGTTGCAGGTAGATTGTAGTAAGGTAGATTGATTAATGCTTGATTTTACAATGAGTAAACTGGACTTGTAGCCATTATTTTGTGCCCATTGTTGAACACCCATGGCACGATTAAACCCGATCGAACCGTTATACCGAAGATTTCTGTCGGCTGTGTGTGATCTCAGTTTTTGAAAATGGGCCGACAATTGACCGACAGCTCTAAGATGCGTAGTGTGTGCTGGACATTACACTAAGAAAATGAGGAGGGGAGGGTCAATGGAGAGCACCGGAGATGAGCTATTTTTCATTCAGTGTCATCAACAGAAAGAGAAAAAGGATGGAAGAGACGATAAAGCCGATAATTAAAATGACATCGACAGTTTTTATTTATGTACGATTAATTGATTTATCGTTTATATATATATATATATATATATATATATATATATATATATATATATATATATATATATATATATATATATATATATATATATATATATATATATATATATAGGAGAAATTAGAGTGAGTCAGATAGAAAATTGGGGTCCTGAAATATACAACCGAATAGATGAAGAAACTTTCTGGGAGGATTTTATGCCATTGAATTTGTTTTTGTTTAGTTTTTTGTGCTGGGTGTTTTTTCCTTGTCTTATTTCTTTCTTGGCTGGTAATTCCACACTTTTCTCTCTTGGCATTGGTTTGTTCTGTTTTTGTTTTTCTATATTGGGATTTTAAATGGAAGCACTGGAAACGTTCGTACCCCTAGTAAATAGATTTGACCAGTTTTTTGTCTGAAGTTTCTCTCCAGGCGCTCTGACTTCCTCACACAGTCTAAAATCACGTCTTTGGTCTCTCTAAATTCTCTTTAGGTACGGATAAAAAATAAATTTTGTAATTAAACTTCATAAATAGTTTGCAGGTTTCTCTCCAGGTGCTCCGGCTTCCTGCCACAGTCTAAAAAGATTTAGTCCGCTTTATAGTGGATGCAAATTGACACTTTTATAATATTAATACCATATATCTATTTATATATATATGTATCAAGATATCAGTATGTGTATATATATATATATATATATATGTGTGTGTGTGTTTCACAAAACATTAATTTTGTGAATAAAACGGTTACACAGTGGCTCAGTTTGAATACGCTCTCTGATAACCCACTTTACTAGCCTTTATTTCAGAATAAAGGCTCAGAAATAATTAAATGTATTTTCGACATTTAATTACAAAATACATTTTGTAATTGAATTTCAATTAATATAATACACATATAATGCATATTATATATATACATACATAATTTATATTATAACATTTATATTACGTTATAATATTATATATATATATATATATATATATATATATATATATATATATATATATATATATATATATATATATATATATATATATATATATATATATATCTATATATATATATATATCGATATATATATATATCGATATATATATATACAGCTTGATGTCATCCTCTACATGGATGACATCAAGCTGTATGCCAAGAGCGAGCGAGACATAGACTCACTGATCCACACCACCAGGATATACAGCACGGACATTGGGATGTCATTCGGACTAGAGAAGTGTGGTCGGATGGTTACAAAGAGAGGGAAGGTCATCCGCACAGAAGGGATCTCACTCCCAGAAGGAACAATAGCAGACATAGAGGAAGGTTACAAATACCTGGGAATATCACAAGCAAATGGCAACCTTGATGAGATCACAAGAAAAAGAGCCACAACCAAATACCTCCAACGAATAAGACAAGTCCTGAGAAGCCAGCTCAATGGCAAGAACAAGATCCGTGCAATAAACAGCTATGCCCTACCAGTAATCAGGTACCCTGCAGGAATAATTAGCTGGCCAAAGGAGGAGATACAGGCCACAGATGTTAAGACCCGGAAACTACTAACAATGCACGGAGGGTTCCACCCCAAATCCAGCACACTGAGACTATACACGAACCGCAAAGAAGGAGGCAGAGGACTAGTGAGTGTGAGAACCACTATCCAAGAGAGACATCCAAGATACATAGAGACATCAGGGAAAAAGATTCAACAGACAATGGGCTCAGTGAATTTCTCAAACATTGGGGAACAGAACCTGAGGTGCCGGAGGAACCATCCTGGGAGGACAAGCCCCTGCATGGGATGTACCACCGCAACAATCAAGTGGCTGACATCAGAAAATCCTACCAATGGCTGGAAAAAGCTGGACTGAAGGACAGCACAGAGGCCCTCATCATGGCCGCCCAGGAACAGGCCCTAAACACCAGAGCAATTGAGGCCCAGATCTACCACACCAGACAAGACCCAAGGTGTAGGTTGTGCAAGGAGGCCCCTGAGACAGTCCAACACATAACAGCAGGGTGCAAGATACTGGCAGGGAAAGAATACATGGAACGACACAACCAAGTGGCAGGCATAGTGTACAGAAACATCTGTGCAGAATATGGACTGGAACCCCAAGATCAAAGTGGGAAACACCTCAAGGTAGTGGAGAATGACCGAGCTAAGATCCTGTGGGACTTCCAGATCCAGACAGACAAAATGGTGAGGGCGAACCAACCAGACATAGTCGTGGTGGATAAACAACAGAGGAAAGCCGTTGTGGTGGATGTGGCAATACCAAGTGACTGCAACATCAGGAAAAAGGAGCATGAGAAACTAGAGAAATACCAGGGCCTAAGGGAGGAACTGGAGAGGGCCTGGAAGGTGAAGACCACAGTGGTGCCTGTGGTCATCGGGACCCTCGGGGCAGTCACCCCCAAACTGGAACAGTGGCTACAACAGATCCCAGGAACAACATCAGACATCTCAGTCCAGAAATGTGCAGTCCTAGGCACAGCCAAGATACTGCGCAGAACCCTCAAGCTCCCAGGCCTCTGGTAGAGGACCCGAGCTAAGAGGAAGAAGAATCACCACCCGCGGTGGGTGAGAAGGGAATTTTTTTTTATTTTTTTTTTAGGTTAAAACCATATAAATCGGAGATTTATTTTGTCAGCAGCTAAAACGGTCAAGTTGAGTAAAATCTCTTATTCTGAAGGGTCACATCGATGTGTAGCCCATGTGACTTGCTCCAGCCAACCGGGTTGCTACGTTCTCTGGCGCTCGAAGAAGAAGCAGAGAGCGCGAAGAAAAATCAGGGAGAACGAAGAAGCTAAGAATTGTGCGGTGAAAGAGAGGGAGATAAGAGAAAATCGACGATTAAAAAGTCTACCTGCTGTCGGGAAACCTTTTCCATTTTTAGAGGAGGAGTTTTCCGCATTTCTTACTGACTGCGTTCGGAGTGTTATATGTACAGAGCTGGACTTGGTGAGTTAAAAAGTGTATTTTATTTTCTGTGAAGGATGTTATTTGTAAGACAATTTTAGTCTATTGAAGCGGAAAGCTAAAGTAGCGCTTTTATGTTTTATGTTCAAAAACCGTGAAAGTAACGGATGAGCTGGTGTGGGTGAAGCATGCCCCCCTCCCCCACCACACACACCCACACACACACACACACACACACACGCAGTTCTGCAGCCAAATATATTATTTTATTCAGTACAAAGAAAAGTTAAAAGAACTTTTGTTATGCTTTGTTGGTTATTAAACCAGGCCTTTAAGGTTCTGCTGGAAATTGGACCGGGAAATTCTGAGTCGTTTGCTGAGTTTGAGTCCGCTAGTGAGAAACAAGATGGCGAGCCTGGGTTACCAGGAGCCCTGTAACTGTCGTCTAGCAGGAGCTACGCCCTCTGCTGGACATTGCGAATCATCCAACTGGTATGACCTGCCCATGTTTTCCTGCTGAAAAACAAAACAAAACAGTGGATTCAGAGAAACGGGATTAACCCTTCAGGACCATCAGAAAGGAAAGACATTGATTTGATGCACAAGTTATTCTGTCTTTTGCTGGTTTGTTTCTGTTGTGTTTTATTGTTTTTTTTTCTCTTCTCGAACCACATTCAATATCCATTGTCTGTGTGTGGAATGTAAAATTGTCTGTTGGGTTATAATAGAAACAAGAAATGGTTAAAACAGGAAATTAAAGAACCTTAACTTCTTAAAAGAACTCTAAATAATTAAAATAGATTTAAAAAGATAAAAGCAACCAAACTGTAAATTAAATAGATTAACAGTATCAACTTGAACTTAAATAGAACTATAACCTAGGTTAAAATAAATAGTATCCTTTAATAACTAACATTAGGTCTAAATTTTAAACAGGGATTAAATACAATATTCTGAAAGAAACAGGGAAACTATTATGGATTGAAATTTGTGTCATTGTATGTCAACTGTTTGTAATATTGTTGTTTCTTTTCTTTTCAGCAAATAATAAGCCGGCAGCTTAAACTTATTTTCTGATTGGTGGCAATTAATACACTTACACATTTCTCTACACCTGTAGCCAAACCTAGCACTGATCTTATTGTCTGTTCTATTAGCTGTAAACACATTGTGAGTGTTACACCATAGCAACTGACAACAATGTCCCTAAAAAAAAAAACCCACAGAAATATTTCCCACACAAAGCAGAACATTCAGCCTGTTGCAGTAACATTGTTTTAGGCTTAATGTTTATTTGCCATTATTAAAAAGTGATTGCTGTGGTACAAAGAGAAAACTATAAATATATCACTGCACTTGACTTTACTATATGGCTAGCTCGCTGTTACTGTCTCTTACTCTGCAGTTGTGGAGTCACAATGTCTGGGATCATGAGCGCCCCCTGCCATGAGGCAAGAGAACTGCCTGCCTAACCTCAAATCTGTTCTCTGCTGTTTCTGATTGTTCCTCAGCACATGAAACACGTTACACACACAGATGGTGACAAAAAAAACACTGTAAATTAAATACATAAGCTAAATAAGCTAAATTATGGAAAATCTGTTATAAATCCATCAGACAAGCCCACTTTGAATAGCAAAAGAAACTGTGATGTCACAATGTGACAATGGAGATTGAAAATAAATGGATCACCAAAGCACTGGAGACAGTGGATCAAAAAGGGGACAGGCCGACACCTGAGAGTGAATCCAATCAGAATAATCAGGTACCAATTAAAACCTGTTCGGAGGAACAGGTCACCGTTGACCAAGAGATTTCTGCAGGAAATAATGAAAAGCAGAACCATTCACTGGTCAGCGAAGAAGAGTCCATCGCTGGAATGCAGGAAACAATCGATATAGCAGAGAAGGAACAGCCCTCTAAGTCTAAGGAACAGCCACCAACGACAAGGCGCAACAAGAAGAAAAAGATGCCATTTAAAATTTGGTTGGAGGAACATGCCCCTGCTGATCAAAGGATTACAGCTGAAAGTACTGGAATGGAAGACATTTCACTGGCTACCAAAGAGGAATCGATCTCCATACTGCAGGAGACACCAGAGAAGGAACAGTCCTTTAAGTCTCTGAAAATGTTAAAAAGCAGGACACTTCTCTGCCAGAAGAAGAAGGTGGTCAGGAAGATTCCTTAAAGAAGGAGATTTGCAAAGAGGTACCTGTGATTTCCACAACACAACTGGTCACCGAAAAGAAAAACATCTCAAAATCACAGAAGAAAGTGGATCAGAAAGGGGAAAAAGTTATCAATGAGTACACGCATCAAGAAGACGTCACTGTTATGGAAATATTTCCCCAAGCCAGATGTTTGCATAGATCTTGCGTTTTTTACTGAAAACAGTGACATCAGTAGCGCTCCTCTGCCGGAAAAACAAAGTTATCAGAAAGTTTTGCACAGCAGCAGAAAGAGGACAATTTGGAAAATGTTCCCCAAGTCAGAATCTCACATAGATGTAAGTTTTATTGCTGAGAATAATGAAACCCAAAACGTTTCAATGCCGGCACAAGAACATGATGAGGCAGCTTCCTTGTAAAAGGAAAGTTATTCCAAGAACACTCTGATTTCTACAACACAGCTAGTGTTGTATCCATCTTCAAACCGCAGGAGACACTGGAACAAAAAGTGGAGAAAAGTCCATCTACGGGTAAGCCCAAGGACAACATCCAAACAGACAATTTAACCGAGGTTCCTGATGGTCAAGAAGCAGAAAATGTTCAAGGAGAGTGTTTTAATGAAATTCAAAATTTCATTAAAATTTTGAGAAAGGCAGCAATGAAAGCTGCCTGTGAGCTGGACACCCCCAAAATTGAAAACATTTCTGGAGACAACAGTGAAAACTAGAAAATTCCTGAAGAAATTTAACTGGGGCCTGCCAAAGTGTGCCCGTCGGTTTGGACCCAGCGTTCTGATGCTAACAATTTGCATCAATGCTAAAGAAAGCTGCAATGTAATCAATAGCATGTGGAGAATCACAAGAATGTTAAGTAAGCTGGACATGCAACATTCAGTATGATAAAGCAAGTGCATTAGCTAAAATGAGCAAATATGCTAATATAAGCATAAATACTTTCAGTAGCATGTGGGGTATCATTAGAATGTTTACTGTCATTTACTTACTCCATTAAGTATACTAAACATGGCTAATAAGTCTGAAAAATAGAAAATAGCTTATTTAAGCTAAAAGGCTAATGCTAATGAACTGCTTGGCGCAAGGCAGTTCCCTAACCTCGGATAAACAGATAATGCAGAATGATATCACTGCACGCCTCGGTGTGCACTGTCCAGAGGGGCATTTTGAGGCTTTTATTTTGAAATTTGCAGTAAGCTTCATATTAAATGCCCACACTAATCCAATGTGTAAGAGTGCTTTGGATAAACCAGTCACATAAAGCCAAAAGAGCAATTACATGATGTAAAAATTCCCAAGGCTTTTATTTTGAAATTTTGTTAAGCTTCATTTGAAAGGGTCAAAGTCATCCCATGTGTAACAGTCATTGGATTAAATCAGTCATATAACGCTCAAAAAGCAATGACCTGATGTAAAAATTTTCAAGGGCTTTTATTTTGAAATTTTCAGTAAGCTTCATTTCAAAGGGCTAGACTCATCCCATGTGTAACAGTGACAGGGTTAAATTAGTTATATACAGCCCATAGCAGCAAGTTTTTCTAAAGGCCATCTCAGTCCTCCTCTGTTTTAACTGAACTAGTAGTTCGAACTACAGTGATGCGATTTGAAGTCCTCAGCAGCTCTCCCTGCTCTGGGTTCCGTTGCCATGGTAAATAATCCTCTCTGCCAGCTGTGAGTGAGACATCCAGGGGAGACAATTCTCTGTTTGAGCCAGCCAGTTTGACTAAAAAAGCATGGTAAAAAACTGTTTCCGTCGGGAACCGTAATACATATTCGAAAACCATTTGAAGCATATGAGAGGGCTATTTGTCGTCACATAGTCCCGCCATTCATATCTCTACCTCACTCACAGTATTAACAGCGATGAGATAAAAAAGTGTGTGCCAAGGTCTGAAATTTATCAGAAATACATGGAAGTGAATCAGTGAGATCTGTCTGCTACCCTGGCGCATGACTTTGCTCTGAAGCACCTGGAGAGAAAACTGTAAGCGCTAGATAATTTTTGAAAACAATTGACCGGAGCAGGCACGCCAGCGTATCAATGTCATGACCAAGTTTGATACCAATCATGCAATATTTGTGAGCGTGAGGGCGAGTTAAAAAATGATTTGGGGTCGAAATTTCACTCTGACTCTCACTCTAGCGGAGCTGCCTTTTCACACTCTGATTTTTCCAAAATCAAAAACTTTGGGTCGCTTAGAAAGAAGTTGTGGACAAACCATAATACATATTGACGTGCTGTCTTCACTTTAAAAGAGATCACGGACGTATCTACAAAATGAAGTTTGAATGGCGTCTCTACATAAGGTTATGATTTACACAGAAAATCCTCAAAAATAGGGTATTTTCAGGATTTACTGGTTGCCTCGTCCCCTTGACGACGAGACTTGCACCTGGTGAGCTCGTTAGTGATTTTGGGGTCGTTTTTTTCTTTTTACGTCGCCATGGTAACTCCAAATCCCACCAAAAGTAATAGCTCCCATCCCGGGAACGAGCCGCACGTTTTGATACCACTTTTTTGGGTGGGCTCAGCGTACGAGCCGCATTAACGGTAACGGAAGAATAATAAATAATACGTATTAAAGAAACATTCTATTGGGTGTAGAACAATAGGTGCCTGCCATGCAATGCATGGAGGCAGTGACTGACTTGCTTCGCAAGTCAGTCACTGCTCTCCTTATGCATTGCTATGGGCAGGCCCCAAAAATATTTCAGTACCAGAAATAGTTGAGAATCAGACAGCCACCATTAAAAATGACATTCATATGATTGAAACAGAGGTCGCTAAAGTAGAGCAGATCACTGAAGAAGAAACAGTCTCTCAAACCCAACAAAATGGGGACCAGCAAGATGAGAGAAAACTATCAAAGATATATAAATGTATGAACAAGAGAAAGGCAGCAATGAAAGCTGCCTCTGAATTGAAAGCTGTCAGTAATGAAAACAATTCTGGAGAAAGCAGTGAACAACAAGACATTTCAGTACAAGAAACAGTTGGGGATCAGACAGCTACCATCAAAAATGAGATTCACACAAATGAAACAGACATCAGTATACCACAGCAGGGGACCAAAGAAGAAACGGTCTCCACAACTAAACGTGGACCAACAAGATGAGAGAAAACCATCAAAGAAATATAAATATAAGAACAAGAGAAAGGCAGCAATGAAAGCTGCCTGTGAGCTGGAGACCCTCAATAATGAAAACGTTTCTGGAGAAAACACTGAACAAGAAGAAGTTTCAATACTGGAAATAGTTGGGGATCAGACAGCCTCTATCATAATTGAGATTCATAGAAATGAAACAGTGATTGGTAAACTACAGCAGGCAACTGAAGACGAAATGGTCCCTGAAATACAACAAAATGGGGATCAGCCAGATGAGAAAAGGCCATTGACTAAATCAAAACCTAAGAAAAAGAGAAAGATGGCCATGAAAGCTGTATTGGAAACCGTTGTAAACCCAATAGAGACAGATCAAAACTTGATCCAAAACACTAAGACATCATAAACTGATTTAGAAATATTACCAGAGATCCCACAGACAAATTCTGAGCAAATAGACAAAACCTTGCAAAGTTTCAGAAGATGTAACAGGTAGGGTTCCTTTAGTTTCCACAGAAGTGGAGAGTGGTCTAATAGAAAAACAGAATATCCCCTCCACAGGTAAAGGTTACTTTAAATGAAGATGTAATCCAAACAACACCTCAGGAATCAGAGACCCCAGCAGCTGAAGAGTCAGTTGAGCAGAACAATGTCTCTGAACATGAAGAGAGTCCCAGGAAAAAGATTTCTCTGTGGAGGCGTTTCAAAAAGGCTTTAACTCCATCATGTCTGCGCCACTTCAAAGACAGAAGTGAAGTCCATCCAGTGTAGACATCAATTTATGTCTCTAGTATATGAGCTTTAAAAGGGGGGTGGGGCCATGTGTGGGTTGGGTGATTGGCGGTAATTAGAAAAAAGAGCTACTTTTGTTGTTAATTGGACATTTTAATATTAAAAAGCCTGGACTGGGAAACGTCTCCCCGTGTAGGTGTGGGTTCACTCCGGGTGCTCCGGCTTCCCCCACGTTCAACATCAGTACTTATGTTCATTCATTGTAAGATTTTTATTTCTAATTCTAAACAGAAAATAAGACAGCCACATTTATTAATTAAAGGGAGATTTGGAAAAAGAAAATGTAAACAACATGGAACAAAAAGAGCCTTTTAGAAGTCTAAACCTATACAAATTGGAAAAAAATTTGAAAACAATATCTTTCTGGGCAAGATATATATCTATATCTAAATTTAATTATAGATATATCTATATGTAGACATATATATAGATATATGTATACATATTGATATCAAATTATATATATCTACCTCTTTCTCTCTATGTATATATGGATAAATATATATGTTTAAATAAATCTACATATATAAACCAGTGACGTGCGTTGAGGTGCAAAGCTGGTGAGGCACTAACCTATTCATAAACAGATTTACAAATATAGACCCCCTGCATGTTATTGTTCACATAAGGAAATTTCACGCATGCGGACAACGCTGGAGGGCAAAAATACTGCACTTTCACATGCACAGCCACGCTACCGCCACAGTATAATTTATGGTCTTTATACCTAAAAAGATTTAGAGTGGGTTTGAAAAAATGACGCACAATGCACATCATTGTCCATCCACTTGCCTACTAAGATGGCGTGGATCACTTCCGGTTCAGATTTGTGGAAACTTCTCAGCAAATTATGTAAATGATTACCGTATATGGTTGAATACAAGTTTCCATCTTATATATTTGACAGCGAAAAAGTTGCAATATATCGCAGCAAATATAGTTTTTAAAACATAATATTTTTATGTTTTGAACATTGTCAGAACTTAGCAATGTTCTGGTTGTTATGTAAGATTTTGTTGTCATGTTGGATTTTATGCTTTCAACATAATTTAGAGCTTATTCAAACAAGTTATCTCAACATCATTGTTTTACTTTTGTTCAGTCCAACTCTAAGTCTTTTTAGGTATAATGACCAAAAGGCAAAATTGATCTAAACGAGAAACATTTACAAAGATGGAATCAAATAATAATAATAATAATAAAAAACATTTTAATCCCCAAGACAAAATCTTGGATTTGTCATCTGTTTCGCATGCCAAAGTACAAATAAGCCCTGTGGATGTGTGTAGGCAGAGACAGTGACTGCTTCGTAACAGCTGGTATTTCCAAAAATAATTTCAAAACGTCTGCATTTGTGTACACAGGAGTGTCCTGCAGGGCAGAAGGGCTTGCTGATGAGTCAGGAAATATGCTGGGTGTCCTGCAACAAACAACCTTCCAGTGACGTTGAGCTAATCTGTGAAGCGCACGATCAAAGGGTTACCTTGAAAGGTCGTCGCTGTGAGAATTTAACAGCTCTAAAAAACCAAAAAATATTTCTACAAGTGGGATCCCTTCCCCTGTTGAACAGCTCAGTGGTGCGGAAACGAGACCATTAGTGCTGAACAGAAAATCGAGTCAAATGAGAATATGTTCTTTTAAGCAAATCTATAAATATTCATTCACAAGTGGGCTGAGGAAGGAAGGCAATTTGTGTTGAATGATGAGTAAATGTTAACAACCCACTCTGCTGCTAATTCAAATGCAATGTCTCTGTCTTGATCAAAAGTGTTCCTCTCTCAAATTCATGAATAAAATCCCAAGCAGAGCTGAAGCTTTTCACAATTTTTTTTAAAAACGGACAACGGATATCCTGTCAACAGTGCCTTTGTATTTTAAATCTTAAATATCACCCTTCATTGTCAATTTGTTCACATTTTATTTATTTCTAATGTCTATTTTTGTTATTTCTGTTTACTTTACTGTCTATTGAGATGTGTGCTGCTGCTGTCTTTCTTGTTAAGTCTTCCTTGTAAAATAGATTTTTTAAAAATCTAAATAAAGACTTAAAATAAAAAATAAAATAAGCAATTATGACCTCTGCGACCTCTGAGACAGATATGGAGCAAAAGAAGAGTCAATAGAGCTAGCAGGAAAGATCAGGATCAATAATAAGGTATCAACTCAGCGTTCTTCATAACAAACCTCTCACAGTAGGAAATTAATCTACCGTTCCTGCACTCTGCATCACTGAAAGTATGCCAGACATTTATTATTGAGTCCAACTGAATTTAATCTTAATGCGTCCCGACAGAGTCACAATGACATTGCATTAAATCCAACCCTCCTAATTAAAGTATTAGTCTTGCATGCTATGCACTCAAGAGCGCTCGCATTTTAAGAGAGGCTACTTCCAAGGGTGCAGTACTTCTCTAAGGAGTAAGAACATAACAAAATCAGATCCTTTCCAGGAAATATAGGGGAAAAATAACCAGTGGCTTGCTGCTAATAAGACTGACATCAAAAAGACCAGAAAAGTCAAGCAAACACTCATTTATTATGCACAGCACAGGTGCAGTCTGTGGTGGAAATCCAGAATAAATGTGAGGTGCAGAAGTGGGAAAGATGGCGGTTCAATTTGGGACGATCAAAGAGGCAGCTTGCTTTCACTGTAATAAGCTATTTCCTGTGGTTTTTGGAGAAATCCTCCTCTGAACAAGGATGGCTCAAAAATACAGCGTGCACATGAATAATTTAGTGATGTAGGAAAGCGATGCATCCATTTTCTAAAAAGAAGTTTGAATAAATCTTAAATTTCTTTTTATTCAAAAACTCCCTTTAAACATCACAAAAAGGAAAAAAGACAGTAAACCATTCAGTGCTTTGATTTTGTGACTCAGTATTTTAAGGCATTTATTTAGGATGACAATTTATAATAATTGCAATGGTTTTATTTTGCATCAAGATTAAATTTAAGACAAACAATCTCAGGTTTACAGTGTTTGCTTTTCTTTCCAAGACATGTTCGATCCTGTACAAAACTTTTCTAATTGAATGTGCTTAGAAAACATAAAATTAAATCACTATTAGGCCACCACACATGCGTTTTTTGACTGGCTTTACAGGAGCGCGAATGTTGTTTTGACGTCCATTATGGTGGAGTTGGCAGTTTCGGATAGAGTGACATAATGTGCAAAGGGTCGATAATTACATACTGAAAAATGTTCCCTATCAAAGCATTGTTGCAGAAAACAAAGTTAAGAACAAAAAGTCAGAGAAAAACTTTTAAGGAGGATCACATCTAACATGCTTCAAGTCTAAACAAACAAATTTATAGTGAAATATAAAATTGGAGAAAACACATTCAAAGTGGTAGTTTAACCAAGTTTTTGGTCATCTTTTTTAAATTATCCCAAATTACTACATGTAGTTGTGACAAAATATGTATTTTTGGAGACAGACCGACTGGTCTCCACATTAAGGCGGCCATCTTTACGGCTCGTGTTCACAATCTGTTTGCTAAAGCTCCACCTAAAGATCTCCACCTTCAGCAGAGCTTTACCCGTCTGTTTATTCAGTGGTTGTTGGCAGAAAGGCGAACCACATGAATAAAAAATTAACATGTTGTGGTTTGGTGCTGCTTTTAAAGAATGACAATAGAGAAACATGAGCCATGAAGGACTGTGAGTTCTCGGTGGGGGTGTGGGATAGAGTATCCTCCATCACTGGGAACGTCTCAAACATTGAGATTTCTAGCTGTGAAGGCAAAAGTCCTGTTACGTTTAATAATAGAAAAGGCTGCGGTGCATAGGGAGTGGCTGAGCACACAAACCAGAGCCTGCAGCTGTTCATGGACAGACACAAAGGCACGGAGGAAGAAAGTTGAACTCATGTTCAGCCACAACAAAATAGTGAAATGTAAAAATAGAGATTAAAAAAAAAGGAGAAAGGAATTTAAAATTTGTCAAAAACTACAATCTGAGCAAATCAGTGCTGAAGAAGTTTCTCTATTCAATGCATGTAATTTACAGGATATTAAGTGTTTCCTAACAACACTATGTGTAAAACACATTTGTTCCCCCTCATTTGTTGCTCATTAAAGTGAAGCTTCTCATCTCACTGCCTGATTTCCAATCGATTACGTATAAGAGGTCGGCTAGCATGGAGAAAAAAACCTCAAATGCAGACTGGAGTCACAGAAGCATGAAATGCAAACACCAGTAGGTGACCAATTCACCTTAAATAATATTTGACACATAATGCTTGACCTCATTATATGTTAAATATTAAAATAATGTAGAATAATCATCAGTTGGTCAAGTATGATAGGTAGATAAGATTAAAAACAGTCAACCATAAGTACATTAATGCATTTAGTTATGCATTTAAACTGTTCTTTAACAGTTTTAAATGTTCAGAGGATACATAAACATGCAGGTGCATCTCAATAGGAATATTATTTCAAAAGTTTTGTGATTTCATTAACATAGCTTACTTGGTGAAATACATTTTACACAGACAGGCTGATTTTCCACTAATAGATAATGAAAACTAAACATTTAATATCCTAGAAATTTGAAACATTGCAGAAGTACAATAAAAATAGGCTAAATTAAAAGTACGCTTAGTAGCAGCTTGAAGGAAAAAGTTACTTTTTAAAAACATGTTTCTGAATAAAATGACTGAAGGTTTCTGCTGCCACCATCATCAAGCAAATGATTGTCCAAAGGGAAATGGAGATATATTTTATTATTAATTAAATGAAAATGTTTGGTAGTTCACCTTTTCAACCAAAGAACACCTGTAAAATTCTGCAGCTTTAAGTATCAAGAGCTATATTACTTACACAGAGAGCCTGAACGGACTGTACTTATATAATTAGTTGATTTATTGCAATAATGATACATTTGCGATATACGGTGCAGACCTAATTTATCGGCAGGTTTGTAGATGTTCTATATTTCCAAATAGTAATAGTAGTTTATGAAATATTGTTTGCAAAGCAGTTTCTGACTACCAGGTTGCTAACTAGTCTCAAAAGTATATACAATTACTGAAAATATCTATAAATATTGCAAAAATAAATTTGTGTGAAACATCTTGACATGCTTTTTTGTTGAGGCCAGCATCCTGAACCTTCCGTGGTCGGTATAAAAATAACTACGATAAAAGTAAACATAAACAACTCTGTTAGCTGTATACATTTATTGACAACTCCCATCACAACAAATCTCACACTGCATCAAAATAAAAAAGAGCAACAGGAAGTACACAGTTGGTTCCAGAAAGGCGCGGCAACGCGAAAAAACGAAACAAAAAAAACAGTTGGACCCAGATCTGTGTCGCTGTTTTGGTTAAATTAGCAGCAGCAGCTCCTGTAGGTTAATAACAGCCACAGCTTCCGCTCAGAAACATTTCACTCACCCAGCGCTAAAGTGTGACTTAGCAGCTGTACTCTGCCTCTGCCGTAGTCTTCAGGCAGGCGGCTGGAATTGAATGAATTTCACACAGAGACCACGTGAGGAACGAACGGACGCTGTTCTGCCTAGCAACCAACCGACCAATCAGATTGAAGAAATCACAATCCATATCCAAATCACTAGACGGTTAGTTTTCACTCCATGCGCCACTGATTATGATCAACACAGTGAGGTATTTCGTTCATTGCTGCACCTGTAATTACACGAAGAGTACAGCACGTTGGGGTTAATAAGGTAAACACATAATTATAAAAGATCTTAGTTCTTTATTTGTGCGATGCAGCTTAGTATTAAAGAGCTTCCCCATTCTCCCCAATCCTCTGTCAATCTTGTACCACATTTCATTGACACGTCAACTGTAGCTCTACAGCGCCCTCCAGTGGACTCAGTGAGGAGGTTTCCTCTAAGAGTGAGCAGTGTCCTGTGGAAAGAATTGTGCAGCATCTTCTTGGATAAAAACAGACCCTGTTAAAAGGAACTAAATGCTCCAGCTACCTCAAGTGTTTGCCACTTTTGACCTAAAATGTGTCCAAAGAGTCAGTGGTGAGAGCACAGCTCTCATCGAATGCTAGCCATGTCATCGATGTGGGGCGTCTTCATGCAGCCGGTGCACAGCTGATCCATCCACAAGGGGGCTTCGTGCTGGAGGGGCGTGCGGCGGGGGTAGAAGGTGTACGAGGGGTCGTAGTTCAGCAGGCAGCTGAGAGAAGCCATGTAGATGTCTGAGAATCGGCTGAGGCGTCTGGAGAAGTAGGTGGGGTTGTGGCATGTTCTGAAGATGCTGCCAAACTGAGGGTTGAACAGGTTCTTTGTCATCACTCTGAGGGATTCAAATTTGTAAGAGAAGTTAATGCAAATACATGCTTATACTCGCCTTTAAAGACATTTCCTACTTGTTTATCTTTTTAATAGGGGGTGTGATTAATCTGAAAAGTTTAAATGTTCATATTGTATAAGGCAGATTAAACCTGTTACCTATTTCGACCTAAAAGCCTCTCTCCTACATAGGGTTACCTAGTCCACAGCAGCGTGGTCTTGTACTGCGGTCAACAATGAAGAGTTGCAAACTTGAGTGAAAAGATAAACTACAAGAGTCAAACTGTTGTGTTCAGTGGCAAATTTCACTTAAAAAAATCCACGTATGTTTAGATAAAACCAGGCTAGTATGTGTCCTACTTTTTGCAATGATGAATAATATATTTAATATCTGAAACAAAATCACTACTTTTAAATCTTCTTGAATATGAAAACTTGGAAAATTGAGATTCTTCAGACATAGTTAGTTTGAAACATTTTCAGAAACATTTTTTAAAACCTTCATATTTATAGACCTAAAACATACAATGTCAAGGAAAACATTAAAAAAACATGATTATGCACAATTACCACATGCTATTTTAATAGGAAAAGTGTAGTTAGGTCCCTTTTTATTATGCTGTCACTAAATAACATCCAGTCAACCAAATGAATTCAGACGTTACTCAATTAGGCTAATAAGGTCTGAGTGTTTTATTCAAGAACATTAATGAACAAGCTGCAAGGAAAAGTGGAAACCTATAAAGAAATGACTGTCCACGTAAACAAACAACTCCTGAATGCTAAGCAGTAATCAAAATGGAGTAAAGAGGCCAAAAACATTCAGTTTATGCTCGTAGCATTACATTACTTTGCATGCAGACGTCACAGAGCAGACTAGATGTAAAGGGTGACACAAAAGGCTATAGAAAGGATTGTTTTGCATAGGGGCTGCACTTGGCAACAGGAAGCAGACTGTCAGAGGTCAATGGGTTTATTGGGTTTACTGGGTTTACTGGGTGAAGCTTTGGACTAAAAGGCAAGTTTAGAGACTCACCGCAGTTCTTCTCTTTCTTTCTGCCATTCCAGAAAAACCTTTTTGGAAGCTGGGTCACGGTGTGTCTGAAATATTACAGAAGCGGGCATTCAAACATCAAATTGAGGCAGTTCAGCAATTATTATTTCTGTCATGAGAAAAGTGTTATCTCATCTATAGTTAAAGATAAAAATCCAAATAGTTGTTGAATGTGGAGCTCATGAGGTTCCACATGATCCTGCAGAGGCATGTAAACTGAAGTTTTGTCTCTGAAGGCATTTCCTCTATAAGGAAAGGTGACAGAGTTCACTTGTGTGTGGCAGCTTCCTAAAAAGTACTTCATGACTTTGTGTCTGTCTAATTTTACTCAGCATTGCTTCTTCTCCTTTACTGCTGCCACATGCGTTATGTCTTGACTTCAGTAAGAAATCGGTGCACAGCTTTGGTTATGAAAAGCTCAAGAAGTCAGTTTTTGTGAAAATTTGCGACTTTTGCTATAAAACCGGATCCGATGGAAAGGTCCATTTGAAAACACCTCTGCTCATAACCAGATAAGAAAACTGAAAGTTCATCCAACCTGTCTTTTTTTTTTTTTTTGATCTGATGGATGCCAAATGAGTCATAATATTTGGGCCATATTAAAAATCTGAATCTTCTTAAAGGGCCGGTTGTGCCAGATTGTATAAATAAAACCCGGTAAACTGTTAAAATATCAATAAACATCTGTTTATTTCTGTATTCAATAAGTGTTTCTTAAAATAAAATAATGTTAAACATCTTTTCACACTGATCAGTCCATCCAGGACTGTTTTGTCATTTAGAAATATTTGTAAGAATGTTTTACACTATTTGTGCTAATGTATAATGTTAAATGTGATATTTTGTTTAATCGCCGTACTTGACATTAAGTAAGGTTGAGGCAGCAGTCTAGTAAATCTAATATTTTTGGCCAATTTTGAGAAAATTTTGCAGTAAAATCAGAAAAAATGTGGGTTGTCTGTTGATTTTGTGTGAATTTTGCAGATTTGTGAAAAACTGGCTGGACTTATTGATGTAACTTGGAGTCTGGAGGGCCACATAAAAAGCCACGGCGGGCCAGATTTGGCCCCCGGGCCTTGAGTTTGACACAAATGTTTTGTAGAGGAATATAATTATATTAATAGTTAAAAATTGTGTTGTTTGGTTGGTTCACACTAAGATATGTTTTAACCTAAAAGAAAAGGGCTGGGTCAAACTGACCTGACACACTCCCTTTCCTTGCGTGTGAAGCACAAAGTTGGACCAAAATATGACTTGGGAATTAAGTTGTTTGGACAGATAAGGAACAAACAAATTGACTAATAGTTCGTCTGAAATGGAGCAGATGTTGAGGCCAAGATTATTACAGGAGGTCAACTCCTAATTCTCAGAACCTCCAATACGCATCCAGTGTAAGACGGAGCCAGAATTGCTACGCAAATGGAGGAGAGCAACAGCATTGGTCGAGGCTTCCCAATACACACCCGTAGAGCTGGAACTCTATAAAAAACTGATGTCAGAAGTAGAAGTCAAGAGATTTTGGATTTCTGTAATGATGTGAATGTTTTGGTTCTGAAGATGTGCATTAAAATCTCTTCCCGTTCGACTATGAGCAGAAGGAGTTGAGAGTCTGGTGTATTTCTTTATTTATATATTCCACGAGTTTAGGTACCTTTAAATTCCTCCATAGTTTCAGAGTGTAAATTTAAATAAACGCTTTAAAAAAATCTACATACAAAAGGCAAGATGAGAAAATATGTTGTGTTCTTTTCTCATAAACACCCATAAATCAAAGATCCTAAGAAAAATATGTGATTATGGTTATTTTGTAAATAGCGTCTTGCTGTAAATGCAGACTAGTGATGAGCCCTTTGCTGCTATCAAGGTCTACTAGTAATGGTCCTAAACCATTACTAATACCGGCAGGTGTCTATATATAACCTACTTCAATACTTAAAGAACAGTGAGTCGCTGAGGAAATTGAGTGACGAAGCATTTGAGGTTATTTCGTTTAAAAATGCTCAGCACGTTTCCTGTTGTAGACAAGTTTAGACAGCAGACAGACCTGTTCAGAAGCCAAGCCCTATTAGGGTGCAGATTATAGCTTTGTTATAGTTGCTGAGAGCAGTTTGGCTTCCTGTTGTTGAGCAAAAAAAAAGAATGTATGATTCTGGAAAAAATTTGCTTTTTCTTGCCTTTGAAAAGAAGAAAGTTTTTGTATTCAGATTTAAATGCTAGAACTTCCTGGCTCATTATTTCGTAAAGATTCAAAACAAATATCGCTTATTTGATTAAGAAGATTTTACTGTAAAAATCTTTGGTCTCGCTGTCTGGAAATGTCTGTTCAGGTTCAAAAGCGGCTCAACAAGTGTTGGAGATTTGTGTTTAGTCAACAGAATTGTGCTTGTAAAAACATTACATATCTGAGCAAACTGGGTGTCAACTGCTCACCTGAAGCCGCTCCATCAGGCCGGTCAGGGCCTGCAGCCAGGTGAGGGTCACAGCGTATCGTTGCGCGCTCACTATTTTGGTTTCGTGCTCCAGTTCTGGGACGATGGCTGCGGTGCGCCAGCCGTGTCGCAACATCAAATCCTGCAACACAAACACACAAAAAAAAAGACGGACAGGTTGGATGAACTTTCAGTTTTCTTATCTGGCTATGAGCAAAGGTATTTTAAAATGTTTGTTTTTCATTGGGGAGAAGCAACAGTGCAGAGAAGTTTTATCCACAATAAATAATTAACTCTGAATAATAAAAAGCAACAAAGGAGGAGAGATAACTAAAGACATATAAAGCATAAAATGGATTTCTTTATTTTATCACCCCTGCTGCTTCAGTATTAAATATTTAAGTGGCATTAAAAACCAAAATTATGTTTATCGATGTCTTTATCCATTTCATCAAATGCACAGCATCTGACCATGATGCAGTCGCATGCTTGTACTACTGGTTTGTTGAGTCCAAGATGTCAAGCTCTAGATTTGCCACAGTAGATAAAGAAACAACTGATATAATCCTGATCCTGTCCAAGGTGCATGTCTGAGGTTTGATCTGTTCATATCCACTCGTTTTAAACGTTTTAATAAGAAATTAAAACCTGGACATACAAATAATGTTCCATTCACTCATTTTTTCTTACTATCCAGACTTAAAATGAGACTGAAACCTTGTAATACTTCATTAACATTGCAAGAACTCTAAATGTGCAGACAAAAATAAGCAATGTGAATATTTTAACTTCTCATTTAGTCAAAGAATAAAAAACTAATTGTCCAGAGATACAGTTTAATGCTTGAAATGGTGCACAAAGCTAACCAAAATGTACAAAAATCTTCTTCAGAGCAACGTTAAATAAAGGAAAGTGCTTTATTTTCTTCAGGTCACGTCGTCAAGAGTCACCAGCAAATGTTCCAATGAAATTTCCAACTTTGCTGAAATCACACACTGACGCCACCGGATAAATTGAACAGAGGAGCTGAGTCATGTTTCCCCTAATGCTTAGTCATAATGTGAACTTTTACTGAGGGGGGGAAAAAAAAATAAATCAACAAGCTTCCATACTCACAGCCAAGTCGCTATAAAGATGATCTCCAAAGTAAAGAACCTTTGATCCTCGCCATCCGGTCAGTCTGAGGAAGTCAAACAAGTTACCCTGAAAAACAAAACACACCAACTTAACTTACAGACATACAGTTGCAGCATCTTGTAACACACCTGGAGTGAAACTGCACACAGACAGACGTATTACTAACCTGTTTATAGATCTGCCCTTTGTCCAAACGGTTGATCTTTTCCCACCGCAGGTCTCCGTTATTATCCAAGCGCCTGAAAGGTCTGAAACAAAAACATGTTGCTTAGATCATATTCTGAAACTAAAAGCAGAGTAGCAGAAAACAGACTTGAGTGCTTTGCATGTTCTCTTTCAGTTTTGGGGATTTAATGTGTGGTGGTTGTTTGTTTAGGTTCTATAAAAGTTAATACATTACATTATATACCGGTATATATTTTTACAAAAACTTATATAAGTACCAAAAAGAAAGAGATAAAATTTTTTTTTTTTGTTTGCGCTGTTATAAGCTGGTTTCCATCCTTCCATAATCAGTAATAAAAAAAATTATAAAAGCACAGAATGTGTTGGAAAACGGTGAATGATATTTGTCAGGCTGACGGGAACAATGACGAAAGTTTGAAAAACAAATTATGATTTTCGTGGCGATTGAAAAACAAACACACAAGACCAGGTTTATTTATCAATTTTAGAGTCTTCTTTCTTTCTTTCTTACCTTTTTCCAGCAGCTGTCGATTAAACTGAGAGTTACAACCTTGACATGATTAGGCGAGTCGTTTTACCAAGAAATTGATCCGAAGCGTCATGAAAATGGTCGGATCCGCCTCTCTGGCTGCAGTGCGCGCTCCCGTTACATCGGAGCAGAATTTTTTATGAAACTTCTTATAAAACCGGCCCTTTTAGAAACCAAGTCTTTTAATGAACCTTGAATGAATAATTTCTGATAAGGAAAATATACGTTCCGTCATTAATGAGAGAGGGAGACGCGTTATTGTTTTCAATGAGGCGTAAGCTAATGAGGTGTATGCTAAGAAGCTAAGGGTCAAAAGCAAAGCGCATGCGCGATTGGTGATGTTTTACGATCACAGCGCCATCTCGTGGTCAGCTGACTCAGCTGTTATGCCAGCATAACAACCACAGCTGACGCAAGACAGCTCCGTTCAAACGTGGAACCTTTTCCAAATGAAAAACATCCGAAAATACCAGGAGTTTCCTGGCAGCGGTTTGGTATAAATATAGCCGGTTCGAGGCTACAATATAGCAAAATATAATTTTTTTTTTACTTTTAATCACTACTTTCCCAATTAACTTTAAAAAAATAGCAGTTACTTACTTGATACAGTCGGTGAAGAAGTGAGGTTTATCTGCCTGCACAATAACAACATCAAAGAAGTCTCTCCAGTTTTTCCCCACCATGTGCGTCATTCCTTTATCCCTACACAGAGAGGAAAAATACAGAATAACAACTTGCAACATGGCTTTTCCTTTTTCTTTTTTTTTTTTTTTTTAAGCATTTCCTTCTCTGAGTCAGAATGAACGGCAGCAGCCGGAGACCTCTCAGGGCTCAGACTTACACAAAGCTGAAGGGACTGTTGGTGATGAGGAACAGCTTCTTCCCCTGACTGACCAACCGATGAAGGACAGCGTCTGTCTCTTCCTTTCTCAGAATAAACTTGTCTGTGACAGAAAACAATGCAAAGTGGAGCTGAGTTTGTGCAGCAACATGCAGCTTAAGAACTAAAGCAGAAAAGAGAGGAAGTTGCTCTTACCAAGGTCTTGCATGATCCACTTGTACATGTAACCTTTGAGATGAACCATGCCAATTGCTTCCTACAGTGTAAAAACAAATTTGTTTATATTCTTCGCATGCTCACCTTGCAAAGGTATTTTACTCCTTTACGTTTTTCTCATTAAAAACACAAACCTGAGTACAATTTGTTTGGATTTTATCTCTTAGATTACAAAAGAATATTAAGAGCAACACAGAATCAACAATTGAAACATTACATTTACTTTATTCTTTTTCGACTTTATTGTTATATTTAATCTTCTTTTTTTTAGCATGGCATGACTGTGTTTTTGTGTTTTTATAATGTAAATCACTAAAATAAAATTTGATTTGACGTCATGAAATTATAAGAACAAAGTCATATTTTGAGAATAAAGATGTACAAGAATAAAGTCATAAAATTAAGAGAATAAAGATATTACACGAATAACGTTATAACAATATGGGAATAAAGTCATAAAATTACAAAAAAGACATAATACAAAGAAAATGAAGTCATAATATTTTGAGAATAGAGTCGTACAAGAATAAAAACAAATTTAAGAGGATAAAGTCATAACAACATGAGAATATAGACATAGAATTACAAAAAAGTCTAAGAGAATAAAGAAATTAAGTTGAAGAATAAAGTCCTACAAGAATAAAGTCATATTATTTTGAAAATAAAGTCTTAATAGTACGAGAATAAAGTTGTAATATTGTGAATATTCTCATAATGTTTCACTGTTGTGTTCAAAGTGACGTTTAGTTTTTGACCTCAAAGTGTAAAAAAGCTCCATTTTGGTAGGAGACCATCTTCTACATGCTTCCTGTGTCTCCTGTATGTCTTATGGCAAACTTCAAACATGACCTTTGACCTTCCTTTCAACATTGGTGTGTGGTTGTAACGAGACGAAATGTGGAAAAGGTTCAAAGGATATGATTACTTAGTGTAAGAACTATATTAAACTTTAAAACAAGCTGATTTTGGGATTCAGAGCGTTACATTTAGGAATCCTTCAGCGAGCTTTTTTATAGGTTTTCCCTGGGAGTTCCCGAAAAATGACACGTCTGTAGCTAAAGAGGAAAAGCATTCATTGTTCTTGGCTCTGCTCATAAATGTTGCCACAGCTCAGCAGATTCCTGAGCCTCCAGCTGAAGGATTACTGGACTGGATGTGAAAACAGTCACATACGCACTCTGCCCTGCCTTGAGCTGAGCTGAGCTGCACTCCCTGCCAGCACTGAATGAACTACATGCTGAGGAAACGCAGAGGAACTCACAGAAACATCTTTGAAGAGGTGAACCGGGTCGTACTCGATGTCGTTGGTAATGAAGAAGTCGTTGGCGACGGCCAGGAGGGTCATTTCTGGGATGGAGAAGATGTCCATGAACTGCTTCACCTTCGGTCCCTGAGAACAGGAAGAAGTTATTTATTAATTTTAGGGATGCACGATATTATCGGCTGATGTAAGCTGTAACATTTAACATCGGATATTCTGTCAAAATGACTCCCCAACATAAAAGAAGTTTTTTTTATATGACAAACCAGCGACAATGATGCCTGCAGCAGTGTTGTCATTGTCTTAGAGAGAGCAAATGTCATGAATTAATTTGAAATTAAAGAGCAAGATAAAAGTGTTGCATCATTTCCAGCGTCATTTTCAGTATTTGCATTAGGTAGCAGGCTAGACCGACAAAGATAATGCAGTATTTTAATTCCACAGTAGAGAAATAAATGTAGTTTAGGTAAGTAGATAAAGGAGAAAATATTAATAATGGTATCGGTTATTGGCCAAATGAGTTTTAGCTCATTTGGCTAAAATCCAAATCCAAAATCCAATATTGTGCATCCGTAATCCTTTTTTTTTTTTTTTTTTATCAATTTAGGGTTCCAGCTAGCAACTATTTAGTAGTCGATTAATCGCCATAATCAATTAAGTCGATTATGGCGATTAATCGAATAAATAAAATCGGCACGTTCAGCAAATATTTCATTTAACCACATCAACCTTTTTTTGCAATATTAGAAGTACTTTAAGAGATTCAAATAAAACATATGAATCTTTTTTAAAAATAAAAAACTAAACATTTTATTGCTTAAAATGCAACAACATAGCATTCTTTTTTGTTTTAATCATTTCTAGCAAAGGATGAATCTCTTTCTGCTTGAATCAGTAAACTGTAGGTCTGATTTGTTGATTCATTTTTGGATCAATTAATTAATAACTGGATACCACAAGGTGCTATGTTACCTGGTGAAGCTAAAATTGTCACTTCATGAGTTCTAGGTAGAACATATTTACAGACTAAGTTTTTTTTCCATTCAAATGCAAAATGTTTTTATTTTTTGTACAGTTTTGGCTTAATCAAGTTGTTGTTTCATCAGCTCTCCTTTTGCTATGTGTTAACTATATACTCCAATTAACGATTAATTGATTAATAAATTAGTTGACAATTATTTGAATAATCAACACATTACGATTGATCTGATTACCCGTTTCAGCTCAACATGGATTAGGATAACACTATTAGGCCTCGTTGTAAACAAAGGCAATGAGATTACAGCCGCACAAAAACTTCCGCTTAAGTTTGTTTAGGAAAAAGTTGGATTTAAAATGTCTGCCCAAAGAAATACTGCCAACCTGACCCAACATTTCACTCGTAATTGCTCTTAATTGGACTCATGTTGGCTCAACTTCCACGTCCAGTAAAGATTTCTGCCTTTCCTGACTGCGTGCAAGTCGGAGGAAATCAAGAACACAGGAAATCTTTCCAGTAAGTGCTTCAGAGATGGGAACGCTGCTTTCCAGCTGATTCATCACGCCAATGGGACAAACAAGATCCCCAAAGTTAGGATTTGGTCTTATGCAATGCTCCAGGCTGTCCAATATCTGAGAACAGCGCCAGATTACATCCTCTGCTTGCTTATCTGTGGCCAGATGAGATTATTATTGTTGCTTTTCTGCAGAATCTGCACCGTGCTGAGCACAGCGCCACACTAAACCGATTACACTTGAAAGAAGCGGCGAGAAAATCCAAAAACAAAGTGAAGTAACTGGAACACATGCCAGCTGTTGCTCAAAAGTTGTTTCGCAACTAAAATAATGTGACTGAGGAAAACAAACATAGTTGCTTACATAAAATAAAAACTCCTTCTAACCTTTCCGTAGAATCCACTGTCCTGCGACAGCGGGACGTGGAAAGTCCCCCCGTAGAGATAAAGGACCTCATCGTCCGACACTGGACTCAGACCCCTGAGGGCAGCAACATTTTTGTTTAGAGGATAATATTATCTGACAAAACAAACAATGTTTTGCCTTGAGCAGCAGGGATGAAGATAAGCAGAAATAAATCAATGTGTTTTATTTAGATAGAAAAGATCGGCAGCTCCTACCGGTACACTGTTCCTGGCTCAATATAATGGAAGGCATCGATTTTCATCAGGAGTCCCTACAGAGGAGAGAAAAATGGTTGTATTTGAACAAATAAATGACATAAAAAAGAAGTTATCTATTATGGGGATTAAACAGGGTGCTGATGATTATGACTTACAGCTTATAATAACCCAAAACTCAGCCTGAGCGCGCATTGCAAAACTACAAAATCTTACCAAATACTTTTGACTAGTTTCTAGTGAAAATATCTAAGAAAAAACTAACTCACAAGTAACCTTTCAGCAAAATATAGGAGCTTGTTTAAAGTAAATTATTTCTTAATATTGAAATTTACTAGTTCCATTCACTTGTAACAAGATGTAAGTTAATTTATCAGCCAATAGAAGTTGACCTTTTTCATCAATATTAAGGAATTATTCACTTAGCTTTATGATAAAAGTGCCAATATGAACTATTTATTAATTTTTAGGTTGCTGTCTGCAGCAATCATAGCTTCACAAACACAAACACTGCTCTTAAACTCCCATTTGTAATATGCTTCAGTCACATTAAAAAACTTAACTGTAACTGAACTTAATCATATTTTCATATTAATTTATATTTATTGATATTTTTATTGGAGAAAATAGTAAAACTAATAATCCAAACAATGCGGATGGCTTTGTGGGGGGGTTAAACATTGTTAATTAGAATTTATTGTGACAAAAATAAATCCAAATTCTTCTCATAATAACTCATTTATCATGATAAATGATAAACAATACGATAAATGTCCACCTAGCATGGAGGCATGAAGCTGATCAGCCTGTCTTACTGCTGCTAAGCTGACAGAGTGCAGGTTGATTTAATACCAGATTTATGTGCTGCAAAATTACTTTGGACTTGATGAGGGTATTGAGAAACGATTGTTTGCTGGAGGCATGGACTCCGTTTAAACTGGATTAGATTTTACCCAATCGCTAACGCAGGGTTTCCCCCAGGGCTTTATAAGCCTGGCGGGACACCAGGCTTTACTTGTGCCCCCTCCAGGCTAAGGGTTGTTTATTTTTTTAAGTTTTTAAAAATATTTTTTGCATTTTTTAAAGTCTTTATAGTTGGTGTTCAGAAATTAATCTTCCAATAACACATAATTATCAAGTGACATTTTCAAACTTCCTGTCAACTTGAAACATTTTTAAACTCAAAAACATGACGGGCTTCTGGAAGAATGACTGGACAAGCGCCCAACCATTGGGCTTAGCAAGTTTTCTGGGATGGTGGCGAAGGGGATTAGCAAGTCCCACGTTTGGAGGCCTTTAGTCCTCGACGCGGACGTCGCGGGTTCGACTCCCGGTCCTGGCGCATGTCTTCCCCCGTCTCCTGTCTGCCTACAAAAATACGAGCCACTAGCGCTCCAAAAACTCTTCGGAGAAAAAAATAAAGTTTTCTGGGGAAAACTTTGGTTTAATGTTTATCCGCGACAAACATAATGAATTACTGGAAATTGTGAACTGCATTTTGTTTGTAGTTTGTTTATTTTTAAAGAGACTTGAAAATAAAACTGGCTTGGCTTCCAGAGTTTTTCCTTTCTTTAATTTTTACATCAACATGCTTGTATGTAGCACTCTGAACAGCAGGCCTCGCTGCCATTGACCATTTGTTTTGTGTTTCCCCTTCTTGTGTATTTTTTGATGGAGGATTGTTAAAACTGCAGTTTTTCCCCTGACTGTGAAAGCCATGACATGGCAATAATCACTTATGAAATTTCAGTTTTTATAAGCAATATTGTAAGTGTCTGTGAAATCTGGTTTTTCACTGGCTGCAATATAAAACATGCTAAAGTAACAGAAATAAACAACCAAAACAATGCATAATGAATTTGACCTACATGATAAAAATTAGTGAAATATATTTTTATTATATTCCTATTTAAGAAACACCTGCAAACACAGATTTTTCTGAAATAGTACATTTAAAATATTTACCTTTTGGATGTCATAGTGAAGACCTCGGACAGTAAAGTTGGGAATGTACTCGTATTTTGCAATTTCCTCAGGATACTGCAATGCAGAAACACAGAGTGCATGAATTAACTCAACTTTAAAACCTGCGTTATTCATATTTTCCTTCCTCTACTAATCTGCTACAGTTTTATTTCAGTACTTTAAAGTGCTCAATCAGGAATCCTTTAGCTGTGTCGTAGATCAGCGTATTGAGCGCGTTGGAGTACTGAGCCAGTGTGTAGTCGTAGTCAAAGCCGTAGATGTCCACTTCCTCCAAGCTGACCTCGTTGTTGGCGTAGATCACCGAGGCGTTCAGGCTTTTACACGCACCGGGAGGGATCAGGTCTGAGCAGAGAGAGAGAGAGACAGACGTGAGACTGTCATTCAGTTCAAATAATGACGCATCACATCAGACGGGACAACAATGACTCCAGTAAAGAGGGAAAGAAAACGCGGTGATTATGTGGGGAAGGCTAGCATTAACAGCGGCTGCTGATTCTGCACTTCTGCAGAGAGCAAAGAAGTTAAACTCTCCTGCTGCTGTTTTCTTTCCAGCTGGGGGGCTGGCGAGCTCGGCGGGGATTGCGTAACCTGCCTCCAGTTCTCAGATGTCAACTGACTCTTCACCAAACCAATTCAGCCCAAAAAGAACATTCTGTGCACTGAAATGTGCGGCTGAAAGCCACTCCTGAATGCCTTATAAAGCAGGTTACTTCTGCTGTATCTGCTTCCTGCCCGGCGCGTTTAGAAGCCGCGACACGACGGTAATGCCCCCGCTGACACTGTATCAGCGGACACTATATCAGATCTATGTGGGAAAGTGGGTCATGACCTTCTCTCCTGGGACAGTTCAATGAGCGCCGCAGCTGGGCAGCAGGCGTGCATTCAGCAACTCTCTGGCTGGACGCCTTGCAAGTAAAAGCGCCTCTTTTCACGCAAAAACACTCATCCTTCACAAGATAAAAATCTGTAAAACTGTAATCATGAAGGGAATGCATGACTGGCTTTCAAGTTGAGAATCTGCAGCAGAAGTTGGCGGCTGAGAAAACTTCTTTTTTTTTTTTTTTTTGTGCGTCAACATTCAGTGAGGCAGCGTACCAAGACAGGAAAAACACAGTGTACCCAGTGGCGTACTGGTACTGTACGTACTTCCACGTTCCACTGTAAACAGTGTTGCAGGCACATTACTTTACGTCAGAGAGAAAATCTAAAATCATACACCTAAAACCGCATTAGCATTTCTGCAATAATGTAATAGTGAAACCCTTATAGATGGACTAGCAAATCTAAGAAAAGTCACCAGGCTCCTTTTGAGTTTTACTGTAATTAAACAGTTTTGTTTACTTTAGAGTGATGTTGCTTTGGACTTCTTTGTTTGCAGATCTGCTAGCAGTTGCAGCCAAGCCAACATAAACAACTCTGTAATGCAAATACATTGTGCAAGTTTTAAACTATTTTACCGCTAAGAGGCAAAGTAGCACAACTTTGCATAACGGAGAACATTAAAAATAATATTTGTCCAACAGAGTTACTTGCGGGTTTCTATAAGAGAAGATATTGATTAAGGTTAAAGTGTCATAATCAGATTTAAGTTGACGCCTCAGATATAAGCCTCTAACATCAAATACCAGGGTTTCCCCCAGTGTATTATAAGCCTGGCGGGCCACCAGGCTTTACTTGTGCCCCCGACAGGCTAACCATTGCTTATTTATTTAAATATTTTAAAATTGTTAGCATTTTTTAAGACTTTATAGTTAGTGTTCAGGTTTTAAACTTCCAATCTTTTAGTAAAACATGATTATCAAATGATAATGTAAAATTTCCTGTCAATTTTTAACATTTCTTTAACTCAAAAAGACGACGGGCTTTTGGATGAGTGACTCCCCTAGCAGCCAGCCACCGACCTTAGCAAGTTTTCTGGGGGGAAATCTTGTAATGCAGTTCAGAATTAAGGACAAAATGAAGTCAAAATCATGAAACATTAATCCTGGGTGCAGACATTCCTATTCAAACTCAATATTTTTTGTTGCAGGTCTTCCCTTCTTCCATGCATTCCGCTTATCAACAGCTGACCAGTGGCAGGTGGCGCTCCTGTAATTTCAACCTCACAGTTTCTCATGTTTTGTCAGGGAGCAAAATAGTCGAAAGTGTCTGACTTGTAAGGAGAAAGTGCAGGAGCCCTTTATTCATCCAGCTGGCTGGAACTGCTCAGCAACACACAGAGTTACAGCTTGGCCACAGAAAACCAACTAAATCTCTTGTTGGACGGATCTGACAGACAGAACTACTAATTGCATCAGCTGTGAAGATGTAATTTTTCTTTCCATAACACCAACCTGTTGCCTATATGCTAAGGTTAACAACGTTTTGGTTAATAAATAAAAGAGAGATAAACTATGATGTATACTAAATCATAGAGGTAGAAAATTTAAATCCAACAGAAAATTGAGGGACTACAATATTATCCGAATTTATGCATTAAAGCAAATGCACACAGTAAACAAAGAATTTCATTGTGCAGGGAGGCTACCACACACATAACAATAAATAATTGATCTCAAAAGCATAAATCAAAGCATATTTCCGCAACCTTAATTCATTTTTCATTATTATCCAACTGATCCCAGTTGGGATGATGCGTTTGTAGGAATAAAAATTGTTGGGAGTTTCTAGAAATGAATCCTAAAGGAATGGATGCCAGTGGTTTAAAACACAGATTCTGCAGGCAGAAATCAACCAGGCATTATTACTAAATAAATACTCTCAGTAACATTGATTGATGGCCAGTGGTTCATACATTGCACAAATGTGGACTACAACACAAAGTGACTGTTTTAGTTGATCTGTGACGGTAGAAAATAATGCTGACTCGTTGTAAACAACTTGAGCTCAGAAGTGACCAGCTGCATTTATGAACGAGCATAAATCTGCAAAATGAGGACGCAATAGGGGAATCCTCAAACGTACAAAATGTCCTCGCTGGCTACAGATAAGCATCTTCAATTGTCTGGTGACGTGGACGAGGGGGTGCCTGCTTTCCGTGGGGTGGGCTGGGGGCTGCGAGGACAAAGGGGTGGGGGTTCCTGTGCTTACCGTAAACCAGCCGCTTCAGGTCGTTGTACCGACTCCAGAGGAACGACGTCTGGTCCATGGGCGCCGCGTTGGACGTGAACGAGCGTCTCCTGACGCCGCTGGCGTCCGGGGCGCCCACGGTCTCCTTCAGCCTCTTCTTCTCCCCGCTGCCGCATTTGTGCGGCGGCTCGCCGGATGACGGCGCGTCTCCGCCGCTCGGCCTGTCCGTGTCCGAGCTGCAACTTTGCCCCTTGTTTTTCTCTATTTGCTTCGAGCCCGCGAGCGCCCTGCACGAGGTGGACAGTCTGTTCACGCGTGGGGATCTGGCGAGTGGAGGGGTCCTGTTGCCCCGGGCCCACAGTGTCCGTGTCAGCACGGTGCCCACGGTCTTGAAAGGCATTTTCGTTTCTGCACGGAGATATGTAAACACGCCTCGCTCCTGCTGCTGCTGTCTGTGCTACTGCAGGATTCATCCAGCAGCAGCATGAAAACAAACCTCGCTCGGAGAGGCCACGCCCACTCAAACCCCCACTAGTGCCCCACTGTGGAAGGGAAGGGCCTCTTATCGCTGCTCCTATCATAACACTGACATCACCGTTTAGCTGCTGTTTACCTCTGTTATCTGAGTTACTGAAACAGCGGTAAACAGTGTTTATAGTTTCTAAATGTATTCCGGAAATGCCTTTTTAAACGTGGTGGCGCTTTGCTTTCAATTCCTTTCAATTCATTGTGTTTTGTCGCGTTGTTGAGACGTCCGATACAAAAACATCACAAAAATGCGTGTATAAGGAAAATAAAAGAAAAATCCCAAAATATAGATACATTTTTTACGGAAATGCAAGTAAAAGAAAAAAATATTGATACATTTTATGATAAAAATGCATCTATAAGGAAAAGGAAAAACAGGAGAAACTTTTCTTGGCAAAAACACATATATAAGAGCATTACAATCCATTGAGATTGTAAATGGAAATTAACTGAAAAAAGTTAATGATAAAACTCAAACACTCCTGCAGATGCTCTGCACTCAATCTCACTGAGGTCAAGCTATTTTGGAAAGAAGAATTGCCAAAAACCTAAATTTCTAGAAGTCCAAAGCTCCTTTAGTGATAGTCTTCTGCATCCTGGGTGCACAAAAGAGCGTTACCACAGATCCTTCCTTCCAACAGCTGTTAGATTCTTCCTAAAATTTTCAAAGCAACTGGGTTTTATCACAGTTTCTTCAACATTTATCTGACATGTGGGAATAAATGCTTCATGAAATTGTGAGGTAAATGTAAGAATAGCTCTTAGCAGCAGATTCCAGAGGCCCCAGCAGAACTATGCACATGTATGAACCGGGTCACTGTGCTCCTCTGAGCTGAAGGCTGCAGACAGAACTGAAACACAGTGAGTCAGAAGAGAAACGCTGGGCAAAGCCTCTGTTTACAGGAAAAAACATGCATAAAAAGTCAGTTATTTGCACATTTTCCAGCTCAACGTTGCGCTTAAAACTGTAGGATTTATTATTTTAATGACAGGCAGCTGTTGTCAGCTGCGGATGTGACCAGTTGAGATAACGCGACGTTTATCTGCGTGTTTCATCACCTCCTCATCTCCAGCTCAGTGAAATCTCAGAAGAACAATAGTCTGGTGAGAACAAATAGTTTTTCAGTTCCTGTTAAACACATGGATTTCAGCTGTGCAGCTTTCTAATTCTCTCAGTGTTAGTAGGTGAAAGGTCACTCCTGCAGGAGGACCAGTTATGCACATGGACGGTTTCTACTCCTCACTCTGTTTTGTGGAAATATGCAAAATGTTGCTTGGTTTTGTTACACCAAAACAGCAAAAACCTCCTACAGAGACAAAGCTATTATCGGGAAAACGTGCCTTTCCAAAATGGAGACTTGTCACGCAGGATTATTGTGGCCTTCGAATGCTGCGTTGCCAGTGGGAGACGCCATGAGCCCATCCCCCCAAAACCAACAGCCTCCATGTTTTCACTTCATATTTTAACAAAAGAACAACTTCTGACAGCATCTTAGAAATTAATCTTATTTTTATTTGTGTCTGGGTTTTGACTGGGCCATTCTGTCATTTTCGTTTTGATCTATGTGTCAAACTCGAGGCCTGTGGGCCAAATCCGGCCCGCCGTAGCTTTTTATGTGGCCCGCTAGTTTCTAAACTAAACACTAAATGTGCTTAAATATTATGTTATCAGTCAAATCAATGCAGCTTTTATCTTTTTACTGCCAAATTATAGCAATCAGTCCCTCCATTTTTTGCGAATTATCGTGGAAATTCATGTCAAATCAACAAATCCTCACACTTTTCTGCACTATTACGTAGTTGGGAGTTTATTGCAGATCTTCCACAAAAATTGTCAAAAACTTTCACACTTGTTTTAAACAGCTGCCTCAGCTTCAATTAATGTGAGATTACAGCCCATGATATTTACAGTGAGTACCAAAAAGTCAAATTTACCGTCATAAAGAAGTGCAAATATCGCAAAAATTTCCAAACTAGTACCACAAATACTTTTTATTTTTTTAAATCACAAAACAATCGCAAAATCCTGGAGGAACTGAAAATATGTTCAATATTATTTAATTTTAAGAATTTGTTGATGTTTTAACAGTTTGTGAGCTGGTTTTATCAATACGTTCTGGCACAACCGGCCCTTTAAGAGCATTAATGATCTTCATTCGGCCCAAAACAAAAATGAGTTTAATACCAGCATTACATTTATCTCCATCCACCTTCCATCGACTCTAACCGGCTTCCATGAAGGAAAATATCTGTACAGCCTGACGCTGCGACGTGTTGATCAACATGGCTGTTACCATGGCCTCTTTTCTGATTAACCCTTTCTTTACCTGACCTTGAATAAATAACCATGTTTAAACACAATACTCTTCCAAATGGTTCCACTTTTTTTTTACTTTTTTTTTTTTTGACACTTTTACTTATTAAAAACAATCCAGAAACTTCTTTACACACCTCATACCTATGAGGTGTGGAAGGTTTTTCTTGTCATTTTTCTCAAAATGTTTTAGAAGAAGTTGGCGTTGGCGTTCATCCTGATTACATCAACAGGGTTTGGTCACTCTTAACTGTGAGTGCAGATGCTCTAATCTCAAATGTTTACTTCTGTCCAGGACTACGTTTTACCACGAGACGGATTTAAACTGTGACACGGCCGTGTTCAGAGCTCAGAGCTTCACAACTGGAAGAAATTACAGGTTCAGCACAGCAGCGAAACAAGTACCAAACCACTGCAGCTTTAACCAGCTTAACCCAGCTTCTGGTTAAGGTCTAAGACACACCACCAGATTAGAAACCTGAAAATCAGCTTGTCATTAACAAGTTACCCAGGACAACCAGCAGGAATGGGGTGAGTGAGTAACTAAAGAGTCTCCCTGAGATCTCTGCCTTTCTCTCCTGAGCTCCTGGACTTCATCGTAACTCACACTGACCGCCTTCCTCGCATACTTTCTCCACGTTTAAGAGAAACAGACAAATGTCTCTGCCTTCTCCATGAGCGATTCACTAGAGACGCCACAAGCAGCAAAAAACTGATTCTTTCATCCCAAGTCCCTGTGAAATCACATGACTTAAAATTTTGACTTATTTGACCTCCAACAAAGCTAACCCCTGTTTCTTTTTTTTCCTCACACAAGGATCCAGTTTCATGGACTTTAGCACTAACTTCAAGACGCTCATCTCCACCCCCACAGCCCTCAATTTCCCTCCACACAGCAACAGCGTGCAGCCGGGTTGATTGGCTGCAGCCTGACATCGCAACTGGAGTCCCACGCCTACAGGGCTCCAGTCGGGCCAAACAAAACAGACTTCCTCTGACCACTCCCTGCAGGCACACAAACTTCTTAAAACTCTCCGCAGTCCATAAAGACGAGGTGTCGAGCCTGGAAGCTGTAAACAGCTGTGGTGGTTTTCTGTTGTTATAAACCGGAGCAACAGATCGTTCAGTCTAACCGCAAACTCTGAACTCGTGCTGGGATTTTTAAGAGATTTAACTGAACTCTGAAACATGTAACAGAGAAACGCAGCAAAGACACAAGAACTCACCAGGTATTTTTGTCTAGTTTTTAGTGCAAATATCTTAGCACACTGAAATAAGACAAAACTAACTTACAGATAACTTTTCAGCAAGAAATAGGAGCTCGTTTTAAGTCAATAGTGATTAAAATAACATAACATTGGTCTTATGAACTAAGGCTAAAAAACAGTTTATATAGAGCTGGAGTTTGTCATGTACTGCAAAAACACAAAAGTATTTTTAGTCTAGTTTTTAGTTGTAGTACACATGAAATGAAAATAAAACTAACTTTTCGGCAGGTAAAAAAAGCTTGTATTAAGTCAATAATTGCTTAATATTGGTGGAAAAAGTACTTATTCCATTGATATTTCATTTAACTTATAACCAGACATTTTTCCCATGTTAGAAGTGAAATAATCTCCTAATCGAATAAATATTTTTTAACCAATATTGAGGAATTACTGATTTAAATCAATCACTTTTTATTTGCTGAAAGGTTAATTGTAAGTAGTTCAATCTTATTTCAAGTCTACTATACTTGTGAAAATACTTGGTGAGGTTTTGTGTTTTTGCAGTGCATGAGAAGCTCCAGCTCTGTGTGAACTGTTGTTTAACGTTGGCTCATCAGACAAAGACCCCAGTATGTTACAGGCAGCAGTCCTGTCACATGATGACCACATACTGATTTAAAGATGTAATCAAGCAGAAGAAAATCAGACATTAAAGGAAATCTTTTACAAATAATATTTAAACTTTAGGACTACAGTTGGGTAGCAGTGAGTTACATTTACCCGAGTAACGTTTTGGGGAAAGAAATTACATTTAGGACAGAGTTTCTTAGCCTATTTAAAACACTCTCACCCCGTAATAACATAATATCATATGAATTAACTGACAATCAGATGATTAAATGAATGTTAAGGCCTGCCTGCTCTTCTTCTTTTATTTTTAATCTTCTGGCTTTCAAATTAAGGTCGGATGTCAGTTTTATTTAGTATTAGTTTTGTTTCTGCTTTTTATGCTTCTTTCCATTAAACATTTGCATATTTTGTGCATATTGTCTCTCCTTTAGCTGTTATGCTTGGCTGGATTGTGCAGCATTTTGGTCAACATTATTGGTGTTTCTAAATTCTTTTCTATGTGTCACAGTATGGTTGTTACATGAAGCAAGACAAGCAAACCTCTGAGATTTAGTAAAAAAAAATCTTTCCAAATTTCCACAATTATGAAAATTAGGGAAAACTTGCACATTTTTGCTGAGGTCAGCTTCCCAGGAAAACTGTTCCTTAATCTAAGTCTCTTTCCATTTCAGACTGGAACACGGATTTGAACAGAATAATACTTTTTCTAAAGGATTGTGTGAAAACGGGAGGTGCATTTTTTTCACAGCGTTGATGGTGACTTCTCCTCTGTTTACAGATTAGTGAGACCCGAGCTGATTAGTTGCTGAATTAGGCATGAGAGGCGTAGCTACAAGCAGGGTAAGCCTTTAACGCTCTTCATACAGAAAGATCTGGTTTCACCGACATGTTTCTACAGCAGCCCAGAAGGGACAAAAACCAAACAAACACTGGTTCTATGAAGAACCTTTAACATCGTTTACAAAACCAACCGCCTTTAATTTCAGCTCTAGATGTGGAAAGCCTCTTAAAACAAATAATACATTCTTTATTAAAGTAGCACAGAAAAATACAAATTTACTATAAGTTTAAGAAATGTGAAAAAACCGTCTTTAGATCCTGAAGATGCTGAATTTTTCTTAAGATTTAACCACTCCACTGTTGATTTGATCATTTGTTTTGGATCATTATCCTACTAAAACACCCAGTTATTACCTTTACATTCTGCAGGCCTTTCAAAAAAACAAACAAACAGCCAAACAATACGTATAAGATTATCTTTTTTAATTTTTATCTTTTCTTTCATGCTAAACCCACCTAGAGTGTTTGTTGCTGAAAGAAATCTTAGCTTTATCTGACCAAAGCACACAGTTCAAGGTAAAGTCCCAGTGGAGATAAGCTAACTGTACATTTATGTTTGTGATGGTAGGACAGATAAGGCTTTTTCCAGCTGTTAAAATGTCAGAACAAATATCCCACTTTGCCATTTTTTGAATCCCTTATCAACCTGTTAGTTGTGCATGTTGGTACTCTAACCTTGAAGAAGAAAGGAAAAACAAAATGGGCTTGTGTGTAAGTAGGTCCTGAAAACTCTCAACTTTAATACTTGAATTTATTTGAAAACCTAATACCAATATTTGCATTGCATGTACTGTTGAAACCAGATTTTTGTAAACAGTTAATAAAAATGTATGGAAACATTTGAATTTGAGAAAAGTTACAACAACAAAAAAAAAAAGTTCTTGGCAAGTTTTCCGGCTTTAAACAAATAGAATAATTTGGGTAATTCAAATATAAAACTAGAAAATTTTTAACTTCAGACAATGAGGGGAAAAAATTACTGTTTATTTATGGTGTGTAAATTATGGTTTGCATCACCGTAAGTGACATTCTTACAATCTGAAGTTTTTTGTTTTAAATAAAAGCATTTAAGAATTAATTTCTGTGTAAATAAAGATCACAAACTCATCCCAAAACTGAAACGGTGTACAGTGTTGGCTTTTTATTCTTCTGGAGGTCAACAGAGGTCAACTTGCATACACATAAAAAGTAGAGGACCATCAGAAAGCTTGTTTGGAGTATTTGAATGATAAGTTGATTTACAGAAAATGCAAACCACTTAAATACAGTTAAAATATAATACAGCAAAGAACAATAAATTATCCACAGTGTGAGTTAAATAGATCAATTTACAACCTTCAGTGCAGCACGACATTATGTTAAAGCATTTTCACTTTTTAGTCAGAACATTAAACTTCTCCGTTTTTTCATTATTATTTCCATACAGCAGCAATTTTACATAATAAATACAACAGATAACATTTCAGGATTACTTAATTCTCAAAAGGAGCTAAAAAGTGAAAATATTTTACCAAAATGAGACGTCACCTTTATCAAAGCTTCAATCAACTTCAAATGTTTACACCAATAAAAGCTACAGTGTTTGAACAATGACTGCAAGGTGGAGATTTAAAAAAATTAAATAAAATAAAAGGACCAAAAACAAGGCACAGAAATGAAAAAGCAGGATCTTGCAGGAAATGGTCAGTAAATTGTTAAAACGTTTCCTCATTAAAAATCCAAATATTTGATTATTTCTCTCGTAAGTTAAAAATGGTACAATTTGATTTCCAGATGATGTCAACAAACCAGGTGACCTTCAAAATAAAGCGACTCTCTTGGATCACAGAAATGCCCCAACAATAAAATCCTTTATCATAGAATCATGCACTTTTATCGTTCCACCGGAAGTTTTCTGCATATTGCATTAATAAATTTAAAGTTTTCAGGGGAATCTATGTTCAACAAGCAAAATCCTCACTAGATTTCTAACACTATTGTAGTTAGAAAACAACGGACTCAAGCAGCAGCTTTACTGTGATTACTATATGTTTACACTGGAGCGCAGAACTATTTAATCTGAAATGCATAATGTGAATGTTTGCTGATTAGCTGTGGCAGAGAATAAAGAGCAGAAAGACTGAAGTGCCAATGGAAGCTAATAAAATAGAGAAACAAGGAAATGTAGCGTTACTTCATCTAAATTCAACCTGTCAAAACAAACAACTGCATGCCAATAAGATCCATAATCAATAAAAAGTTCAGTTATTTCAGAAAATCATTCCAAAATATGGAAAAGATCCATCTCAAGACTTTATTTACTTTAATTTTGAGAATTATGGCTCCTAACTAAAGAAAAGCCAAATTGTTTCTCAGAAAATGATAATATTACGCAAGACGAATAAAAGAGCCAATCAGTCATCTGTTAATAGTTAAGCACATTAGCTAAAAGTTATACGGAAGGAAAAAACGTCAAAAAAAGGTGACACTAACAAATCAAAACCTGGTTTAAAGCTTCAGTAGGTATAAAAATAAAATTTTTTACATAGTTGTTGAAACCTTCACTATATCCTGACAGATTATGAAACAGACCTGTGAATATAAATAAATGAAATAATAATGATTAAAAAAAAACCCTCCTCTGGATCCCCCTTGTGGTCTTACTGCAATTTGCAGAAATACACCACTCCCAGTCAGAAAAAACAACTTATCAGAGACAGGAGGAGGGTTTTAGGAGTGTCAATCATGCTTGTGTACACACCACTCAAAACTGCTGCTGTGCTAACAGCAGAGAAACAATCCAACATGACAGAAAATCTGCCAATTTCTCACACAGTCATCACCTTCATGCATTGATGCAGAAATTTCACTGGCTCATGCAATTTTCTGAGAAACTATTAGGATTCCTTTAGCTTGAAGCAATAATCTTAAAAACCAAAGTTTTACATTTTGAATTAACTGAAATATATAAACTTCTTGATTTTTCTGATATGCTGGAATGCTTCATGTCGAGAGCGATTCCTACAGAAGATAACTCCCAAAAGCGGCTCGATGTTTAGGACATTAAATGGCTTTTTTCTTAGCGAAGCCAGTAGCTGCGTTTCCATCAAACATAAAAATACGCAAATCAAAATTACAAAAATAAATTTGCTTAATAGAGACAAGCCAATTTTGAAAAAAAAAAACCAACACATTTTTTGATAAAGTTTTTGCAAGTGCAATTCACAAAACTGCAATGGAAAGACTTGTATTTGCATCACACAAGTCACGTGATCAACAACCGGATGTTACTACTGGCAGAAACGATGAAGATGACGACAGGAAATAGCAGGAAGATAAGTTTGTTTTTGGTTTTTGTGGACAATGTGCAGCTGGCTCCACCAGATCTCTCACAGTGTCATATAAAGCTTTATCATTTGAAAATGTTAACTCTATAACTCTTCGATAAAATTGCAAAAATGCTGCACATGTAGCCGCTCCCTAGCAGAGGTTTGTCACGCCAACGTCTCCTCTGATGATACATGGTGAGCGCTACCGGCCGAATTTTTAATGACTTATTGCATGAACAAACTTATTCATGTGTGTGATGGAAACACTGAAATCAAAAATTCTATTTACTCCAGGTGTTAATTCAATAAATTAAATGTATTTTCTCTTCCACATGGTCTTGGTGACCAAGGCATTCAACAAGAGGTCCATCTTATGTGACTTCCATGGTAACGTCGCTAGTGCTGCTGAGGGCTTCCCCAGTGCTTTATAAGCCTGGTGGGCCACCAGGCTTCACATGTGCCCCCACCAGGCTAAGCATTGCTTATTTATTTGAGTTTTTTAATGTTTGCTGAGGGTCCCTGAAGGCAGAAGAAGAATCACATATTTACTTTTTCCAAGTATGGGGACAAAACTCAAACTCTCAGGTCCACCGGTGCGAATGTCATCCGCAGCTGGCAACCATTGGCCGAATGATAAACCATTCTTCCAAGAACTTTAATGTCAAATGTGTGTTAGCAAAGTTCCCAGGCCTAGCCGACCCACCTCGCCACGCGAGACATCAGAAGGTTTTTTACTAAGTAAAATTCAAGATTTGCACACATTTGTAATGGAAACGCAGCTAGTGTTGAACCAGAAGTCATGCAGGAAATAGGCACCAGTCTGCATAGTTTGTAAAGTAAGACCTCCACTGACGACTTCTCAAACTGTCAATCTGAATATTTATGGTTCTGACCTGAGGCGGTGACGTTATGGCTGATCCATTTCCACACATAACTATCTTGTTTACTGACCTCTAGTTAAAGGGTGTAGCTGACAGGCAAGGAAAGTAGAAAGTAAAAAAAAGACAAGTAGGAGGTTAAACGACAACAGATCCATCGGTAAATCTCTGCTGCTCATTTTAAGAAACAATCATTCCAGACGAGCTCAGGGTTTCTCCCAGTGCTTTAAAAGCCTGGCGGGCCACCAGGCTTTACATGTGCCCACACCCGGCTAAGCATTGCTTATTTATTTAAGTTTTTTTGAAATAATTTTTTTTTTTGCATTTTTAGGACTATAGTAGGTGTTTTGGTATTAATCTTCCAATCTTTCAATAACACATAATTATCAAGTGATATTTTCAAATTTCCTGTCAACTTTAAACATTTTTTAACTCAAAAACTTGACGTGCCGCTGGATGAACGACTGCCTTAGCGCCAAACCACCAGGCTTAGCCAGTTTTCTGGGGGGAAACCCTGGAGCTAATGTCTTTTTGATGCTAAAGAACGCTAAAGAGGCCGGACAAGGTTGCCAGGTTAAAGGCAAGAGGGTGTGAGGACGATAACGCCTCCAGAGAACAGATCACAGCCTTGAATCCGAGTCAGAGGATAGGAAATACTGTACCAGAAAGATTCTGTTTATGGAATAAATACTGTCGATGGTTCACCACAATATACGGCATTGAAAAAGACAAAACAGACACAGTCAGAGAAATGAGCTGCAGGTTAAACTCTTCATCCTCCTCCAGGATGCATGCAGGTTTCTCCACACCAAGAGGCTGGGATGGAAGATTTTCTGTCTTTATTTATTTTTTTTCTTTCATCTTTTCAGATTTTATTTTCACTCCATGGCAGAGAGGGATTAATGCAGCGCCATATCTGGGATGGACAGGATGTCTCAGGTCAAGCAGGGAGGATGGAGGAATTAGCCGGGTGGAGGGGAAGTCACAAGATGAAGACTGGTCCTTATGGAGCAGAGGGGTTTTGGAGTGATGGTGGGAGTGTTTCAGCGCTACGGAAACAGGGGGAGACAGAGACAAAACAAAAACATTAAGTTCAACTTAATCAGAAAGAAAAGAACTGATGACATGAGAGTGAATGATAATGACAAGCAGATATCCTACATTTACTCGCAAAACCATCCTTACAACATCCATGTTTTGGTTACAACCACAAACTTTTATGTATTTTATGAAGACTTTATGTAAAAAAAAAAAAAAAAGAAAAATTAAATCTGAAGTATAAAAATAGAAATAGATCACTTTCATTCCAGCTCCACAAATAGAAACCTAAAAAAAAAACTGCCTTGCATTTGTTCATGCTCAAACAATAAAGCCTCCAGTCACTAGGGGGCAGCAGCACTCAAATAACATGTTCAACCAGCAGAAGATGGAGTCTCCACCAGCACACTGGTGAGATACAGAAGTCTGTGCAAGTAAAAAGAAAAATGTCGGAGCAAATTTTGCACAAAAAAAAAAAGTTACATACGTTTTTGAATGGAATAAGCTGATGAAGCTAACAAATAACCAATGTTTACAGTTTTTTAAAAATGTTTAGAATGTAACTCTTTAATCTAAAAATGCACATCCCAATGAATCATTTGCAACCTTTCTTGAGAATCTCAGTCTGAACGGTCTTAAAAATTAAAAACCGAGTTTATCGCTTTAAAAGACTTAAAGCGACAAATTTAAGTTGCTGATTTTTATATGATTCTGTGTTAATTGTAAGCAGAATGTTGGTGTCAGCAGAGAGAAATAAATTTAATTCTCAATAGGATTTAATTTTGGGAGGTCATGAAAGCCAGCAACTTTTTCTTGCAACTCCGTCCATAAACATCAGATCTGCAGTTCACCGCGAGTCACGTAAAAATGTTACAAAAGAGTAGAAGGAAATTGCAATACATGAAGCAAAACTAATATTGCAAATCACACTACAAAATAAAAAAAATCTTCTCTGTAAAAGATGTTGAAGTATTTGTCATTTTGTGGGGTGAAAACTGTAGTTCCCTGAGATATTTTGCAAATAACGGGCAAAAATTTCAGCCTTTTGATGCATAAAGCCTAAATTTGTAGAAATGAGTTAAGAAATTGTCTCAAATAGAGTCCCAATAAAACACATAGAGGTTTGTGGTTGTAATTTGACAAAATGTGGAAAAGTTCAAAACGTTTACGAGTCACTACAAGCCATGCAACAATCAGCAATAAACCAGTTAAACCTACAAATCTCTAGCCAAAACAAAGGCAAAAAAACAAAAACAGAAGACATACAAAGCAGCTAATTTAACGTCTCATATATTATATAACTTTCTAATCATAAAGCTGCTACTTTTTCTTGCGAGAGCATTTAGAATGAGAGCTCCGGGCCCTGGAAGGTGCAGCCTGACTTTTATTACCACAGTTCCTGTTGGCAGCACTGTGCGATTCCTCTGTGCTTCTGTTTACGGCGGTGGAAGATCTGCCTCTAGACTCTCTGCAGACTCCGCTCATCCTGGGCTTACCAGGCGGGTTGTGAGCAGACAGAGCCGCGACTGTTTGGGCCGCTGAGTATCTGGAGTTTGGCTGTGAATGGACCGACTCTGACGGCAACGAGTAGCTGCTAGCAGCTGCTCCTTGCACAGATTTAGAGCGGTTCTGCTTCTTCCTCACAGAGGCGTCCAGGTGTGTTTTTGGGTCAGGGTTTTGCCGGCTTTCGCCCCATGCTTTAGCTGTGTTAGGATACACACGCGAAGCTTTAGAGGAGGTTAGATCACCAGCATGTGAAGAGGAAGCAGACTTCTGCCTGCTGGAAGAGGAAGAAGCAATGCGAGTTTTGATGAAAGTGTCCTGGCGCACAGGGACCGAAGCTCTCCGGCCTGACGCAGCCCTTCGTCTATCACTCGTACTGACTGTTAAGTCACTGCTCAAAGAACTGGTGGAGTCTTTACGAGGCAGAGAACGTCTATGACTCACCTCCGTATTAAAAACATCACTGATACTACGACTTCTAATGAAGGTGGCATCTCTTGGGAGACCCCGGCCACCGTGGGACCGGCTGCTTGTGTGAAAGCTGTTGTCGGAAGAAAGAGAAGAGGAGGTTCTTACAGGGCTTGTGTGGAGACTTCGGGTTAGAGCTCGCAAGTGGTGGGTGGCCGAGGCGGGGACGCTGCTGCCGAGGACGGGGCTGGCCCGCGGACTGCTCCTCAGCTGGGGCCTGCCGGGGCTGCTGCGGGGGCTGCGGGAGGCCCGGCCCGACTTGGCGGCTAGCTCTTTGGCCCGGGAGCGCCGGGGGCTGCTGTTCAGGCTGCGGGGGGCCTGAGGAGCCTCCAGATCCTCCAGACGCTGAGTGAGGGCCAGTTTCTGCTGGATGGCCATGCGCAGGAGGGAATTAAGAGTCTTCTTCTCGTCCTCAGCAGCGGCAAGCTGCCTCTGCATCTCGTCCAGCTGGGTGACGTACTGATCACACCTGAAAGACGTGGACAGGGTTAACATGCAGCATGCACAAACAGGCGGGCAGGAGCTCATCAAAAGGGACACAAAAACAGTCCGGTTAAAGACAAAGTGAGTGTGTTACAACAAACACCAACTAGCACCGCAAATCAGACGACTTTTAGAATCTGAAATGTTGCTAATTACGTAGGAGAACTGAAACAACAACTTATGCTGCATAAAGGGGCATTTCCAACACAGAAAATGCTGTAGATGGAAAATCTGGACTTTTGCAGACGAACGCAGAGCGTCAACCAATCTCAGACTTCGCTTAGTGACGTTGTGGAATGCAACCGTGCAAAAAAAAATTCTAAATGGAATGTTTGACAAAAAAAAAGATGTTTTGATCACTTCAGGAATTTCTAAACATTCATGATTTTTTTTTTTTATACAAAAGGAGGATTGAAATTAATGATGCCACAATTATAAAACCTATGATGCTACATATGTTCATCACCATCTTTAACAGCATTTTGTTGAGTTTTAGAACCACAGACAAAACAAAGCGAAGGAGGAGGAAATGGAGGGCGAGTCGTCCATGTGCAGTTCTAGCATCCCTCCACATGGTGGCACCACTAATCTAAGCTTGAACCACAACCTTTTCCAAAGCTATAATCTGTTGGATCAGACTTCAGCTGGCCTTGATTACTGTCTGTTCTTGAATCCTTCTTAAGGATAATCAAGTAGCAGCTCATAAATGTCTGCAAATGGACCAGACAAGCTGATACTCGTCCAGGAACCTCTGAGCTCTTCGACACCTGCTACATAAATAAAAATAAATAAATCTGAGAATTATCTAGTTTATTGCATTGGCATAATCACTGCTTTCCAATCGAGCAGAGGTGTTTAGTGAGGGAGAGTTTGGTGATCTTGGTTTTGTTGAGTTTTACTCGTTTCGTGCAAAGGTTCGGACCTCTTCCTCCCTAACATGACCCGCCTGAACAGGACAAGTCCTTTTCCCCGCACAAGGCAGAGCATGTGGCTTATAATCTTCACTTGAAGCCGAGGAGCGTGCACGGGTGTAATAAGAACGGTAAGCTCATTAACCACTAACGAGTGCTTTTACAAAGCATTTAGTGCAAGGAAAAACTTCTACAAATATTTTTTCGGTTCTTATAGCGGGTAATAAAAGAAATAAAAACCTTACCTGCTGGCAAACATGACTCTGAGAGACGAGAAGGTGGCAGCGTCCTCCTTCAGGGCTTTGAGCTCATTCCTCAGTTTCATCATGGTCTCCGACACCATGCTCTTCTCCGTCTCATACTTGGTTTTCAGATTAGACAAAGCCAACTCAGCCGTCTGCAACGACAAAAACAAAAACGACCTCAAGATCGAGCATCTAAACAAGGTTTGTGCACCGTTCACACAGTAAAATTCAAGCAAATGAAGGTTTTCAAACTTTTCCAGCACCAACGTTACAGTTACAAACAAATGACCTAAAGAAAACACTCCCAATATATATGATATTATTTATTAATGTTAATATTTTGTGATAGTACTCTGCAGCATAATTATAACTAAAATATAACAAAATTTTATTTAGTGAAGTATCTCACACACACCTCAAATACCAGACTGATCTGAGAACAAAACATTCAACCAAAAAAATCCCCCAATTTTAATAACTTTGTTTAAACTATAAAATAAAAGCAACCTTTATTTCAATTATAGGGCTCAATAAGTCTATTAGGAATAATAGATATTCATTCCGTTGAAACAATCGAAACAAATGGCCTTATGGTAAATTACCTTCTTGATCAAATTAAATGCTTTAACATGCAAAGTTACAAAAACAATTTAAAAAAATAAAATTTTACCCAAGGTTTCTGGCATTTAGCAAATAGAAATTATTTTGGTAATTCTAACTACACAGTGTGTGTGCGTCTTTATTGGCTGTATAAAAATATCTGTTTTTAACTTTAATGTTTTCAAAATTTAGGCAGTTCATCAAACCGATTACATTTAAGACAAAACCGTGCAGTTTGATCACAAACATTTTAAAGGACTTAATAATCAAACACTTTCCTAATCTTGAAACACAAATTGAAAAGCAGCTGTAGGAACATTGAAGTAAGAAGTTTTTAATGGCTTCATTCAAACATTTTTTTTAAAAAGACAAACAAACAACAACAATAGAATGCAACAACAATATTTGCTTTTCTGAGACTTTACCAACAAATCAGCGGTGCATTTCTTTAACACTGTGGTTTTGGCATCAACACAAACAAAGCTTTTTATCCGAGTTATTTGGTAAAAGCTCTGCAAAAAAAAAACAATTACCAACTGAAGCAAACAAATATATTAAAAAAAAATAGTAAAAAATATGATAAACAACCAAACGACTGAACCAGAGTGCCGCAGTTCAGACTAAAAATAAATGAATGCCGTTTGACTGACATCAGGAAAAGCAGCGGGTCGCTTGTTCAAACAGAACATTAAGGTGTTCTGTTGGTACCAGAATAACAGGAAGCAGGGCATGAGGACTGTAAAGCCCTTGATGATGCCAAGCTAAGCAGGAATCTGCATCAGTCCAGTGCACTGATAGTAAAGACAAACTACTGCAGTATTATGAATATTTTATTATAGACGAACAGGAGTCCTGAGCCCAGAGTCTGTACCAGTAACAGCATCATCAGTTTAACTGTGTGACGTGAAAATAAACCTGGAATATATCAAATCCAGACAAAAACGTCCCCTGGAGAGTGTTTGGAGTAACCGAGACAAACAACAGACGTTGGTCAGATGAGATAAACGAGTGGAGGAGAAAGCGGACTTCAGCTCTTGGAAGTCTAAAAATCATTCAGTATTCAAAGTGCTAAGGAAAAGGGAAACTCACTGGCCCCTTTATTAGGTACACCTGATGATGGTGATATGCATATTAGTCAATCAGATGGCAGCCAATCAATGCATCCAACATGGTGAAGTAGGGTGATATGGCTTATTATGCTTCCTGGAAGAAATGATGATACGTCTATGGCAGTCTTTTTCAAACTGTGCTCCGCATAATAACTGCTAATTGGCCATGACGTTAGCTCAAAGTGTGACGCTACAGTTAGCTAACCAAAGGATTGCATTTAAAAATAATAATGAATAAATGACTGAAGACCAAGTCACTAAAAAGAAAGCCTGAAGATTATGGTGGAAAGTTTCTAAGGATGAGTCGTAGAACTTTTGTTTTTGAATGCTATTATGATAAATAGCATTGAGGCGGTGAGCAGCGCTGCGCCCCACGCTGACTAACTGCATCTTAACACCTAAAATAACATTATTTATGTTCGGCTATCTACTGGCTGAAAGAAAATATTTGTTTTTGCCAACACAACTCAAGTCTATTGAGCCTGAAAAAAGTTTGGGACACATGGGTCTATGGGTTATACATAACATATTCATCACATTTCTGCACAAAAGTTTAGCTTGAAATGACGGATAATGCTGCTGGAATAACCAAATAACCTAAGAGACGAGGAAAAGCGCTGCAGCTTCGTTTACCTGCTTGTTTGCCTTCAGGACAGTCCGCAGGGTTGCAATCTGCTCTCTCTTCGTGCTGAGAAGGGATTTGAGTTTTAGGACTTCCTCCAAAAGGCTTTCGGTATCCCGCTCCGACTCCTCGCTGCTGCTGAGCCCAGAGTACGGCATCGCTCCTCTCTGACGGCAGAGGTCCACAGCCACCTGAGTGGACACGCATACAGGGAAAAAGAAAAATGATTTAATGGATTTTATTAAATTTCTTAAAATAACAAATCACTATATTATTTACAATATATTCAGCAACAACTTTTAAATTTCTAGAGTAGAGGTGGGCGATTTGGACTAAGTTTCGTCATGATATTTTGTACTGTTATTGTGATACAGATAAATGTGACAATAAGAACTATTCATTACTTATTTATTTAGGTAAATGAATGTCTGTGACTTTCCTTAACACAAATGCTACTCTTTAGAAACGTTCCCATTTAGGTCACCAGTCACAGTAACTTACTTTAATGATATTTTAAATTTTATTGAAACAAACTGTGGAGAAAATGGCAAAACTAACAATGCTGACAATATGGGCAGTTTGAACATTAATCTGAATTTATCCAGACAACGATTACATGACAAGAAATTTATCATGATAAATGCCCACCCTCAGTTGTAGACTTAATTTGTGTATGGAAATCTTTTTCACTTCAGAGAAAGAACTAATTTAAGCTTTCCAGTGTTTCAGATAATGTTTGCTCAAAGGATTGTGTTTTCCTGAGGCCACAACTCAACTTTGACCCCGGGTAATCCGATCCATTCAAACAAACACATGCAGGCACGTGTCAGCACAGCCCTGAACAGGCGCTGGATTTGAGAGGCGCTCAAGAACATTTGCTGTCTGAACAAAATGTCAGGTTCAAGGAAATCTGTACAGGGGGGAAAAGCTTTCACTCTGAATATCAGCCTGACTTTTAGTAGCAGTCAGAAAATAAGATTTGGAAATGATTTAGTCCTGTTTGTAAGAGGTGAGCTGGTGCTGCCAACAAGGTTCAGTCCTGGGACCCCTCATATTTACCATCTACATGCTACATTACAAAGTCACCAGGTGACTCTGAATTCATACAAGAACCAAAAGGATGCTTAGAACAAATCAATGTGTGGATGTGACAGAACTTTCACCAGATAACCAGAAAAACTAAAGTTATTATCTGTGGTCAATCTAGAGTCAATGCACAGCTTCAGTTATTACAATAATTAACTAGAGATCTGATCTGAACTTTCTGTGCCACATAGAGATGGTTACAAAGTCAGCCTTCTATCACCTGAATAACATTTCCAGGAGTAGAGGACTAATGTCTCAGCCAGATCTAGATAAACTCATTCATGAGTTTATCTTTAGCAGCATTGATTACTGCAACAGTGTCCTTACAGGTCGGCCTGAAAAATTAGTCCTCAGCAGCAGCTGATCCAAAATGCTGCTGCTGGAGTTCTGACTAAAACCAGGAAGATAGAACACAAGAGCCCAGCTCTACAGTCCTTCCACTGGCTCCCTGTAGCTCAGACAATAGACTTTTAAATGCTGCTGTTAGTTTATAAATCACTGAATGGCTCAGCAACAAAATACATTAAAGATCTGCTTCCAGGTCTTCTGGTTCTGCTCTGAATCCCCAAAACCAGAACCAAACATGGAGAAGCCGCATTCAGCTTCTATCACCACAAATCAAGAAATCAAGAAATCTGATTTAGAGTAACTCAGCTGAAACGCTGAGTTACTCTAAATCAAGGCTAAACAGCCACCAGATCAGAGCTGCTGGCTTTGATTCATAATAACTGGAACACCGATCAATATATTTTATGTACATCTGCTTGATTATCTTAATATGTGTATTACTTGTTTCATAATTGATGACTGATGTTTTTATGATGTACAGGACTTTGAACTGCCTTGTTGCTGAAATGCGTTGTACAAATAAACGTATGCGTCTCAGACACCGCCCTCTTACCCTGAGGTGCTTGATCTGGCAACGGATGACAGCAACCAGGTTGGACACATTCGACGGGTCCCTGAAATCCAGAGTGGGGGATCCAGGACAGGTCAGCGAGTCTGCGCTGGATCCTGCGCTGTCCACCTCGCCCATGAACTGCAGCGCCGCAGCTTTGGAGATGAACATGTCGTTTGTCCGAGGCTTCTTCTGAGCGTTGTGTTGGGCGAAGACGTGGTGTGACCTTCGCACTCCTCCTCCGCCACCACCCCTAGCACTGTCCCGGTAGTAGTCCAGGGTGACCCGTTTGGGGGTGATGTTATTGCACACACAGATGTGGTGGTAGAGGTTGGACAGCTCCTCAGAGAAAGCCAACAGCTCCTCCTGAGCGACGCTCAGATGCCCTTCAGAATCAGTTGCCACTTTTCGCGTGGCTCCGATCTCTTTCTCCAGCTCGCCGATGCGCTCCTGATCCTGCTTGCTGGACTTGATGCACTGCCGGATCTTGTCGGCCAGCTCCTGGGCCTCACCCCGCCATCGCTCCTTCTCCTGCTTGTATCTCTGCTCGAGGGTGTTGTACCGCGCGCCCGCCTGAGAGAGTTCGTCTCGCAGCTTCAGAAGCTCTTCGCTAGCCGCGCGCATTCGTGCCTCCAGCACCTCTTTGCTCTTAGTGTCCACCTCATAGTCAAAGCCCTCACTGCCGTCCTCTCCAGTTTCCACCTTCTGCCTCTCCTCTGCCTCTGGGTGTGGATGCACACTACTTTGCGCGGCTTCCAGCTGCTGAGTGAGAGTGCCAACCTTGTCCTCCTGCTGACTTAGAGCCTGTTTGGACATCATCAGCTGCATTTGCAGTTCCTCCACTTTGCTACCCAGGCTGGATTTCTCCCTTTCTGCCTGAAAATACACACAAATAACATTTAAAAATGTAAATTAGGAAAGCAAGTAATCGATTAACGAGTTAATTTAAGGTTGCTTTATCTCATCGATCAACTAACGATTAATAGAGAAACCAATGTCTTTCCATATCAAAGGGCTAAAATGTTCATGTTATTCAAATTTTTTTTTATTAATTTTACCATTATTTTGTGTTAAATACTGACTGAATAAACAGCCAATTGTGGCTCTTACATTACTAAACTTAGACATATTTTTAAAATGAAATAAAAACAGAAACCTCTCAGGCTGCTGAATAAAAAATTAAATAATGAAAAGAATTAACAGAGATATTTATATACTAGTACCGCTGGCGGCAGGTGGTATTTGAAGGGTGGGCCAATATATATATTGGGTTTTTTTTCCTATTTTTTTCTATTTCCAAAGAGAGACGCATACAATTTGAAAAATAAGGAGAAAACCTGATATGGACAACCATAAAACAAGAAAACAACCATGGAAACATACCAAAGACCAATTGCATAGAGTCTCTGCAGTTGTCCAAATTAATTCCCCTGCATTAATTTCCCAACACTGGACACAATCACACTGATAAAAATGAAACAAGATAAAATATGTTTTTAAATGAGGCCTACCATATTTAAACAAAAACTCACTCCAACAACTTTTCCTCATAACGCTGAATAGGGCTGTCAGAAGTTAGCCCTTCTTAAAGACCCCGGGATTTTCCCCAGGCGGTTTGTTGAAAATGTAACAAAATGTGACACATTATTAATAAAATGTATTTATTTTTAGGTAGTTATTTTTAAGTTATTTTAACAACTTTATTGTAAATGTCAGGGAGGGCTTAGCCCTACTAGCCCACTTATACCAGCCGTCCCTGATTAGTACAGTCTCTGGTGGATTTTGAAGGAATGTTAAAACTTCGCTCCTTAAAATGCATTAACTTACAACAACTCTCAAAAATAATTCATGCTTACTGGCGCCATGTTTTCTTCAACATATCCTCGGCTTCGTAGCACATCAATAATGTTTGAATGACAAGCAAACGCGCTCTGCTGAATGAGCGCTGTTAAACTTTAGAAATTTGTCGCGTGTTTATATTTCTAAACAGAACCGCATAAAGTGCATTTTATATCCGTTTGGACCGTTTCTATTTCCCTCTATGCTATGGATCCGGCATCTTTGTTTCTATGTCTACGGCTCCGCGTCAGGATAACCGGCGGCGCCCTCTGCTGGCTGGCGGCCAAACTACAACACTAAAATAAGCTCTATGCGAATGTCATCAGTAGAAAAAAAAACTCTAGCCACTCAGTTTTCATTCAAATAATTCAAACTGACTTTATTTATTTGAAGAAAACGAAAGGATGATTTCTCAGACCTCCCCTCCCTCTTCCTCTTAATGCATTTTTAATGTAACCAGATGCAGATCCAGAGACAAAACATCTGCTAGACAGGAGCTTTTAAACCCAACCCCCCAACTTAAGTGCATCATACATAATGTATTTCCTCCAAACAAAGAGAAGGGACAACTCAATATGTTCTTAATTATTCGAGACACATTCTCTTAGAAGGAAACTGCGTTGACAATAACTAGGAGTGGACTAAAATTTCTCAGTGAAGCAGTTGTTACGCAACAGTGCTTATCCTGCAGCAACACAGAGCGGATGTGGTTTCCAACAGGAAGTGCCAGCTAACAGCTCCATAGTCACACAGACTAAATGGTGCTGAAACCTCCTCACTCGGGACAATAATGGATGTTAGTTTTTAACTGAACCTGAATAGACAAAGAGGAGTTTCATCTAAAATCTACAGATTTATGAGATTAGTGATTTGTTTTGGTAGAGACAAGATGACAAGAGCAGACACAATATTTAGACACAAGTACTCATTTAAGATGAATGAATAAGTGTGTTTTTATTCAAAAGTAATGTGCTCAGCCCTAGAGTATGATAGTGTAAAAATATTTGGTATTCTTCTTTTTTGTCACTCTTAAATATTTTAAACTACAAAACACACCATCATAAAACATAAAAAGAAAACCATCAAGAGAAACATAAATCAGCCATTACTGAACCAAATACTAATTTAGTATTTTTATTTAAATGCGTTGTATTTTGTATTTTCCAGGCATAATGCTATTTTATCGCTCAATAAAGTATCTATTATTTTAAGCTAGTGTAAAACTTCTGCATATACCAAATGTGACTTAAAAGTAATTTAAAGCCGTTTAATGCATTGAAATTGGGCTTCTGTCTCTTTAAGAAGCTCCTGCTCTTTCCGACACTCCATCTTCAGCACGTCACCACAGCAATGCTTCTCCATGATGCCGTTTACAACTGTTCTTAGCAGCTCAGTGACAATAAGAAATATGAATTGTTTCTTTTTTAGGTAACGCTATGGCTTTAACCGTGTGTCACAGCAATTATAGCTCCACAAACACAAATGTTGCTCTTGAAAAACATTCCTATGTCCTAAATAAGCTTATTTAGGAAAATTATTATAATATGAAATTTACCATGAAGCAAGATAAACGATACAAAAAATACCCACCCCTAGTTCCACCAGGTGATTATTAATTAATGCTGCCTCTAGTCTGCAGGAGCTGAGAGGGGAAGGTGCGGCGAGAGGTTTTCTGTGGGGTGAAAGCTCCAAGAAGGGGTTCAGTGGAAATAACTTCGTGAGAGCAAGTGTTCAGGCACCCAGGGTTTCCCCCAGTGTAATATAAGCCTGGTGGGCCACCAGGATTTATTTGTGCCCCCACCAGGCTAAGCATTGCTTATTTATTCGTCTTTTTAAAATGTTTGTATTTTTTAAAGATTTTATAGTTTGTGTTTATCTTCCAGTCTTTTAATAAAACATAATTATCAAGTGATATTTTAAAATTTCCTGCCAACTTTAAACATTTTGTAACTCAAAAACACGACGGGCCGCTGGATGAATGACTGCCCAACTACCGGGCTTAGAGATTTAAGGATTCCCCAAACATGAATGAACTTTTTTGATGAGGAAATGGCATTATAACATGACATAAAGCCCAAAAAAGTGGAACCTACACAATACTCCAACTCTAAAACTCCATGGGAAAGTTTTTTTCAATAACATTAAGGTAATATTTGTATGAGTAGTAAGGCTGGTTCTGTTGCATACCTGTAGCAGCTGCTGTTTTAGTTTCTGACTGTCTGAAAAGTGCAGCTCACTCAGCAGGTCAGACACCAGGCCTGAGGCTGGAGCGCGCAGGAAAACGTCGCTGTTGCGCGGCGTGGAGTAGCGATGGACGAGGCCGTTGCTTTTGGAGCTGGGCGCAGATCCGTTGGTGTGACTGCTGTCCTGGGTCTCTTCCTGAGCGTCACCCTCCCCCCCGTGGACCTCCTCCTGACTGTCATCCAGCTGGTCCAAATGGAGCTCCAGATTCCCCACGGAGTCGAACGGGTTGAGGGTCAGGGCAGAGAGCTCCCGCCGCAGACTGTTCTTCTGCTCCCGCTCCTCCTTCAGTGCTTCCAGGGCCTCGTCCAGCTGCCGCTCCGCGATCTCCCTCAGCCTCGCGGCTTCTTCCAGCTGCGCTCGCAGCTCATCTTGCTCTTCGTTCTTTTGGGATAGCTCAAGCTTTATTGATTCAAACTCCACCTAAAACCAGAGAACGCATGTATTTTCTTTAAATAGAGCTAAAGTTTCACCCAACCAGATATTCTCATATTTCTCCTTACTATTGTCTTAAAAAACATTACAAATTTCACTCTTTTCAGACAGACGCAAAGGTAAACAGATGGACTTATGTATGGACGGATAAACAGCATGTAAACAAGATTTAAGGATGCAGAAATGGAAAAATGGGCAAACTAATCAGTGTTTGGCAAACGGGTGGAAAAAGAGACAAATAAATGAATTAATTTATGTCTAACTGGACGGACCAACAGACAAATGCACATACAGAACTCCAGACAATTAGATTTCGAAATATAATCTGGAAATTTGAGTATTTTTCTAAACTCCGTGTTTGTTTTCTAGATCCATTAAATGCCAGGGAAATACTTAAAATTCCAGTTTTTGGCAGACTGCTTAGAGAGCTCCTTCCTTGTTGGCGAAATATGTGGCTAAGATGAAAGGTATGAGAAGACATATTTTACACTTTGACGTGTGCTGCAGCTGGTTCATTCAGTTTATTTAAAACAGAACTAAGGGAGCAAGGACAGATAAACAGAGCTCTCCCAGGTGGAAATCCTTGTAAGGTTGTGTAAACACATCAGACCCATCAGGCTATTTAAAGCAAACCCACATCTTTACCTGCATAAATAAACCCCAAACACATTTTACATGTTATCTGCAATCGTGCTGAGCTGTTTTAGGACAGAGCCGTAACTGGAAAGCAGCTAACTGTTTAGCAGCAAACAATTGTTTTAGTAATCGATTATTCAGATAATCGGATTAAAAATTTGTCACATTCCACAGGTTTCTCATTTAACCACTTAAGCCTTTCATTTAACCAGTTATTAGAAATACATTAAAATATACAAATAAAATAGATAAATTGCTTTTTAAGTAAGAAAGTAAGCATTTTATTGCCAAAAATACAATAACATAGCATTCCTTTAGTGTATGCTTGATCATTTGTAGATTAATTGACTCATTTTTGGAGCAACCAACTAATAATTGGATAACAAAAGGTGCATGATAGGAGATTTTCTTTTTTACAAAACTTTAATCAGGTAGATAGGACATTACTGAGGCAATGGTTACTGGTTGCTATGGTAACCACCAACTGTAAAGACCAGAGTAACAAACAACTTCTTGACTAAGCAAAATTAATCTAGATAGAACATATTTACAAAAAGTTTTTCTTTTAGTTTTTTTTTTTTTTACTTAAATGCAAAATGTATGTATATATTTTTTCTGACTGTGTGGTAAATGGCCTTGTTTGAGTTAGTATACGGTACTCCAGATAGCAATTAATTGATAATTAAATTAGCTGACAATTATTTCAATAATTGCTAAATCGTAATTAATCAGTTTAAGCCCAACTAAATGCACACCGAGCAGATAGCTTGACTAACCTTCAAAAAAGGATCATATTCTGTACAAAAAGCATTTATTTATTTGGGTCAGTCAGTATCAAATTTAAACTAAGTGTCAGAATATCTCTAAATGTCAAAAGTTAAACAATTAAAAGTTTTGCTTATTTTAAGTGTGGTGTAAATGCTACACTTAACACAGTGGATTTCATACAAGTGAGACTCTCGCATGCATACTTTTAAACCATACAGCTCTGGAAAAAACATTAAGAGTCCACTGCACTGAACAGCACTGAAAACCTCCTGGTTATTCCACCAGATATTGATTTCTGAAATCTTCCCAAGTTAAAACATTAGCATTGTCGTTTTTAAATGAATACGAACCTGTTTTCTTCCTATTATTTGAGGTAGAAATAATAGGAAAGACTCAGGTTCACTGTATCTATTCTAACAAGAGAGAAACAGCAGCTTCAGCCCAACAGTTACCGATGGCAACAGAAAAAGAAGGGGTAAGGAGCTGCCAGTTACTGGTTGCTATGGCAACCACCAACTGCCAAGAGCAGCCTCGCAGAACTTAAAACACCAGTAAATGTGAAACAACTTCCTGACTAAACAAAATGGATTCAAAGAGAAAATAAACAAATTTTGACAAACTTCACATCGATAATACTGTTAAAATAAAACCCTGTTACTTACACACAATTAACACAAACTCAACAGGAAAAAAAAATGGCAAAATGACAGCTGACCTGGTTTTCCTTTAGCACAGACACTTGTTTCTGTAAGGAGATATTTTCTTCCTCCAGCTCGCCGTTGTCCTGTAGCTGACGCAGCTCACGTACTTTATATTCCTTCATTTCATCCCTCAAGTGGTTCTTCTCCGCTTCCAGACATTCACATTCCTACAGAACATAGCAAAACTTTCAATTCAGACTGGAAAGTTGATATATTGATTCATTAACTGAATACAAGAGGCCCCGACAGGATTGATTAGTGGATACACAGCGTACCTTCTTAAGCTGGGTGGAGAGCCCCCCCAGCCTGTCGAGCTCGGCGTGGGCGTTGCCCAGAGCAAGACGCGTCTGTTTGAGCTCGGCCTGAACTTCCTCCATCCGGGTTGTCATGGCAGCCTCTTTGGAGGCCGTCTCCTGCAGCAGGCTCTCTTCCCGACACTCTCCATCAGCAGCTGCACGCTTCTGGCTGCTCACAGAATCTGCAAAAGCCTTTACACAAACAAAAGAAATGAAAAATGGGGGGGAAACGTGAAGTATCTCACAAGCATCTATGCGAAAAAGTCACTGAGTTGATGGATGAATCAAGGACAACTCAAAGTTATTCTAGATCCATAAAAAAAGATAGGAATAAACGCAGACTTTAATAGTCCTGTTCCTAACTATGGTGATCGAGAAACACAGTAAAAGCCTAATGCTTGGCTTACAGCTGCATAATGCATCTATTTACAGCTTTCTATAATCAGGAAGCAGAACACTAATGGCTACAGTTGAAATAAACACTGAAAAATGTTTCACTGGAAAGCGCTTTGTTGTTACATAATAATGTTAATTGAAGGCACTAGTTCACACTGCTTTTCTTAAATCTAGAATATCCAAGAAATTGTTTTTAAGCTGATTATGAAAGAATTACAATTCTGTAAGCATGTGACCCTTCAGAAAGAGCTTGTCCTAACATGGAGTTTGAAAAATACCTTTATGTTTCTCTGCAACATAACACATAATTATCAAGTGATATTTTCAAGATTTCTTGTTAACTTTACACATTTTTAACCCAAAAACACAAGCGTCTTCATACAGTTTACAGTATGTTGATCTCCCTCACATGCTAGTATGCTGGGCTTTCAGATTATTTCTGAACTCAAGGGTCTAAAATACACATATTAATAAGATGTATTAGGAATGGCTGATCAAATATTTGGGATTGGGCCTTTTAAACAAAGTCCAGATGAAACTTAACTCCCACTCCCAGTTGTCTGGGATTCTGTTGGCCGCACCCCAAGTGTGCCATGTACGATGGATAGTGGACATTATTTTTAACACCATGGAGTATTTTCTTTTGCACATAAAGTAAAATTTCCAAAATGTTACTTTATTTAAATTTTTTGCCCCAAAATTTTAAGTATTTGTTACCCGTTACTATTCATATTGATGGGAATATGCCAACTTGTCAACAAATCAAGTCAAAAACAGAGTAAAAGCCAGTGGAAACCATTGTTAGCAAGAGCAAAACACTAACAGTCTGTTCTGTTTGCACTACGAAGCAAGATTTTCTGAGTTTCCAGTTGGAACCAACCAACAGGAATGCCACTAGAGTTCAGGATTCCTCCTGGGAAAGTCAGAGCTCACAGGGAGACACAGAGTTTACTGTTTGCATCTAATTAAACCCATAAAGCTGTATAATGTGTTTCTGAACAAAAGGTGGACATCCTGATAATCCTATCCTCATGATGCCTCAGACGTTACATGATAAGGTTTCATTTCCTCTTAGGCCACAAATGAAGCCAAGCTTTTATTTTAGTGGAATAATTCCTAAAGTATAAATAATACAAATTTAAATCTATAACTCATTAAGTTGCAAATATAAAGAGGAATTTTCAAACAACTTTGAGAAACGCTGCCAGCCGCTCCTCAGCTGTGAAAATTCAAATTATCAGTAAGAGCAGCGACAGCACCGTTATGCTATTTGCATTTCTGCCAACATTGTAGAATTAAACTATCCCGTTGGCTTATAGTTATATCACACAACAATATTTATAAATGGAGGATTACTGACTTTTGAGTCTGGGATTAAAAGGTCATGGAAGCACATCACTGTAAATCTATCACACATGCTGGATCAAATGATTACGTCATCATTGAGAAAATTCCCCTTGGACATTTTAGCACGTTGATGGTTGTATCACTTAAAACATTGATGGCAAACACATTTGTCTTACCTCTCTGAGCTGCTGCAGCTCCAGCTTTAAGGATTCGTGTTCCTCTTCCAGTTGCGTGTGTTTCACCTTGAGGGCAGCGCTTTCGTCCAGCACCACCAGCCCGTACCGAGCGGCCTGCAGCTTTTCCTCCGTCGCCTCTTGGAGCTCCAGCGTGAGCCGCATCACCTCGGCCTTCAAGTCTCTGCTGCCCATGTCTGCTTCCACGTCCTCTTCAACCTCTCCACCCGCCGGGTCGGCATCCGTCTCCAACATCTTTACCTGCCCTCGCGCTTATCTGCCGACGATCCGCTGCCACACCCTTACTCCTCTACCCTCATAACCACCGCCCTGCAAACGAGAGGCACAACATTGACTCCTGACACGCTAGACAGGCTTTCACAAATTGTCTGTAAACCACCCGCCAAGCCATCCGCAAAGGTTGGTTAAAGCTCTGCCATGCAAAGAAGAAACCATATGTGAACGCTGCAGTCCAGAGACAAAACTGATTTAAGAAGAGTTTGAGTGGAATCGTGTTGTCTGGCCAGATAAATAAAAATAAATTACAATAAGAAATGCCTACATACCTGGTGGAGCACATCATAAAAGGTAACATTAGTTGCACCATGGTTTTACAGTTCATTAGTTGGGTTTCAAGGGTTTTTTTCCACTATAAACACATAGTAGGCCTGCAGGAATAAATCAACTACATGATAAATTAGGCTCCAGTCTGGTGTATTGGTCTCAACTTGCCTCCATTTTGTGGTAAAATTATGTTAACAAAGACTTCAATATCCATTTCATTTGTCGTTTTGTTTATTTATTTTAGATATATAAAATTTCCTCCCGTTTTAGTGTTAAATGTTTGCTAGAAATTAAAAATTTGTTGGTCTTTTTAGAGGGTGTACTTGCATTATTATAACACTACCATTATATTATTTGAAAATGGTCTCAAAACAACAATATTATCATTTAACATCAGGGATAATTTAACTTCCAGCAAAATGTATTATTGCGACAGGTTTACCAATTTGCTTCTTTAGATCCCAGGCTTTCATAGACAGTTGTTAAAAGCAAATTTTAAACTTCAAAATTAATACCAAATAAGCTACATTTTATTATTATTATTACATTTTATTGTTTAATTTGCAAATCATTTCCTTATGTTTTTATGTAAAGCTTACACAGTGTCTCAACTTTACTAAAATCGTAAACATTAACATTGTTAATAGTTGAGTTAGGAAGCGTTTTAACTTGAACCTCTGCTTGGTGAGGCTAAAGTCTAAAATTACCAAACTGTAAGCATTTCATGTCCATCTCATGTTTCGGCGCTGACTCTGCTTATGCTCTCGTGTAAAACTGAAGGGTTTGCGTTCAGACAGCACATTAGACTCGTTCAAATTATTTAAAGCTCGGTATGAATGACTCCTGTGATCATCAGCGACAGGCAGACAGAAACTGGATCCCATTATTGCAGTGAGAGGGGTGAGCTCAATCCTCTCGCATCTGCCAGACTTTGACTTCCAAACTATGGAATTACAGATGCCAGCTACAGAATAAAGTATTGTTTTAAAAAAATAAATAAATAACAACGTGGATTTATGTTCCTTTGACGTGGGGAGTCGTTGACCGAAGATGGATATACCAGCTGCCCCGGTTGTTGTCCAGCGCCCAGATGATGTAGTTAGTTAGTCATCCTGAAAGCATCTGATGTTACCAGCTCACGAAGCAGTCTCTCTTAGTATCAAATACAAGAATTCAATCGTATCGTACTTATTCTCTTAGACTAACTTGTTACATAAGTGATAAGAGATCGCCTGACAGGGATACAGAGCCGAACACGACACCGGTACAGAGAAACGGGACACTGACCAGACTGTTAGCATCGGTAGCTTAGCTTAATGTGATGTACACAGCAAATTAAGCCATAATGTTGACTTACTGGCAGAGTTTGGAGATCAAGCATCTACAACTGATACGTTTTCAAAGCAGAGGACTAACTAAACTAAACAGAGCTCTCGCTCGCTCGCTCTCTCTCTCTTTCTCTCCCAGTTGAATCCTATCAGACAAGCTAATTAGCCCAGTCAGACAGCCATCAGTAGCCAAACTACGTACTAACCTCGCTGTTTTATTTCAACGGTGGAGCTCGCTTGCCGCCACAAAGCCGCCACCTTGCTTCTTCCAGAGGAGCGCCCAGCAACAGCGGTCTCCTGATCACGTTAGTTAGCGGCGGTACCAGGTTTGGTTTAGCGAACAGCCGCTCCCCTTCCTCCCAACCCACCTGCTTCCCTCGTTTCGCGGAAGGGTCGAGTGTCAAACGCGCGCTGAAAACGTGAGAGCACAAGGGCGCCTTCTTATGTACCATCAGGGTACTGCAGCCACAGAGCTATGGGATGTTTGTATCTGTGATCGGTTCCGAAATTGCGTAAACGCACTTGACCTTTTAATAATGTTGTTAGAGAAGTTCTGCATTGCATGTGAATAAAGAAGAACACAAAGTGCACGTTTACTTGTATATTTACTTTTAGGAGTGGTTTGATTTTTCTTTTGACTTTGTTACCTAATATTATAAAGAAAGTATTGATACTCTTACTTGTGTGAAATTTCTGAATAATCTACAGACACGTCAAAACTGCATGTTTCCCACTTAATTATGATTTTTAGCCAAAGTTACACTGGACAGATACACACCCACATTTTATATTGAAGTGAGACTTCTGGTTTCACGCAGCCTTTTGTGCCATTTCAAGAGAAGATTTAACTTCTCTTGAAGTTAACACTATAACCTCTTCTAACATGCACATTAACTACTGTAAGCATTCATTTTAAAAGTTATACACTGAAAAATGTTTAAATGTCTGCCTGAATTTGTTCTTTTGTAATTATGTTACTTATTTGTATTCATTTTCTTATTTTAGTCTTTAAAATATTTTGCACAAGGCTTCATATTTATCTCTTTTTAAAATCTTAAATATTTTTGACAACTCAGTTCTTGTGTAGTCTTTTTAGGAAATTACTCAGCGTGAACAGGTGTGTCATCGTTCAAAGTTCTAATATTTTATTTTATTCCACAATGAAATATAGAATATATAAACACTTAAAAACATTGAAATTGTAATGTTTTCTCATCTTTTTTGGTTTAACTACCAAATTATTTCAGTTAATCTTAGAGTTACTAAGATTAATTTAGATTAACATGTTTAGACTTAGACTACATTATTCTAAAAGGCTTGTCAGTTTCTTTTAAGCACACACTGCGATTTTGTAACTAATCTACAGTGTCAAGAAACTATTCATACTTTTCTGAGAGAATAATCTTCCAAATACCAATCTCAATTTTAAAGATTTTGTGAGTGCTATGAAATTATTCAGCTAAGTTTTGGCCATTATGAGTAACTTAAATTTTAATCCAGAGCAGATTGAAGATTGCATAGTCTTTAAATAAATGAAGTCAATATACTGACTGACTCTGAAGCTAAAGCTAAGAATCTAACGTCAACCTTGGCGTCGTGCTTATTACAGTCTCTATCCGAAAATATATTGTGTATAATTAATAAATATTAAACATAAGCACCTTGAAATCAATAATAATAGCGTTTTAATAAAGTGTCAAAAAATAAAAAGGCAAAAGTAGACTTCCGCTTGCGTCGGCCCCAACATCCGGTTTACATCCGGCTTTTCACAGTGGCTTTTTGCCGCTCTCTAGTTTAAGTCTGAAACCATGAAGCTCGTCACCTGGAATATTAACGGCATCAGGACGTTTAAAAGCGGGATAAAAATGGCTCTTGATAGCTTGGACGCAGATATAATTTGTGTTCAGGAGACAAAAGTCACAAGTAAGTGTTAAAAACAGAAGCGACTGCCCATTGTGCTCCAATCAGAGCTCTGTTACGAAAAATAATAAAAGGTTAAACCCATTTATGCTTTTCAGGAGACCTGCTGGATGAACGGACGGCTATTGTTGACGGCTACAACTCGTATTTCAGCTACAGTCGAGGACGCAGCGGTTATTCAGGTTTACAACGCATCTATTCAGCATTCCCAGCCATAAAAATGACACAAACGATGATAAAGAAGATTTGCTGTGTTTATTTAAAGATAGGTCCTGCAGAACAAGAAAGTTCATAAACTTATGTCAACACCTTCTATCCCCATGCCTGGTGTTCACAGGTGTTGCGACTTACTGCAGGGATAATGCCACTCCTTCTGCTGCTGAAGAGGGACTCACAGGCCTGCTCACCAACCATGAAGGAGCTGTTGGATGCTATGGTGACCACCGTGACTTTTCAAGTGAAGAGCTGCAGCTTTTGGATAATGAGGGGCGAGCCGTCATCACGCAGCACAAAATAATGTAGGAGAAAAAAAAAAAAAAAAAAAAAATTTCTGCGCAGTTAGTAGCACTGTTGCCTTGCAGCAAGAAGGTCCTGGGTTCGATTCCCGGCCCGGGGTCTTTCTGCATGGAGTTTATTTGTTCTTCCTGTGCATGCGTGGGTTCTTTCCGGGTACTCCGGCTTCCTCCCACAGTCCAAAAATATGACTGTTAGGTTAATTGGTCTCTGAATTCTCCCTAGGTGTGAGTGTGTGTGAATGGTTGTTTGTCCTGTATGTTTTCTGTGTTGCCCTGCGACAGACTGGCGACCTGTCCAGGGTGTACCCCACCTCTCGCCCTAAACTTTAGGAGACCAGCACCCCTCCCAACCTCACTAGGGGAAAAGGTGTACAGAAAATGGATGGATAGATGAAAAATTAATTTGTTAAAACAGGGACTGAATTTGGTTTCTGCATTCAGATGTTTTGGTTATCAATTAATATCAACCACATCCCAAACTTTATTCTTCTAAAAACAACCCATCTGAATTTAGCAGTGCTTGATTTTTTTATTTTTGCTTCCCATCCACAGGTGTCAAGACACAGAGCAGACTGTTACTGTAATAAATGTCTACTGTCCACGCGCTGACCCTGACAAGCCGGAGCGAAAGCAGTTCAAGCTGCAGTTCTACAAGCTGCTTCAGTGTCGGGCCGAAGCGTTATTAGAAGGTGGGAGGTGAGTGTAGAACGAGGAGTTTGGCACAGGCGTTTCCTGCTTTTACCACAAACGTTTCAACTACAACACAAACTACTTTTCTTTTGATATTATTACTGCTTTCCAGCTTCAGGTTAAAAATCTAAATGTTTGTCCATAAATAATTGGCTGCAGTTATTGATAGAAATACCCTTGTTTCTACATTTTGTCATGTTACAACCATAACCATTGATATTTTTATTTACATTGTTTTCAGTGTAAAAAAAACACTGCAGAGATTCACGGCTGAGGTGGGAGAATTTGAAAATGGTCATGTACCACTAAAGATCTTAACTTAATGGAAAAGTTTCAAGAAAGAAAGCTACAATTCAACTCAGCTTCATTACATAGCACCAATTCACAACAAGTTATGTTTTGAAGCACTTTACCAAAAAATGTAATTTCAGTTCAATCAAACATACATTCCAGTTGATCCTAGTCATCAAATAATATATCATGCTCTCTTTATCATTCAAAATAGCTGAGAAATCTTCTAAGGAAACTAAGGGAACCCAGCAGATTGCATCATCGTGGACTTTCGTTGACCTAGTTGCATAATAATAGCCATTTGCAGTTTCACAAGCTATGCAGAGAACAATAATGGAAGGAGATGTGGCCAGATTTGACCACAAATTAACTTTTTGACCTACATTTAGAAAGCTATTTGTGATAGATTACCAATACGGAGCCTCACAATGAAAATGCCATACCTGCAGTGAAGCATGGTGGTGGAAGCATCATTGTTTTTCAAACATTCATGAGTTATAAAGGCCCAGCCAAAGTCCAGACCTAAATTCACATAAAATCTCCATTTAATCTGAGGTGAATAGTTAAAAAGTTCTGCTTTTAGTTGTGAAAACTGGCAGAGAAATCCTCCAGAAGCATTTCTGCTGTACTTAATTAATGTTCCACTTTCTGCTGCTCTGTTACATAAAATCCCAATGAAATTCTTTGAACTTTGTGGTTGTAATCAGACAAAATGTTTAAATTTTAACTCTGCTACTCTTCTGCTTCTTTCTACTAAATTTCTGAACTGTCTTTTCTGCTCTCCAGCCATGTTGTCGTTTTAGGAGATGTGAATACTTCTCATCAGCAGATAGACCACTGTGACCCAATAAATATTGTAAGTAAAAGCTTTAAAACTGCTGTGATGGAAGTACATTTTTAAACTCAAGTAACAGTATTTGTCAAAGACTCCAGAAAAAGCCTGAGAACTTTAAAATCTCACCACTCCATTTTATTTACATTTCATGACGAAAGAAGTTGCGCTCATGTCTTCTATGGAGGTTTTTATGTCGTTTCCTTCAGTAGGTCTTGGCACAGCGCCACCACAGGCGAGGAGAGGAACAGGTTTTTCAAATGGTTCTGTTAGTTTGACACAGTGGACTATAAAACCAAACCCCACCAGCTGAAAGTGTAACAAATGTTGCAATGTTGGTCTCAATCACACCAAGTTTACTGGAATATGAGGTGAAAAGAACCGTGCTTTGACATTCAATCAATCAGTACATTTATTTCTTAGCACATTTCAGTAACAAGACAGTTCAAAATTCTTTAAATCATGAAAATAAAACACACAAAGTCCTGAGGGGTCAGGGTTAGACAGAACGCGACCAGCAGCGTTTTGGATCACCTGTCTGATTTTTCAGGTAGACCTGTAAGGTCACTGTTGCAGTAATCAATGCGACTGAAGATAAAGGCATGGATGAGTTTCTCTAGATCTCGCTGAGACATTAGTCCTCTAATCCTGAAAATGTTCCTCAGGTGACAGAAAGCTGACTTTGTAACTGTCTTTATGTGGCTCTGAATGTTCTGATACATTGTGAAAAAACAATTTGTGCCACACATTAGCAAATTGCCACATGCATATGTAGCGTATAAATGTGGGAACATTTCATTTAATCATATGTAGACCTTTTCGCTATTTTCCCTCTGAATTGTTATACAACCAGCGAGGATATACTTAGCTTGACACACCGCTTTTTCATTTTCACTTTGTCTTTGTTCTGTTGAGGTTAGATTTAAATGATCAGAATCATAAATTCCTGGAATAGAAAGAGGTTGCACCTTCTTTTCGCCATTACTCTACCTGTTCCTGTTCAATAACCAAATGTTTTTCTTATATTTCTCAGGAGGATTTTGCTGAGAATCCTGGGAGGAAATGGCTAAATAGCTTTTTGTACAGTAGCGTCCAAGAAGAGGAAGAGGAGGAACATCATAAAAAATCAGAGACAACAGATTGTGTCCAAATGGGAAAATTTATAGACATCTTCCGCTACTTTCACCCAACTCGTACCAACGCATTCACCTGTTGGTCCACTCTCACTGGAGCCCGACAGACTAACTACGGCACTCGTATAGATTATATATTTGCGGACCACCGGCTGGCCCAGGAGCAGTTTTCGGGGGCAGACATTATGCCGGAGGTGGAGGGCTCCGATCACTGTCCCGTTTGGGCTCACCTGAAATGTTCGCTTCTTCCTTGCTCCAAACCTCCTCCCCTCTGCACTCGCTACCTGCCTGAGTTTGCCGGCAAGCAGCAGAAACTCTCTCGCTTCCTGGTGAAGGTGGACCAAAAGTCGAAGGAAGCTTTACCTGGATCCCAGGAAGAGGAGGAAAAGAGGGAGAACATGAACCCGTTTGGTGGCGATAGTAAAAAACGACCATCAGCGTCAGAATCTGCTGCCCCAAAGGGGAAAAAGTCAAAGACAACAAATACCTCCTCAAAGCCACAGGGTAACCTCCTTTCTTTTTTCAAACCCAAACTCACAGATGTTAAACCGTGTGAAAACACACCTGGTCTGAACCAATTTACCTCATCGCACAGCAAGTCAAAGGCATCCGCGACCAGTGAACTGCGTTCAGGAACGGGCGGCACGACTGAACACACTGAGCTTGTTGTTGACGCTCCGTCCCAGCTGTGCACCAGCAGTGCCGCAGGAGAAACGGGCAGCGCGGTGAAGGCCAAACAGCCGGCCTCTCGGCTCCCTGAGGGGCAATCAGATGTCAAGAAGGGGGCATCATCTGTGTTTTGGAAGTCTGTGCTTCACGGCCCGCCCTCGGCCCCCTGCTGCAAGGTGCACAGGGAGCCCTGTGTGCTCCGTACTGTGAGAAAAGACGGCCCAAACATGGGCAAACAGTTCTTTGTGTGTGGACGGCCTCAGGGACACGCTTCCAACCCCGAGGCGCGCTGCAACTTCTTCATGTGGGTAGAAAAAGGAAAGTAATACATTTTCTGTTGCAATACATTTTCTGTTGCACGACTGTTGAAACGCCATCACACACACACGCCTCTTCATTTCACTATTTTTATAAACTTTTTTTTTGTCTGACTTAAAAATAAAATAGTTTTATATTCTGAGTCCTTTTTTTCTTTTTACTCTCATGCAAATAGAAATAAATTGTTGATCTTTAAGGACATTTAAAAATAAAAGGTGTATAGATTCCAGCTGTCTAATAATACATTTTTAGTTTATTAATGTTGAGGTGTTTTAACAGATTATGTATAAAATATTCCCTTAAAATTAGTTTATTTTAGCTTTTGAGACATTCTGCAGGTTGAACAATGTTAGATTAATTACTGTTTAAATCTAGCACAACATTTTGCATTTCTCACAATAGTGCAAAGGTGAAGGTAAAATATCTCTCACTGATATAGTCTAAATTTTAAGCTTAAGTATTATAAAATGAGCTGCACTGTAAACTAATTAGATGGAAGGAGACAGAATCTTTATGCTCTCTTTGCACCAAGAGTGGAAAAGAAACAATCCCAACTTTGATTAAAAAAAATGTTCAGGTTCTTATAATTCCAGTGTTTTTGAGAAGTGACAATAATTTCCCACCTCTATTTGTTGCTAATATATTTTAAATTTGTCTGTTTTCAAAATGGCTCACAGCTCAGGGAGCTACAACCTTTCATGCAGCATGAACTTTCAACAGATTAATTTATTTTATTTATATATTTCTATTCCATCGATCTCACCAAGTTTTTTTATGGATTATTTCCATATCCAGTCAAAAAGCAGTGTGACTCTTACTAGAGCGTTTCAGTGTATTTTTAAGAAATTTAATCACCTCCTGTCTAAAATATAAAGTTTCCAGACTAATCAATGCTGAATCTTCAATCTCTTCTTTGATTAGAGACCCTTTAAAATACAGTTTGAGATGAATTAAACCATAATTTTGTGACAATTTTTTTTTATTTTTTACTAATGGTGTCCTGTTTTTTTGTTTTTTTTTACTGTATAAGGTTGCTTAAATTCCTTTTTTTTTCTTCTAAAATGTCCAAAATTTTGCTAACAAATTCTAAATGTCAAAATTCAGGAATCTTAGGTGCGGTTGCACACCTGATAGTCTTGTAGACTTGATTCGATTGGGGCAAAAATTGCAACATTTGTCCATTTTCAGCCGCAGCTGCACTGTGAAACGACCCAAACAAATTAGAAAAACCTGTTCCCTCCATCGCCTGTGGTGGCGCTGCACCACAAACTAACAAAGGAATGGACGCAAAACTCTGAAGAAAACCAGCGCAACTTCACAAAATGTAAACAAAAATGGGGCAGCGTCAGATTTAAGGATTTCTCCATTGACATGCATCACCAGTTCTCTGATCCGTTTGTATTCACACTGCCATCCAACCGCATCAGAGTTCAATTCAACCAGACCGAGACCTTGGTTCTTAGATGGATCAGAGTTCGCTTTTTTAGAATTCAAATTTGCATTCACACTTCCCAAATGAACCGGACTAAATGGGACTGTTGTGAATACAACCTTGGTTAGTAATGTTGCATTAAACCCATTCTTACCCACTGGACGGCAATGTTTTACGGTCAAAACTAAAGTTAAAGCTTTGAAATAAAATGAGAAGTACATTTCTGTAATAATAAATAAAGCAGGACGATGAGTTCGCTATTTAAGTGAAAATGCAGTTTTAAATCCACAGTCATTATCTCGTGTTACTTTAGAGGACGGTTTAAAAAAAAAAATCTATTTTGAAGTATATAAAAGGTTATTTTTCTCCAAAAATGGGATTGTTAAGCAACAGAGCACCATGTGTAAGTGAGTGGGGGAAAAAAAGGGGTGGCGGGGGGAGGAACATTTTTACGCACGTAGTCGCTACCTTCTCTTCCCTTCCACCATCTTTTCCTCTCAGCTGCTCATTCTTTGCTGCAACTTCAGTTTTCTTTGGAAATAATACTTCGGGCATAAATCAACCCCCGCATTTCGATGTTTCCCCTTCCTGTCTTTCACATCTGTCTGAACTGAAGACGTCAACCTCTTCTCTGAGAGGTGGACAGCAGCAGAGGTCTCTTCACAGCGCTCCACGTGTTCAGCGTTTCCTCTGTAAGTGTTTCAGATTTTTTTAAAAAAGAAGTACTTGAATTTAGTGATAGAATTAGGATTAAAATATAACACTCACATCCTTTCTTAGAGTTTTATTATTATTTTTGTTAATGGATTAGTTAATGCTGACTAGTCTTACCGGTGAAATTGTCAGAGCAAAGGCGGGATTTTAAAAGACGAAGAAGTAGAAAATCATGGCTGCTGAAACAAAAACTAGTTTGTTGAAGTGAAGTTTTTTTCAGTTCCTATAATCACACCATGTTTATGGACTCTGTCAATAAACAGCAAATCCTGAACAAATAAATGGATATACCGGTATGTGTTATCTTTAAGATTATGCCTTATAAGACTGATATTAAAAACTCCAGCAACTGAGGAAACTTGCCTGAGATACGATCTGTAACTGAACGACATCTTTTCCAGCTAGAGTTTTGTGTCACGGTGAGATAAAGTGGGTGTGCTGTTAAAGCCTGTATCTCTGTTAAGTTTAACTTTATCAGCCAACTGAAATGTTATGTCTCACAAGTTGGTGCCATTTTTTTTTCTAATTCAAAGCACAACTGAATGGTACTTGTCTTGTTTCAATAATATCCACCTTTACGCTGGAGTACACTTTGTGTTTTATTACTTTGCTGACGTGTCGCATGATGTCAATATGAAAATGTTTTATGTCACAGAGGGGAAAAGTGCTGAAAGACTTTCTACCCGCGCTGTGGTGACAGTCGAGGTATTGGTTTTTTTGTGTGTCACTTCCGTTGTTACGTGTGTGTGAGTATGTGTGTGTGTAGGTTTCGTAGTTTGTTTTGAGAGCAGCACCTGCAGCTCCTTAGTCACATGTGACGCATCCTGAAAAAGCACTGATCTGCTAAGCTAATTACCATCGCCACGGCGACTGGCAGGATGCAAACCAACAACATCAGATGGCATTCTCTACTCTCCCAGTTTTTTTTTTTCTTTGCTTGAATGCTCAATATTTACAATATTTACATTTCCTTGTAGAAATATTCTCAGGCTGTGAGGATTTTTATATATTTGTTTTTACATTTCAGAAACTTTTTGGCATTCCAAATACACAAAATCTCACTATTTATGGTCTGGTTTTTAGTGCAAATATCTTTGTACACTTGACATAAGGAAAAAACTAACCTACAAGTAACTTAAGAAAGATACAGTACAGACCAAAAGTTTGGACACACAGTTGTGTCCAAACTTTTGGTCTGTACTGTATATGTGCATGTTTTAAGTAAATATTGATTTAAAAAAAAAAAGTACTAGTCCCATTGGCAGATTATTTCACTAATAAGAAATTTTCCCCATGTTATAAGTTAATTTATCTTAAATAGAACAAGCATTTTTTCATGAATATTAAGAATTATTTAATAACTCCTTAATATTGATGAAACTTATTCCTTCCATTGGCAGATTTTTTCACTGTTAACTTGGTAAAATGTTTTGATATAAGTTGAATAATGGAACTAGTCAGTTTTATGCCAATAATAAAGGATTATTTACTGGAGGTAAGATCATACAACATCCTGAAATATTACTTGTAATTTTTTTTTTATATATATCAAGTGTACTAAGATATTTTCACTAGACACTAGACAAAAATACTTTTGTAGTGTGTTATGGCAAAAAGTGATATAAATATGGGCATAAGTGTTAACATTTATTGAATAAACATCATTGTGAACACAATATCTTCACTGTGAAACATAGAGGCAGCAATAAAGCGGCTCTCAGTTGATAGAGAGATGGATGGATGGAAAAGTAAAGCAATCCTGAAAGAAAAGCTTTCGATTTGGTACTAGAGCGGAGGTTCAGCTTCCAGAAACACAACAAACATGCAGCCAAATGGACAACAGAATGGTTTAGCTTAAGTCATACACAAGAACAAACTTTTACCAAGTATTTTTGTCTAGTTTCTAGTGCAAACATCATAGAAAACTTGAGATAAGACAAAACTAACTTAAAAGTACCTTTTTAGCAACATATAGAGGCTAATCTTAAGTAAATACTTGATTAAAAAGTCATTGTACTATTGGAAAAACTATTTAACTTATAACAAGACATTTTCCCATATTTTAAGTTAATTTATCTCTCAAAAGAACAAGTATTTTTTAAATCAATATAAAGGAATTATTTACTTAAAATAAGTTTCTATATCACATGTGTCAAACTCAAGGCCCAAGGGCCAAATCTGGCCCGCTGTAGCTTTTTATGTGGCCCTTTAAAGTCTAAGATACATCAATAAGTCCATAAAGCCACAGAATTCATGCAAACTTCTCACAAAATCAAAATATTTTCTGATTGTACTGCAAATTTTTCTCAAAATTGGCCCAAAATATTGTGTTTAAGTGAACACTGCTTCAGCCTTACTTGGTGTCAAGTTGTAGTCCGTGATCTATACTGCGATTAATAAAAAGTTACATTTGACATCATAGAACAAATATGGTAAAAATTTCTTACAAGTATTTGTAAATCAGCATCACAAAATCCTGGATGAACTGAAAAGTTGTTCAATATTATTTCATTATATTTTACTTATTGAATGCTGAATTCAACAGCTATTTATTGATATTTAAACAGTTTAATGGTTTCTATCAATAGATTCTGGCACAACTGGCCCTTTAAGAACATTTAGATCTTCGATATGGCCCAAAACAGAAATGAGTTTCACATTGCTCTATATCTTGCTAAAAAGTTACTTTTAAGTTGGTCTTAATCCAAGTGAACCAAGATGTCTGCACTAGAAACTAGAGCAAATATACTTGATAAAATTTGGTGTTTTTGCAGTGTATTCATGTGTTTAAATGGCCCAGTCCAAGTCCAGACCTAAACTGATTAGGAATCTGACTGTATCTAATTCCAATCTGACTTGATTTTAATTCACTGGGTCTTTTAGACTTGCATAGTTGGTTCAAATATATTCCAAAAAAGCCTGCAGCTGGGCGTGCTGTGGTGGCGTAGGGGATAGCGCGACCCACATTTGGAGGCCTTCAGTCCTCAACGTGGCGGTCGCGAGTTCGATTCCCGGACCCGGCCGACGTTTGCCGTACGTCTTCCCTCCTAAGGGACACTAGAGCCCACAAAAGACCCCCTGGAGGGAAAAATAAAATTGAAAAAAGCCTGCAGCTGTAACTCTCATTGAAAATATTTACTCAGTGAGGCGACGAACAAATATGCACCACACCTCTCAGGTTGACACTCTCTCAGTTCAGATGGAACACCAAGTCTTGGTAGATATCAAAATGTCCTAAAAACAGTTTTTGAATGATTAACCCAACATCACTCCCTTAAAAGTTTAGATACCCAACTGTTTGTCTGTCAGTCATTGAGCAGCTGTAGAGATTTAAAACAGTAATTATTAATAATTAAGTGGTTCCTGAAGGCCATTGATTGCTCTGGATTTCAGGGTTTTTTCTTTGCACATTTTAAAAATCAGTTTTCTTCCTCTTCACTGTGATTCCTTACTTAGTATTGGTTTCTTACACTAAATACAAATCAAATAAATTGAAGTTTTTGGGAAAAATGTGAAAAATTATTGGGAATAAATGGTTTTTAGCATTTCTATACACTCCTGGTAACGAAGGAGTGTATAGAAATAGCTTAAAATAAATTTCATTGAGTAGAATAATCTCATACTGAAAATGTGGATTACATATTATGTTATAAAAATATCAGCTTTTATTTTGACTGTTCCAGCATTAAGTAACATGTTCATATAAAAATAATTATTCCTATGAAACAAATGCAGTTAAACCATTCTTTTTTAATTTAATACCTCACCTTAAAGTTCCTCTCAGCCACTTTTCTAAATGGGAAAGACAAGAAAACATGCCACACATTCAAAGAAACAACCGGCTATTCAACAGTAGCCACAGTAAGTAGCCACTCACTTAAAGCCACAGCTGATTAAAAGTTTAAAACTCTTCCTGTGACAAACTTAAATTATCTCACCACTTACAGAGTGAAGAAGACGCTAAACAAAAACATTAAATTCACATTTTTAGAGAACAGCGGCTAGAAAATGAGATTTGAACCAAAGTTTTTAACAGAAGTAGTTACAAATATTGGGGTTCTGTGAAGTAACCACTTTCTCTGGACACAGCCGGCACTTCATTGCTTTCACACAGTCACCAGTGTTTACAGATCCCTGCCTGCATACGTGCAGCTCTACCACCTGTGAGGAGTTTAACAAAGGGTTAAAAATGGGTGTTCCCATTTCCTGCTCCTGCTCTAATCTCCCTCACACTCTCCTTTCTTCACTACCAAGGAGCTTTGGAGAGACTCCCTGGAGCCACACTCCACACAAACACTGGTGGATTCTGGAAAACTTAGGCAAACTTCCATCCGGATTCATTATTTCATAAAGGAGATCTACATCTGGGGTAGGTTGCTGCTAAACTGTGTGAGTCCCATTGGTTTGTAGATGATGTGGAAGGGAAGGGAAGTGAAGGGAAGGGCTAACTGTCAATGGTGTGTAAGTCTTGCGTCAGACAAAAGCCATGTGGCACACTCGGCCAAATATTAAGAATGATCTACTGTGTGTCAACGAAAATGTTGTTCTCACCGAAAACGTTTTATTTAATGTCTTATTGTGATGTATTTATAATGAAAGCACAGAGAGAGGACATTTTGGGTCAATTTAATTGATATGCATGAATAAAAATAACAGGGCTGCTATTGTGTTTATCGCCTGGTATCCACATGTTCTGTTTTGTCTGTGTGTAAAATCAAACAGAAGACATATTTGATGGGTCATGCTCCTTGTTAACCAGGTTTGACTAGTTTGCCCCCCCCCCCCCTCTCCTAGTCTCCATCCTGAAATATGTGAAACTTGCTCAGAGCAAAATTTGCTTTTTAAAGAGTCAGAACCCAACCAAAGACTTGTTTAGTTGCAAACTGTTCCTGACATTTGGTATGCTTTCAGTGGTTTCATGAATTGGCTGTCTGCCCTGGGAAAGTTACAGGGTATGCAGCTGAAGAAAGTGAGTCCAACCAAACCTGACCTCAGGCTAGCCTCCTGGGGAAAGCACTACCCTGTATTTAGTCTAAACAGCACCAATTTACACTGCCGCTCTTTGTTTATCTCTCTGGCCGGCTGCTACCAAGTGCCAACTTCTATGGGTGGTTGTACGCAGACAGAACTGCTCATTATTCTGGTTTAGTGCAAAATTCTCCACGGCGGGTCAAGTCTAGTGACAGAGTGCCCTTTGGAGGTCATATGTGAGAAACCAGGGGGACGTTTGACCCAGGAGCAACAGGGAAGTATCCCATGACCCCGTAGGGGCGGAGGACAGAGCTGCGGGTTTTCCCAAAGGTGTCCATGCCAGCTTTACGCGTCCCATAGGAGATTAGGGCAACACGAGTCCGTGACTTAAAGCTGCTCCAGTCTTAGCAGCAAGTAAAAATAACATTACAAGAAAATGGTTACCACAGGACAAGCCAACCCTAAATGATGGATGGATGTAACATTTAACATGCATAAAATGGAAGAAACAACAATCACAAGGCTGGATGTGGTGGAAAAGTTGGATAGACTACATGAAACTCGGATCTGACTTTATTTTTCTTCTGTTTCTAGTTTGTGTATTTTTAGTCATTCCTTTGTTTATTTATCTATAAAGAGAGGTTTCAATAATCTTTTAAAAGGTGAGATGCATGGTACCAAGTTATTACTTGGTAAAAAGCCAATTTAGTAACTAATTAGGTACATGTTTCACAGATTATTATTAATATTTCTCTAAAAACCAAGCAAGCCAAAGTAAAAAACCAACATAGAATTCAGAAAATGTACAAATCTCCTTATTTAACAACCGTATTTTTGCCAAATGTGCAAACATTTTACAACCACAAGTTAGCAAACTATTCAACTATTTTTTTTTCTTTTACATTGTCCTATTTTTCATTATCTGGGAAATAGAGTTGTAACTATTGTTTCATTTATCATGTCTTTCATTCATATTGAAATCAACATTATGATATTGTGACTAAATGTTTTTTAAAATTAGCTTTCGAGGGAAAGCTAATTTCCCTCAAAAGGGAAATTAGAAAGCAGAACTCTCAAAAACAAATGTTGAACTTCTTGGATCTACATTTTATGTTTCCTAAAAAAAAGTGGGTCCAAAAGTACTCATACAAGTAAACTTCAATGTTTCATAAGCATTTTATGTGACGGACAAACCCAAATTAATGCATATTTTAAAGCAACCCGAAACCAAGACTTTACCACCCCCCTAAGCTAGCAGAATCAGCCAACAGGCCCAAGGTGACTCTGGAGGAGCAGCAGAGATTCACAGCTCGGCAGTAAAGAAACTTGGTGGTGGTAACATCATGCTGGAGAGATATTTTCAGAGTTAATGGGAAAACCGAAGTTGCTAAAAACACAACAATCCCTGAAATAAAACTCTTAGAAGCTGTAAAAAGTTGGTGTTCCAGCAGGAAAGTAAAACTGTTGGGAATTTTACTTTCCGTTTAAGGGAAAGACTTTATTCACCATGTCCATCTTTAACCTTTGATGTTGTCGACATTAAAGGCATATTCATGTGCCATCATGGCACAATCAAAGTCCAGAGCAGAATCCAATTAATAATATTTCCATCCAAATTGTCTGGACTTGAGCTATTTTGAGAAGAAGAAAGTAGAAAATGTCAAGTGAACTGTCAGCTATTAGCGTTACAATATCTGGCTCTATAAAGCGTTAACTCATTGGGGCTGAACTTAAATCCATTTATTCTTTAAGAAAATATAGAAACCACAAATTTCCTCACATTTCACAAGTCTTCACTACTTTCCAATAAATAAATCCCAATAAAATACTGTTGTAACTTGACCAAAGGAGTAAAGGGACGTGCATGAACACCAAACATCTAAGTCAACCATAATATTTGTTTCATTATTTCTTTCAATGTTTAATACACACGCACATTATGTGGGTAGTTATAAACAAGGAGAAGCAGCATTCGGCTTCTATGCACCACAAATCTGAAACAAACTTCCAGAAAACTGTGAAACAGCTGAAACACAGAGTACCTTCAAATCTCGACTAAAACCCCACCTCTTTAGAATTGTATTAATCAATTACAAATTTAATGATTTTTGGTTTGTTTGTACAGTGTATTATTGTTTTTTGTGTGAACCTTTATATCTGTTGCTGCTGTCACTTGAATTTTTACGGGACGATAAAGGCTGTTTCTATTTCATTCTATTTCTATTCTAAGTAGGTAGTAAAAAATGTTAACCCTATTGCATAAGAAAAGGTTTTGTATACTTAGTTTGTGTTTTATATGGAGCTTGTGGTTTTCCTTTTGTGTATGAACAAAAGAAAAATCACTCTTACACTGCAACAACAAAATCTTACCAAGTAATTTTGGTCTAGTATTTAGTGCACTTGAAATAAGACAAACTAACTTAAAAGTAACTTTTCAGCAAGATGGCTTTTTAAAGTGAGTAATTCTTAATATAGATGAAAAAGTACCAGTTAACTTATAACATGGGGAAAATATCTTGTTATAAGTGAAATAATCTCCCAATGGAGCAAGTAGTTTTTAAAATTAATACTAAGAAATTATTGGGTTAAAACATATTTGCCTTATTTCAAGTGTACCAAGATAGTTACACTACAAAGTAGACCAAAAATATTGGTAAGATTTTGTGTTTTTGCAGTGTAGGCAGTCGATGAAGCTTATATAACCTTTAAAAGTGTGCCGCTGTTGCCTTATCATTGTATCAGGCAGATAATACTACTCGTGCTTCCTGGAAGATATATTTCAAGATCTTATCTCAAATTTAGCAGGTTAAACAAGAGAGAAGGTGATACATTCAGATGTAATGGAAGATACACCCTGTAATGTTTCAAGATGAAAAATAAGTTGGCTTAGTCTGTACATCCTATGCGTTTAAATGTCTAAATCAATCCAGCTGACCCCAAAGGTTCCCCATACATAAGCAATTTTATGATTTACAGGGACTTCTTTTGGATGTGTCAATAATGGGGCGTTTGTTTCTCTGCTTCCAGTCATTTCAAGTTTCAAAGACGAGCCTTTCATTCAACCAACCACAGCAAGTAAGATAAATATAAAATGGAGCTTCAAAAGATGAATGGACACAGCAGAGATGACGGGTGAGTGACTCCACGTGAGCAAGAATGACGATCAAGTTCATCGGGTCGATCTTAAGTTAACCCTTTGACTCTTCCGCCATTGTAGGTTTGATTCAGTTGAAGCCATGGAAGAAAACTCTGAGTTTCTCCCACATAAAACCGGCATAAAGAAAGAAGTTCACTTCACAGATGTGAGTTTCAGGCTATGTTTACACAGCATCCTTATGTGACACAATTCCTTTTTTTTTTTTGTCAAACTGGATTTTTAGCATGGTCGTTCACACTTCCGACCTGTATGTGATCTCCAGTATGAACTGCAATTGACCTGAGTGTGTCTCGCATGCGCAGTAGAGGGCGCAATAGCGTCACAAACGGAGCGCATGCTCAGTGTTTTGCCACAATTGCCATACAAAAAGACGAAGATGAAGACGAAGACAAAGATGTGTTAAGTGTTAGTAATGGATGCAAGAGGAAGAAGAAGTGTTCAGTGATTTTAGCAGCAAGGTGCCGTTAAAATCTAAAGAGGAAGAAGAAGAAGAAGTGTTCAGTGTTTGCGGAAGTGAACATGGATGCTAATGGTGGAGCATAGCTCATAATTTTAAAGCCGTTGTCCGACCGAAGCAGCATATTAACAACTTAATCTGCTATGGTTGTTTTTCTTCCCGCTGGGGCGTATCAGGACACAGAATAGTGACGTTGGTCGAGTATCAGTGACGTTCAGGTTGGTGAATGCGACCTTACCGCATTTGAAAAGATCGAATACGTATCGAATATCCAAGTGACCTGGGTAGCATTAAAAAAATCAGACCCGTGTTGTTCAGATTGTGTTGAAAAGATGAGATTCAGGTCGCATTAAGGCACAAAAAAAAAAAAATCAGAATTGGGTCACCTTAGGCAGCATTGTGAACGCAACCATATATTTCTCCTTCATTTTAAATGATTTTCTATTTGTCATAAAGAAACATTTTTATGTCTTTTGTTTCAGTTTGAGGGAAAGACGTCATTCGGCATGTCCATCTTTAACCTCAGTAACGCCATCATGGGCAGTGGAATCCTGGGACTCGCATATGCAATGTCCAACACAGGAATCATTCTGTTTATGTGAGTAAACTAAACTAAATTGTTTTATCCATCTGCTCAGTGCACAGGCTGACAACAAACTACAGGGTATTGTATTTCATCAGTTGCTTGTGATATTTGTTTGATTTTTGGTGAATCCCTAATTGCTCTCTAAAAATTACAACAGGACTGTTTGTCATACGAGTTTAACTGAGTTTATTGGGAATTATGTTGTGGACTGAAACAGGTGGTTTGCAAATGGAAGTAAAATGATTTTAACAAATATCCTTACTTGAAAACATTTTCTTATAACTCTTTACTGATAGCACATTTTTTCTTTTGAATTTCAGTCACATTTTTGTTTATTTTGTAGTATTTTTATCTCAGCTTTTCTAGCCACTCAGTGCCTTTTCCTTTTTGACTTTACAAATCTTTTAAAAATGGAATTAAAGGTACAATGTGAATCGGATAATATTCTAGAATAGTAGACAGACAAATAAAATTAACAGATTGTGAGATTTCTTACAATATAGCCATGCAACTGTGTTTGTCCAAGATGTCAAAAGTAAATAAAATTATTATTATTATTATTAGATACCTAGTGAACATTTCTTAAAAGTAAATAATTTAATTAACATTGTTGTTAATCCGACTGTCTTTACTAAGTAGGAATAACAGCAGTATTCCTACTCCTATAAATTATTTTAGTTATAAAATAACTGTATTATTTTATAATAAATATTATTTTATTACTTTATAATAAATACGATATTGTTTTTATTATAAATATATTTATAATATGTATTTTTTATAAATATTTTATTTATTATAAATGTATTCAAAATAAATCAAATATTTTTTAATGTTTTATTATAAAATAGTATTTTATTTTTAATAAATACTTATCATCCTTACCATTATCAATAATACATGTAATAATAACAAAGATAATAATAAATATGAGATATTTATTATTATATTTATTATGAGATATTTATCTCAATAAATATTGAGATTTTTGTACATATGCCATTTAATCTACTTTGATACCGCTCAGATTTCCAGGTTATTAGACAATCTTGTTAAAATGATCAAAGTTTCGTTAAAATGTTTTTGTGATATCGCCTTTCATGGAATCCTGTTTGTGGTTCATGCGTAATGTAAACAGTATTACACTATGAACAGCTTTTCTACTGATTTACAGAGCAGACAGCTCCTGTAAATCAGATTTAAATGGTTAATTATAGAAACCCGATCAGGTCCAAGACACGCCTCCCTGGAGCTGGACTGAACCATGAGGTGGGGGTGGGAGATAGAAAAACAAGCTGCTTCTGTCTGAACTAAAATGTCTGAAATGATAATCTCAGGAATTATTATAAAAATGGTTTAATCCAAATTATTGTTTGTTTTTTTTGTTTTTTGTCGTGTAACTTTTATGACTTTTATGATTTTATGATTGTGGTTTTTGTCTTTCAGAGTCCTGTTGGTGTGCATCGCTGTTCTCTCTGCATATTCAATTCACCTCCTGCTAAAAAGTGCCGGAGTTGTAGGTAAGAGGCTCAACTAAACTTACATAGCTTTTCCACTTATGCCTTAATAAGTAGAAAAACTTTTGACGTCCCTGGTAAAGATTTGTAAAAGCCTAAAAGTAGTTTAATCTCACTGAACATTTTTTTAGTATTCAGTACATTTATTCAGGATAGGGGGGAAATCTGATATTAAGAAGAATATTTCTAAACAATATCCCTTTAAAATAAGCATTTTTTTGTATTCAGATGTTACTCGATCTGAGTGTCTAGAAACTTTTATTTCATGACACACAAGTTTGTTTCCCAGGGGAAGAGTTAGGATGTGTCACTGAGACCAATATCTTTTAGCTACTCTTCAAAATTGGAAAGACAATCGAACAAGCCATTGAAATATAGCAAGAAATAGTTACAACAAAATGATTCCTCGCCCATATCTACAACCAAAACACTAATTAAAGCCAGGAAATTACCTTTTCTGCCCTACCATCTCAAAGGTAAACATAAACCCTGCTGAGTTTTAACTGGAGATGTGTGAATTGGTAAAATGGGACTAAAATGGTTATTTTTGCCAAACATACTCCAGGTAAGGTTTGGTCTAAAATAAATGGTAAATTTAATGGATAGAAAAACACCTCATTCCATCTGGTAACAATGGTGGGGAATCTGTTATGCTTTGAGCAAGTTTTTCTTCTAAAGACTCTTGAAGAGTTTATGATGTCAAGGACTCTCAACAGGTTTCCAAACACAAAAACATCTACCAGCAATCTAAAAACTGGCCATCATTTATTCTTACAGAAAGATTTTGATAAGGATAAGACTGACAAAGGAAGTGTCATGAGCTGGAAAGAGTCTTCATGAATGTTTGACTGTAGTCATGAAGTGTCATTTGGTAAATAATTACACTTCTAAGGCAAAGTTGATTCTTTCATTGGACTTTTAATGCAACTTTACTTTAAAAGTGCTATTATTCACCAAATAATGCAAAGTTGACACTCAAAATTGACATGAGATTTGTTTCCCCACTACTGAAAAACTGAAGCTAAAATCAGTGTAATATTATTCTTCTGTATAAAAGATACTTTTAAGCTCTTTAAAACACATCTTTAAAAATGGATGACAGCAAATTGGTCGCTGTCTGCAGTCTTAATATTTATTCACACGGTTGGTTTTCAGGTATCCGTGCGTATGAGCAGCTAGGAAATCGAGCTTTTGGACCCCCGGGGAAAATGCTGGCTGCTATCATCATCACTGTGCACAATATTGGAGGTATTCTTAATTCATCTCTTATGATGCATTTCTATATTATCTTTTTTTTATTATTATTTTAAATCAAATTTTTGTCAAATACAGTCATTTTTAATGAATTGGAATATAATTGGAAAGTTAATTCATTTCAGTAACTCGGCTTACTGAGCGTTCTTACCAAGTATTTTAGGTTTACTTCTGAGTACACTCAAAATAAGGCAAAAATAACTTACAAGCAGGTTTTCTGCAAGAAATAGGAGCTTATTTTAAGTTAGTAATTCCTTAATATTGATGAAAAAGTACTTGTTCCACTGGTAGATTATTTCACTTATAACTAGTACTTATTCATCAATATTAGGGATTTGTTTATTTAAAACGAGCTCCCATATATTGCTGAAACATCACTTGTAAGTCAGTACATTTGAAGTAAGTCAACACTAAGACATTTAAACTAGAAAATAGATCAAAAAAACTTAAGATTTTGTGTTTCTTGCAGTGTGAATCACATTATATAGATTAATTACACATAGACTGATGTTATCAAGCCTTTATTTTCTGTTATTTATTGTGATTTTTCCCAGATAATAAAAACTATTGTTAATGCTTAACGGTTATTTTCTGAAGGTACTTTTAATTTCACAAATGATCCTCAGAATGCATATTCTAATTTAATGAACATGACTGTATGTATTTGAGTTAAAAAGTAAGAATAATAGTTTTGCTGTCATAAAATAAAGTATACACAAATAAACATAAGATTGTTCTTATGTGCTTGCAGCCATGTCCAGTTATCTTTACATTGTAAAATCAGAGCTCCCTCTGGTTATTCAAGCTTTTCTTGGCAAACAGGAAAACACAGGGTGAGTATTTATTCCGGATTTCTTCTTGGTTCTCTCATGGCACTTTCAGTATTTTGTTGTCGTTTTTTTTTTTTTGCTTGGTTGTATTCTGATTTTCTCATCTGTTTGTGTGGCCGAATCTCAGAGAATGGTTCCTGAATGGAAACTATCTGATCATCATTGTTAGTGCCATCATCATTCTTCCCCTTGCACTCATGAAACAGCTCGGTACGTCAGCCACTCTCACCTTCTTTTAGCCGCTTTTCCACTGGCACGTCGCGCACCAACCGGTCAACGTGCAGTTCGGTTTTACACCAGGCCGTGAGCTTCTCCATTGTACGATCTGCTCCTCGTTATTATGGGTGGGTTGTTATCGCAGTTAATGTTTTCATCGACGTCCTGGTTCTGATGGACTCAACTAAAATAAACCCAGATATTTTATTTTGTCTTGTAGAAATTCCCCGTATTTCAGAGCGGCTAACTGCTAGCAGCGCTGCTAATTCGCGGACATACTGAACAGCTCTCTGCTAGCACATAGCATCTCCGCGGTCCACTCCTAAACGCTTCTTCTTTCTTTTCTTCTTCTTACTGAAATTTATTGGCGGTTGTTAAAAAAACACCCCAAAAACATTGGGTTAGCATTACTGCCACCAACCGGTAAGGAGTATGGACCAGCTAAATGCTAAAAAGTTTTCAGTGACGTAAATCACGAGTCAATCAATGATTGCGGTCCGCTGTCAATCAAGTCGCTTCGGTGCCTATCCATGTAATTGTCATTTAAAACAATTTATTGAATTATTTTCGTCGTATTTTCGTTTGCGGACATTTTAATGCGCATGTGCAGGCATCTGTACTCACTGCACGTTTCCCATTCTGAAACATAAGTGGAAAACATTCAATCAAATAATTGAATGTTATTGAATGTTAGAATCAAATAATCAGCCACAGGACTTTGAAACGACAATTTATAGAACTGCTTATTTCAAACACTGGGATCGAACTGGTTAGAGGCGGTCTAGTGGAAAAGCGCCAGCTGTTTTGACACTCCTCATGCTGTTCTCATGTAGACATTTTTGTTGTCTGTTTTCATGTCTGACTCTGAATGTGATAAAAATAACTTAAATAATCATGTTATTTTCATTTTTATTGGACTCCAGGGTACCTTGGCTATACAAGTGGCTTCTCTCTCTCCTGCATGGTGTTTTTCCTCATTTCAGTGAGTCAGCAAAATGGAAATAAAAGAAGATAAACAGCTGCTCTCCTGTCAAATATTTGTCTTTTAATAAATTTGTGGATGCATTTTGTCCAGGTCATCTACAAGAAATTCAGCCTCCCCTGCTTGTTTGATTCCAGTAATACTACAACCCTTTATAATGAGGACTTCTCAAAGCTTAATTCAACATGTGATGCCAAACTATTTACCATCAACTCTGAGGTCAGTAAAAAACCACACTGCCTTTATTGCCGTGTTATTTCATGTCCTGCTTTGCACAGGTCACACCTGAGTGTGTAAAGTCAACAGTAGTGAGGCGTGTCGTGTCAACAGCAGTGTTTGGGAACATCTGATCGCTGATATTCTGGCTTCTACTTTGTTATGGCGTTTAGGCAGCGTACACCATCCCGATCATCGCCTTCGCTTTTGTCTGCCACCCAGAGGTGTTGCCCATCTACACAGAGTTACGGAAGTAAGTCAGGACGTCATACTCAGTCTCTGCTATGTGAAAAAGAGATATTAAAGTTTTTTCCCTCTTGCAGTGCCAACAAGAAGCGCATGCAGAAAGTTGCCAACATCTCCATCCTGGCAATGTTTGTCATGTATCTGCTGACCGCTATTTTCGGTTACCTCACCTTTTATGGTAAGATTCTGTAAAGCTGCAATATGAAACTTTATAATATATATATATATATATATATTTTTTTTTTAATATATATATAAATATTTTTACATATTTTCTGAAACAGTCACCATGTGGTGACAGCATAGTAGAGTGTTTCTCAGTTATTTTCTGTCAGATCTGATCATATTTAATCATTTATCTGTACTACATACTGGCTCCACCACTAAATGACCCAAATATTAAAACTATGGAGAGCCATTTCAGCCAAAATTAAATAAATAAGTAATTGGCTTCTTTATTCTTATTCATAGTTAATTATGTATAGTTATTTATTATTTTGTGTATTTATTCTTTATTTATACATTCATTTATTATTATATTCATTTATTGTTTTATTTATTCATTTATTTGTTCTTTTACTTATTTATCTACACATTTATTTATTATTTTATTGATACATTTATTTGTTTTTTATTTATTAATTCATTTACACATCTATTTATTTAATTATATTAATTAATTTTGGCTGAAATTGCTCTCCATATGGTAGTAGCTCATTTTATTGTTTTAAGTTTCAAAACAATTTCCAAATTCAGTTCATTAACTCAATCAGCAACATTTCATCAAGACTGCTCAGTCAACAGAGAAAATGCAAATAATTGACTGGGATGAAGAATATTACAGTAAAACTTTTAAATTTATAAAAATGCATTCAGCTTGTTTTTCAAAAAGTTTATAGTTTTACATTTTAAATTTTCAACAATATTAAGCTTGTCAGAAGAGATAAAACATTTTACGTTCACGCTTTACGCTTTGTCTTGTAAAGTTATTGTTGGTATTACTCACAAATAAGGAAAAACAAAAAATTTTAACACATCAGAATCAAATAATCAGCCACAGGACTTTGAAATGACCATTTAAAGAACTGCTTATTTCGAAGAACCAGCCTTTTTGACACTATTTGAGAAGTTGTGGTGTAGCATGCGGCAATTCACTGTCAGAAAAAAAATACGAACACTCACGTCTGGAAAAGTGTAGTAAATGTAGTAAAATTGAGAAAAGTGTTTTGTGCTGTCTCTGGGTAGTTGGAGTCGAGGCAGAGCTGCTTCACACCTACTTTAAAGTGGATCCTCTGGACAACCTGATTCTCTGCGTGCGTCTGGCTGTACTGGTGGCCGTCACTCTGACCGTCCCTGTGGTTCTGTTCCCGGTAAGAAGCACTGGAAAAGTATTCAGATGTACAATAACAGGTCCCACATATCTAACAGACTACATACACATCAACACCAAAGCACAAAACCGATAAGCAGAAAATCAAACCAATAATTTATTGGTGAAATATTTATTTTTTCTCAGTAACTTTCTAATCCACTAAAGCTCTTTTCTTTTTTTAATCTTTGGACTTTGTCTCTATTCACCTGTTGTCTGTTCAGTTCCTTAGTTTCCCCAAAAAACCACCCGTTAATTAGAAAAGCTTCGATTAACAATTTCATAAAGTGATAACATTAATAAGGTAGATATGGAGCCATTTTCTTTCAATTGATTCTCTACCGCACTGTAAAACATTTGAGCCGCATTTAGTCGTGTCTGCTCTCTTCTGCTCTTTAAGTCAAGTAAATTTAGTGAGTTTTAGATTTAGAACCTAAATGTGTGAGTTTGTGAAAGATAAACTTGCAGTAGTGAGTTGTGTTAACTTTTAATTAATTTTGTCAAACCTCCAATAGTTGGATAAACTAGAGTTTTTAGGTTACTTAAAAAAATTAGAGAAGACAAAAAACAGGAGTGGGAGCTATTTCCCAGAATGCTTAGCGGCATGTTTTCATATCCTGACTCTTCTTAAAGCAAATGTTTATTTTCATGTAACTTGATAATATCCTGTTCACACTAAATGTTTTTGAGCTGAATTCATTGTGATGTTTACTAAAATTAATTATCAGATCAGAAATTTTCTTCATGCAATTTGAAACAAGAATTTAAATGATTCTAAAGTAAAATAAGTAGATATTTTAACTTGATATTGTGAGTAAAATAATAGAGAAATGTGGCTCTTTAACCAGGTGAGGGCATTGTTTTCTTGCATATTGTGAAATAATTATTTTATTTAAATTAGATCATTATGGTAAAACTCACAACTCAAGATTAATGAACATAAAAACCAATGTTTAGACAACTTGTCTCTTGTTGTTAAATCAACTCCATGAATTTTAATTTCCGAGTTAAAACCAAAGCAATATAATTTCTAACTTAAATTGCATTTTCAAGGCACCAGGTGGACTTTCATTTTCAAATTACACCACCTTCAAATGTTGTAGTGTATGACAATTTTTAAAAGTGTTTTAAATGAGTAATTTATCTTAGTTATCAATTTCATCATTAACTTTAGACATGAATTTCTTTCATATATATATATATATATTTTAATCTACATGAAGATTATACACCTATATTTGCTTAATAACATGAAAAATGTAAGTATGACAATAGCAAGGGGGTATTTTTGTTTTAACTGCAATTTATATATTTGCTTAAGATTTTATTATTTGAAATTTTGGATTTAGCTTAGACCAGGGGTGTCAAGCTCCAGTCCTCAAGGGCCGGTGTCCTGCAGTTTTTAGATGTGCCACAGGTACAAAACACTGGAATGAAATAGCTTAATTACCTCCTCCTTGTGTAGATCAGTTCTCCAAAGCCTTGCTAATGACCTAATTATTCTATTCAGGTGTGGTGCAGCGGAGGCACATCTAAAAGTTGCAGGACAGCGGCCCTTGAGGACTGCAGTTTGACACCCCTGGCTTAGACAAATTTGGCTATTTTGGGTTCTATGTTGAACAAAGCTGAACCTAGTCTAAATTCTTATTGTTTGGGCTTATCGGATCTTTAATCTACCATCTTGACTTCATGCTAACAGGGTACTGAAACTGACACAAAGGAAATAGATAGACTTCCTTTAATCGTGCAGCGTATCGACTTTGGGGAGCTTCTGTAAAAACTTTTGCATCTTAACTTACAGATGCAACAAGAAGTTATGAAAATTGTTTTATTTTGTTCACAATAAGTAAAAAGAAAGCTGATTGTAGATGACACTAAATTAACTTTTTACAGTCAAAATAATTCTACCTTTTTATAAGTGAGGCTATTTTTCTCGCAAATACTTAAAGTGAAAGATCAGTATGAGTTGGATGTCATCAGATAATCCCAAAGTAAATTTAAGGTCTGCATGTAGCTCAGCTTAGTTAAGCATCAGTTTAAGAGCATGGTAGCCACAATGTATGTAAATATCCTTAAATGTTATGTGTCTTTAATTTATGCAACAAATATATACGACAAACTTAGGTCAAGATTTTGTGCTAAAACCAAGTTAAGCTAACCTTAAAGAAAAAGTTTTGTAAACTACTTGATCTTTCTTTCCTGATCACTTTAAAGAGTACATAAAATTTTCTTTTCATGTTTAAGGATTTTTTTGCAGTCTTTATGCTCAATGTTTGTGTTTGAAAGGAACTGATTCTGTTTTCCCTTTTTTTTTTTTATCTCTTTTTTTTTTTTTTTTGTAGATTCGTAGAGCGGTGCTCCAGATCCTCTTCCCTGATAAGCCTTTCCACTGGGCCAGACATATCCTCATTGCATTCAGTCTCATCTTTGTGGTCAATTTGCTTGTTATATTCGTCCCTTCAATCAAGGACATCTTCGGCGTCATCGGTATGTTCGCACTGCAGGGAAAAGAAATAGGAGCCTCAGTGCAGATGCTATAGTGTGAACTCCACTCTAAATTTCAGGTCCATCTCATTTAATTAGAGTGTTGAAAAGTGAAGGGTTATACATTTGAAACTTCATTTAGATTTTTATGATTTAGAGCTAATAAAAACATTAAATTTTGTTCTTTAAAAAAAATTAAAATATAACATGAGACCAATAAAATAAAGAGATGGTGTCATGTCTAAATAATCTTGGTAAGAACTGCAGACTTGACACCATCCACAGGGAGGATAACTCACATTCGTCATTGCTGAAGTAGCTACTTCTTCAAAGAGCCATATTGATAGAAAGTTGAGTGGAAATAAAAAGAGAGGATTTTGAATTTTTTTCAAGGTTTTCACAGTTGGTGGTGAATTGTTAAGTCATGACATCTACTGGTGTTGTTCCACTGTGTTTTTTCACAGTGTAGCCAAATGTTTTAAAACACTTACAATTTAGTTCTGCTAAAAATAAAGCTTTGTGGAGGTGCTAATTTAAATTTGGTACCTATCCACATTACCAAAAGTACCAATACCTTCCAAGATCTCAGTGGCCTTTAAATTGGTCTGAAACAAAACCCTGTAGAGAGAGAATCTATTAATCAAAACAGGTTAAAAAAAAAAGCTTAAACTTAATCATTTATGGTTTAGTGAATCTGTATGAAATATAAAATCTTTTTTTTTTTTAAATTGGAAAGCTGATATAAGTTTTCAGTGTTGTAAAACTTCATTGTCAGTGCTTTACTTATATTGTATAGTCAAATTAACCATTTACAATAAAAAATCCTTGTTGCTTTCCATTCTTGTCTTGTGCAGGAGCCACATCGGCCCCCAGTCTCATTTTCATCCTACCTGCTATTTTCTACATCCGGATTATTCCTGAAGACCAGGAGCCTTTCAAGTCAAAACCAAAGATTCAGGTATGTATCTAAGGCTACAGAAGGTCTTGCTGCTTAATTCAGATTTTTTTTTTTTTTTTTTGCATGGTCAGTCATACTACTAACTAGAAAATTTATAAAGAAATTTAAAAGTGGCCTACCAAACTTGTTTTTCGGTTGGAACCCAACGTTCTGATGCTGAAAACTAGCAATAATGTTAATGTGAACTAAAATGCTAAAACTAAAATCAGTAGTATGTGGAGTACCATTATTGTGTTGACCAAAATGGAGTTACTCAGTAGCATGTGTGGTATCACCACCCATTCAATATGATAAACATGCTTCATAAATAAATTTTTTTTTAAAAAGCTAAAATGCTTATTTTAGGTACTAGATTAACGTTAGCATGAGGGCTATCAAGCATGTTGATACTACCTGTAGGATTCAGGTGATTATCATGTTGACTAACATAAAAATAACATTCAGTGTGTAAACATTTGCTTAAATGCTGTCAAGAGCGTGTTGACTAACTACATTCAGTATGCTCAACATAGCTATTAAATAAAAAAATAAAAAAACTCCGGCTAAAACGCTTTTTTGAGCGTAGTTTTTCCGCTTAAATAGCGTTGCCATGGTAACGTCGCCATGGCGATTCGAAACTACAACGGAAGTAGCAGCTCCTTTCTCAAAGACCGAGCGCCACGTTTAGGTATTTATTGTGGGGGTGCACGCACAATACATATGTGGTTTCTGGACGAAGTTTTTCACCTATTTTGATTAAACCTGACCGCAGTGAGACTTCCGTGTGAAAAAGTTTACGTTTCCAAAACGAACCCCCATGCGCAGAAGAACATTGACGTCACACAGCAGCGCCCTGTTTACTGAAGTACTGATGGAGCCGTTTAGTGATCGATTCTAAAGTTTACTCAGCAACGAGACCCGACAGTACCGTGACAAAATCGTAAGAAGACAGAAGAAGGTAATAAAAGGAAACCACAACTAGTGGTGATGAAAAAAAAGCAACCAAAAAAAAAAACTAATGGTGACGATTTTTTTTGTGTGGCGTTTCGACTGTAATTTATATAGAGAAAGCTGTTTGAATGCGTAATAATCAGCTCCAGAAGTGGTTGGATTGTGATGTGTCCCGCTTCAGTTGCACAGACTTCTGTCATAAGTTTATAGTAATCATTTTCAGCCATTGTTTACATCCTGATCTATCGCTTCTGGCGCAGAATTATGACGCATTCCTCTCATCAATGACAAAAAGCTGAATAAAATGCAACATGACTATTCAGACTGCAGACGCTTTAAAAACAAATTAGTACCACATATGGAAGCGGCACAGATCCGATATTTATTTGGGTGAAAAGATCGAAATTAGGCTGTTAAGACTGCGGTGAAAAAGTTGTGTATAGGTCACATAAGGGCAAAAAAATAGCAGATTTGGGCCGCATTTACCTGCTGTGTGAACGTAGGTTTAGTGAAACACTTTCATTGTGTTTTATGTTTGCTTTACAATTTTTATATATAATTAATGGGCAAATGATATTCTCTTTATGTCTCCTGCAGGCCACATGCTTTGCAGCACTAGGATTCATCTTTATGATCATGAGCCTGTCATTTATATTCATCGACTGGAGTACCGGAAAGTCCCGAAGCGGAGGCAGCCACTAGCTTCGCGCTAGATATGCTGTGAATGAACAAAGGTACTACAAACAGAATGTCAACCAAAACTCTCCCAGAAAATTAGCCCATACAGCTGATATCCGGTTCAGAGTCCGGAGATTTTCAACGATGGAAAAACAAATGAAGAACCTTCGCCAGCGTTGATATCTGGAAAATGTTTTGGCATGTGATGGCACAGAAAAATGTCCTGTTAAGGAGGAGGGAGCACAGGATGGCAACACATTTGTTCTGTCAGAATCCACCGCCCTGCTGCAGCTCAAAGTCAGGGTGAAGATGGCAGCAAGAGGATGAATGAGAAAAGCATGACTAAGTTGGAAATCCCACTTCAGTGTTCCATGGAATAGTTCAGTCACTGCCAACATCCCTTCAGTATACTTCCCCAATATTTCAAATTACATATATTTACTATTTCACCAAACAAAACAGAATAGTTTTGATTAAATTCCCCAACATTTGTCTTGAAAAATATGAAGAACAGTGACTGCATTTTCACAGAGATTGTTTTATTTAGGAAAGAAACAACTATGAAGTGAAGTTCAACTAATGTGATATTATTTTTTATGTCTCTTGTTGTGAATGATGTAAAGAATTACTATCTTTCAGGCAGAGTCTGAGGTGACCAAATAATCCGGTGCAATATGCAGGATTTTGCTGCTGTTCAGACAATTTGCTGACAATCATGTGAGCCAAAATGCAGAAAAAGGCTTTTGCACAAGGAACGCAATGGTTTTTAAAAAATATTAGTTTAGCTGCAGACCAAAGACTGTATTTATGCAGTTATACTGATGGAAAAGTTACCTCTTTTTAAGTTATCAGGTGTAAAGGTAGAGCCTCAAAGCTTCCAGTGTTACAAAGCATGCTTCATCACGTTCAGAAATGTTTCAGTATGTTACCCATTGATAAGGTTAAAATAAAGGGTTTTCTGTGAAATTGGTCAAAAACATCTGTTACCTTTGTGAAGGAACCTGTTAATTTTCTGACTGGTTTTACTAACATATTGCAATAAAAATCTTTTGTTTCTACATGTCTGTCTTTTTTAATGCACATATGCTTTGTTTTTTCTTTTAGAAAATTTCACAATGATGTCTTCAAATTGAGATATTTGCAAACATTGAGATTAGTCTGCAACATAGCAGTTTTGGAAAATCAGATGATGATGTAGAAGCTTTTGGAATCACTGAATTAAATTGAGACACATGTCTGGGTGCATTTTAACAAAATCTTTTTTTTTTTTTCTTTTTTTTTTTTTACCTCGTAGCAAAATCAAATCAAATTTGGCAACATATCAGGAAGAGAATCATGAACCTCCACAAATCTGATATTAATCACCAGGGGAAGGTTTTTTCTGCTAAAGAGATTAACATGTTTTAATGTATTTTGTTGTTAAATCGGCCAAAATACTTGCAGAAGCTGAAGAGAAGCTCTTTGTGCGTACGGCACTGACGTCACATCCGTATGAGCGAAATGCTGCTTTCTTGTTTCCGCTTTGAGATGCCGTGACAGCTAGAAAATACAAAGTCGTATTTACGACACAAATAAAGCAATACCATGAACATTGTTGTCTTCTTAATATAATGAGCTTTTACGTTTTCATGGATTTCCAAACGATCCTGAATTAAGAAGATGGTGGCTTGTAAATATTTGTTGCTACCAGTTAAAGCTAACGCCGCACAGCAAAGTTTGCAGCCTTCACGTCCCTGTGCCATTTCCATGGAATCACTTCTGTAATCAGCCTGAAAGAGCGAGTTTATGGGAACGAGAGAGCAAACTAGAGCCAGACAGCTGAGCAACTGATCCGCCCGTACACATTGCTGTAAACACCGTAATGCTTCACAAGAAGCATGCAAAAGAAATAAAACGAAATAACACGAAGACCTTAAGGAACACGGTCATATTTTTCTAAAAGCAACAACTATGAACCTGAACAGTTAGCTGAACTAGAACTCTGACACCAGAGCTGTTCTACTGTTAAGCTTTGGAGCTTGTTGTGTTTCCTCCTGCTTCGAAAGCAAAAAGCCTGAACCGTAAAATCCCCCCTCACTTGGTCTCTGACACTAACGACAATAAACACACATAAGTACAAAATGAAACATAAAAATGTTTAGATACTGAAATAGCACATTTTTATAACGAAAATGTTCGAGAATGTTGCCTACTAGCATAAGCTAAAGCTAATGTTAGCCACAAAGTTTAAAGAGAGTAAAACTCACCTTCGTATCTGTGAATGTATAACGAGGCGTACATCTTAAAACCTTTCTCCAGCTTACTTGTTGGGGCTTCGGGTCGATATTCATCATTAATTGTTACCTTGAACAAGCCCTACAAGCAGCTAACCGGTAAATGACCGCCATTTACATATGGACCTAAAGGCCACTCAGACAGGAAGAAGCCATTACTCCAAGCAGTCTGAAATCACGAGATTACTGTTTGCAAATACATTCAAAGATAAAGACCTTTTATTTTTTTTAACATAGACATTTATTAAAAAGTTATTGGCCTCAGTGACCATTGCTATAGTTAGAGGAAAATTTAGGAAGCTTGCAAGCCTAAAAAACATCCCAACTTTAGAGTACGGTGGTGGCAGCATAATTGTTTCCTGCAGGTGGTTCTGGTGAGTAAGAAAGAACATAATGTGCAACGCAGTCAGACAAACAGGAAGTTAAAGCGTCGGCACAAATGGGGTTTTTCAAATTGTCAGTGAGCCCAAGCCTACTGCTGAATTTACTACAAAGTATCCTGAAGGGCAACGGGGTTAATTATTTGACTAGAACAAAGTTCTGAAAGTTTGCAGGCAAAGTTTAAGTGAGTTTGAACAAACCTGACTCAGTTACATGAGTTCTGCCAGAGGGAATTGGCCAAAGCTGCAGCAAACAGTAGTGAGAAGCTTTTTGAAGAATACCAAAATAATTCACTCCAAATCATGCAGTTTATTGAAAGATAACTTTACAAATATTTCAGGAAATGTGTGCAAACTTTCCACTTTGTTAAAAGCTAAAAAAAATCTCTCTAAAAACTGAAAAAGTTTAGTTTAACTTATTGTCAGTGAAGAATAACTTCCCTTTTCATCCACTCTATGTTCAACTGTTTGAGATAAAAGGTTTTTGTTTGCATAGCTGTAAAATGAACGCACTCGCAGCAGAAGAGCACACACACACACACACACACACACACACACACACACACACACACACACACACACACACACACACATTGCCTGCCTCTCTAAAAATGGAAGTAACAAGTTGATTTGCGCATCGACTCTGAGCGAGAGAAGAAAAGTGGGGGTTAGAGAAGTGTGGTTGTCCGTTTCCTGCTTTGAGCTGATGTGTGCACAGAACAGAGAAGAGAAACTTCCTTTCTGACAGTGCATTGTGAGGACATTTTTGTTTGTTTTTTAAATTTATTTCTATCAAATGCAGGAGATATTAATTTCAAATAAATTGGAGCATTTGTGAGAAGGACAATGAGCCGTGGAAAAAATAAAACGGAGAGCGTCCCCAGCTCCCTGCTGAGCCAACAGGAGAACGAGAAGCTGGAGGAGCTCCTGGGCAGAAGGTGTGCTGTAAGTTCACAACTGGCAGGGAGGCGGATAATCTTCTTAATTTACTCTCATTTCTGATCCAAGGCTTTACTCTGTCTCATTCTCTTCTTTTTGAAGTAGCTAAAGTCATATCCTGAAGTGAACCGCTAAATTAACGGTTACATATCTGAATCTGTTTCTTGTAAGTTCAGTTTTTTCACTTTTAGTTATTAGTTTCTGGGGGGAAAAAAGACATCAGGTATTTATTTTTGCAAAGTTTTTTTAGTGAAGGATGTAAATACATGTTTTCTTACATTGGGTCATCAAGAAAGTGGGTAGCTGTAACAGGAAATGGTGGCTGAATCGATTCTTCCTCCTCTGTCAAAATTAGACTTCATGACTGAGTTTAGTCTCGCAGCAGAGCAGAAGTTAGTATGTTCTTCATTCTTTTTAATCCGCTAAAGTAAAGATTTTCTCTGAGTTTCTCTGTTGGATTTAAAAACCTGCAAAGCTTTAAAACAGCAGGTGCAACAGAGAAAGCAGAGCACTAGAAGAAAACCTTATCAGAGCAAATGAAAGCAGAGGAGGAAGTTAATCATCGTCACCAAACTGCAAATTTACATTTGAACTGCAATAAAATGCCTTAACAAGTCATATCAGCTCTAAACTGTGTCCAACTTTTCTCTCTCTCTTTCTCTTTCTCTCTCTGTGTGTGTGTGTGTGTGTGGGCGTGTGTGTGTGTGTGTGTGTGTAGTCGATGGCTACAGCAGTGGCCCAGTTGTTCATGGCTCTGCCTAACAGCCCAGCCATGTGGAGTCTGCAGCACACTGGAGTGGTCTGCTTCGTCAAAGACAACCCTCAGCGCTCCTACTTCATACGCATGTTTGACCTGAAGGTCAGACAACAACCAAAAACCAGCAAATAACTCTCATCTTTAGGTGTTTTCCACTAAGTTCTCCTTTTGAAAAGTCACCAATAGTTCACACGAATTACTAAAGTTTATTACTTTTACAAACTGTGGAGTACATTTTTACTTTAGACCAACATTTAAAACAGAAAACTGTTTTAAACTATACATTACACCAATATGTAGCTTTATACTTTTAATGTCGGAGCCAGACCAAGAGAAACTCCTGTTAGTTTACAAATCTAGAACAAACTTAAACAGTACCATCAGTACCACCCAGAACAAGAACCAGATGTGGAGAACCAACATTTTTAGCTTTATTCTGAATACATTTAGAACTAAACCCAGAACAATTGGAACCAACATTTAGTTTTTTCAGAACAAGAATCCAAAGAAACTGCTACCAGTTTATAATTTATGGATTAATTATTCTTATTCTTAAACATGAGGAACCAATATGTAGTTTTCTACTTTTACATTTTTGTCTTTCTTTTGGTTTTGTCTGTATTTTCTTCTAATTCATGGGAAGCACTTTGAAATGCCTTGCTCCTGAAAATGTGCTTTTTATTAAAATTACCTAGCTCACATGCGAGATGATTACAATCTTTTCCCCTCAGGCTGGTAGGCAAATTTGGGAGCAAGAGCTCTACAACCAGCTTATTTACTCGACGCCGCTGCCGTACTTTCATACTTTTCCTGCAGATGTAAGATATTCCCTACACATTCTGCATTTATAAGTCAAATTTTTCTCTACAAGTTCCACATTTATTCATAATGTGTTTCATTCAATATGCATTCGTAGGACTGTCAGGTTGGGCTGAACTTTACGGACCAACAGGAAGCGGATGCCTTCCAGAGCACCATCATGGAGAAAATCAACCAAAGACACAACCGACAAGGTCAGCATGAACAACTTCCTCAATGCAAAGAGGGGCAAAAACATTTCTTACTCTTAGAGAAAAAAAACAACGTTTAAACTCAGGTTGTCCTCCTTATGAATGAGTTTGTAAAAAAATAAAAATTTGTGAAGTCAATATTTTGTTGATGTTACATCATCATACAGACAGGTCAGATTTATTTTACTTGTTTAGTCATTTGTTTCTGCGTTTCTTTTTAAAATTTAATTCTCTGCATTCACGGCGCTGTTGTGACATCCTTGATGATGTGATCCAAAATGGTGGCTTGTTTACAACCGACAGAGAAGAAACAGCGCCCCCCACCGAAGAATGGTGAGATATACCCTGGATCGGATGTTTAATACTAAAACTTTATTTGAAACATGCGCCACAAACACGTTATGTGTTTTCTCTTTTTATATCGCAGCAGACAGAGGATCCCTCCCTCCTGTTCCGCCTGGTGTGTATCTCCCATGATTCATAGCTCTTCTCGCCTTGTTACTGAAACAACATTAAAGTTTTTTGTGTTTTGATAACCCAGAGACTCTTATAACTTTGAAGCGAAAAAGTTTGTTTTGGTAGTTTCATAAAGTAACATTTATAAAAACGTCAGGAAGAGGTACAAATTAGATTCAGAAGTATTCACCTTAAATAAGAAGAAATAAGTACAAAGTTGGTAGCGTATTCTAATATTTTATTAGAATATTTTGGTCATTTGCTGAGTTTACTTAATCAGGTTTGTGAGTCGCTTTGCAAACAGTAAAATTTTAATAATATGTCCGAAACATTTCTATTAGAATATATCAGTTGAGTTTTTATTGTTTTACACGTTATTTAGTAGATAGTATGGCTGCATTTGAAATATTTTATCATAATTTTAGTTTTTATTATTAAGACCCAGAGTTGGGTAGTACTCTAAATTATATTTAGTCTAGTTATATTTACTTAATTAGTTTTGAGGAAAAAGTACTTTTAGGAGTATTTTTACAATGCTGTATTCTTTACTTTTATCAAGTAATTTTATTATGAAGTATTTCTACTATTACTTGAGTAAAATTTCTGGATTCTCTACCTAATGATTAATAAACAAAAATCTTTTAACCAAAAATTCAGACACACATGCAGTTTTTTGATAAACTTTCATAAATTTTATATTGAAAGATTTGATTTTATATTGAAAGATTTATTTTTATATTGAAAATACCTGATTTTGCAATTATTTAAATTAATTATTTTCATTTTGGTCTTTAAAACATTTTCACATAATTTATATTCTGTGGTGTCTGATTGTGTTATTTTTTTAAATATTAATCGATTGTTGTGTTGATCAGTTACTCAGTACTCTACAGTTCCTCTTCTTAGACAGTTACGTTTTATTTTTACTTGAGTAAGGATATTTTAAAGAAGTCCCACTGTCACATATAATTTTTGTCACTCTGTCCATATTTGTTAATGTTAATGCTTTTATTTCTCCCTAAAGCAGCGTCTCCCAGCCCTGCATCTTTCCACATGGCCACAGTGGACATCCAGAACCCGGACATCCAGTCTTCGCGCTACCGCTCCATGCCTTCTCCCGCCATTCCCACAGCTGTCTCCAACAAAGGAAAAAAGAGCAAAAAGGACAAGAAAAAAGGCGGGAGGATCTCCAAGGCGGACATAGGAGCACCAAGTGGATTTAAGTAAATGATTTGAGCTCCTAAAACGCAACCTGATGTCTCAAATTGATTTATTCTGGCATTTACAGATGGACTCTGCTTGTTCTTTTTTTTCTGACAGGCATGTATCGCATGTAGGATGGGACCCCAACAACCTCGACCCAGATCTGTCGAAGCTGTTATCCCAGGCGGGCATTTCTATGTCTGATCTGAAGGATGAACAGACGTCCCAGTTGATCTATAACGTCATACAGGAGTCAGGAGGCATGGAGGCCGTGAAAAGGGAGGTGAACCGAGGTCAGACTTTTTATTTCCACCTTTCTAATTAATCCCTCTGCTTCCCAAAGGCTGAAACTAAAGCTACAGTAACTTTTATGAATAAAAAATGTATTTTTCTTTTACATATTTATTAAAACTGTCACTATATTGTGACAGATAATCTGTGAAAAGATCCTCTAAATCGACTGAAATAAACTTCCCTGTCAAAAGCATCCAATCAGAGCCAGGAGGAAGGCCTTACGCTGTCACTCAGCCCCATGTATGCGCTGCTAAATGTGCTAATGACAAAGAAACAACTTACTGTTACAGAAAAACCATTTATCTGCTGTCATTGCTATTCTAATTAGCCTTAGCATTCATGGCAGACTCTGCAGTCGGGAGGAAGTTGTTGTGTAGAAGAGAACGAAAAGAACCAGGGGAGTGTGAGCAGTTCAATCAATCAATCAATTAGTGTTCATTTGTGTGGCACATTTCAGCACCAAGGCATTTCAAAGTGCTTTAAATAATAAAAACACAAAAATACAAAATCATAGAACACACAGTCAACAATTGAAGCTTTACATTTTGCTAAGTGTTGTTAAAAATCAAAATATTGATTAATTTTTCATTTATTATGTTTCAAAATCAACTCTATGCAGGTGAGTTTTTAGTTTAGATCTAAAGGAACTCAGTGTTTCGGCTGCTTTGCAGTTTTCTGGAAGTTTGTTCCAGATTTGTGCTGCGGAGAAGCTGAATGCTGTTTCCCCATGTTTGTTTCTGGGGATGCAGAGCAGAACCAGAACCAGAAGACCTGAGAGGTCTGGACGGTTGCTACGACAACAGCAGATTTTAATGTATTGTTGTGGTAAGCCATTAATATGAATGATTGACAGCGTTAAGTCCCTCCTTCCGGTTTTGATTGGTTGTTTCTAGGAGAAGTTTTAATAAATATGTAAAACCATTCAGCTCTGGTAAAAACTAAGACTCCACCTATAAAAAGTTAAATCAGAGAAACTGATCATTTTAAGTGATCTCTTAATTTTTCCCAGAGTTGTATTTTTATATATATATATATATATATATATATATATATATATATATATATATATATATATATATATATATATATATATAAAAGTTACATCCTTCATTTTTAACCGGGTTCATTTCTAACCTTCTGTTTACGTCACAGGTGATCTTCCTCCTCCTCCTCCTTCCAGCCGACAGGGGCCCCTGCCTCCTGTGCCGGGCCCCGGCCCCCCGGCTCCTCCTCCCTCACGAGGTCGCTCTGGCCCCCTGCCTCCCATCCCGGGCCAGGCGCAGCGCGGAGCTCCTCCCCCTCAGCCGCCTCCATCCCGCGGCAGCCTGCCACCTCCTCCTCCATCAAGCAGAGGAGGCCCACCTCCACCGCCTCCACCTGCCCACTCTTCAGCCCCTCCGCCTCCTCCGTCTTCAAGGGCCTCCCACAGCATGCCACCTCCTCCACCGCCATCCAACCAACCTCGCTCTATGGGTGTCCCTCCACCTCCTGTCCCATCTACACCCAGCAGGGGTGGTGGGGGAGGAGCACCACCTCCTCCTCCTCCTCCTCCTCCGCCTCCGCCTCTTCACACTTCTGCTCCTTCAGATTTCCCTCCTCCTCCAAAGATTGGTGGCGCGCCTCCACCACCTGCTCCTTCATCATCCGGAGGAGGAGACGGCAGAGGCGCCCTGCTCGATCAGATCCGACTCGGAAAGAGTCTCAAAAAAGTAAAAAATAAACCCTTCCTCATATTTTTACACTTTGAATCAAATTTCCATCCATAAACAAACTTGAAGGTGACTGATTATGCTTCATTGAACAGGTTTTGCATAAAATCATTCATAAATAACGAGATTTTAGTTTGCTCAGTGCTCTGCTCCTTTCAGGATGAGATGTTTTTATGTCACTTTAAATCCAAATAATTTCCTTGCCACGCCCCCCAACTCAACGTTTACACTCGCACGTGAAAATGGTTGCAAACGATGGACAATTATACAACCGTACATGTTTGAAAAGCAGAAGTGGAGCCTCCTGTGCAATCAAAAAGAATTCAGTCAGTGGTTTCTGAGTAGTAATTCAACAACAAAGCACTTATCTTTTCCAGCAGCCATTGCACAGCACATGCAGCGGCTAAATCAGCTGATCAAATGTGCTGGAGTTCCACCGGGGTTGCTAGGTGACTAGGCTGGGCATTGCTGGTTTTGCTAGGCAATAACACAGTTCCCATTACTTGTAACTTAATAATCTGGGGCATTTCCGGTGTCATTTTCCAGCACCAAAAATGACCAAAACAACAACCAGGTGTTTTTTTTAGGACTTAGCTTTTTTTTTTAGAAGTGTTAGAAGCTATTGGAACCCAAATGGAAATACAAAAATGTACAAAAATATGAATTTTGCATAATAAAACCTGTTTAATGTGTACTTTTTTTGCAGGTAACAGAAAGCTCTGAGCCGCCGCCACCTTCAACGCCAGAGGGAGGAGAGGGCATTGTTGGTGCCCTCATGATGGTCATGCAGAAGAGGAGTAAAGTCATCCACTCTTCTGGTAAGCATCAGTAAACATTTTTAAGAAAACTGAGCCCAAACAAAAACAGAACAGACTCTTTCATGTGTGTGTTTGTTCACGCCTGCAGATGAAAGTGAAGACGATACAGGATATGACGATGAGGACGACGACGAATGGGACGACTGATTACACACCGACTGCTGCGGATTCTGAATTTATTAGATATTAGTTTTAAGCTCAATAACTGTTACATGTGACGTTACAAACTGGAAAACGACTCGTATTTATGGGAAAATTGTTTTTGCATTTGTGCTGGAGTTAATAAAAACAAACGTTTTTATTAACTGAACGTTTCTTATTTAGAATTATGTGAAGAAATTACTAGTGATGGATACGGATCCGCCTCCTGATTATCTTCTGTAGAAAACCCGACCTTGAATGAGGTCACATTCATTTATGGAGGCAAAATAAAAACCTAAATCTAAAGGTAATAAATTGTTGAAGCGTCAAGAGTTCTTTAGAAAATTAAAGTTTAAGAAAAGGCGAACTTGCATTATTATGTCATTATGAAAATATGACTTGAAAATGGTCTCAGAACAATATTATCGTTTATCCCAATAATTACTGAGACAATTTATCTTCGTTAACAATGTCCAACATATCACCAAGACTTTAAAACAATCACTAGATGCTTTCATGGCAAATAAACCGTTTCTCATCTATCAACACAAATATAAATATGCAGCAATGTTCATATCTGTAAAAAACAAGTAAAAATGTTACAATTCTGACATTGTAGTCAGAATTCTAAGAAAAAATTCAGAATTCTGACTTTTCTCAAAATTCTGAAATTAAAGTTAAAACAAGGATTCTAAAAAAAAAAAATCAGAATTCTGACTTCTCAATTCTCAGAATTCTGAGATTAAAGTTGAAGTCAGAATTCTGACTTTTTAAACTCGGAATTCTGAAATTAAAGTCAAAATTCTGAGCTTCAAGTCAGAATTTTGTGACTTTTTTTCTCAAAGGTTTGAGTTTAAAGTAAGAATTCTGAAATTAAAGTCCGAATTCTGACTTTTTTCTGAATTCTCAGAATTCTGAGATTAAAGTCAGAATTTTAATAAAGTTAGAATTCTGAGAATTTTGAGATTATAGTCAGAATTCAGAGTTTAAAGAAAGAATTCTGAAATTCAAGTCAGAACTCTTTTTTTTGTTTGTTTTTTTAGCGGGCCTAATCCATTTCTGTATATTGGTACTTGGTCTCCTTGGTGAAAATTTCTAGATACAGTGTAGGGTGACAGAATAACAAGCAATATTGCAACGAGGCAGGTTCGCTCCCATTTTTATCGCATACTGTACATTAAAAAAAAAAAAATCAGTTCTTGTCATACATCTGTGCAAAGATTCCCATTTCCCATGAATGCCACCAACAACAAAGTGCATAACTGGAAGAAGAACACTGTACGCTACACAAAACTTCACTACTCACATACTGCAGGTCACCAAAGCACAGGACAGTAATGGGAGGGCAGTAAATATCAACATCCAATGGAATTAGCTTAACATTACAACTCATCAACATCAGAACACAACAAGAGAGCAACTATGAAATGTACAACAAGTAACAACAGTATGCATGCAAATATATGCATTTATATCAACATGATAGCATTATACAATACAGGGAAACCAAAACAACAGGTCATGACCGTTAACATTATATTCACAATTAATATATTACACTTCTTTTTGGAGATACTTAAAGGAAAGCATACCTGTGTAACTATAGGCTTATTTGCATTATTGCATTCAGCCTTTTTTTTTTTTTTTTTGCAAAGAACACCAAGTTTGTGTGAAATGTGTGCTTTGTTCCACTGAACAGTTCTTTTATCTTTTCAACAAAAGCAACATTGTTATACACGGTAATAAAGCTGCTGTTTGGTAACTATGGCATCATTTAGAATGTGGTCATCAGTAGTGTAAACTATATTTAATATGGATTTACTGGGTTCAAACTGGCAAAACCAACAACACTTTAAAGATAAAACAATGGCGTCACCCACCCCAAATGAGTGGAAGTGACACCCAAACGAAGGTCGAACTAAAATGTCCAGCATAAAGTCCAGACAGACCGGTGTTGGACCGTCCCGCCGCCTAACCAAGACCTTGGTCCTGACTTTCTGTGTGCCTGCGGCTAGTACGCTTCCGCTGCTGCTCCTGTTTGGGGTTGACTTGGTCCCAGTAGGACTGGCAGTACTGGTTAATAAGTCTGATCTCGGGTGGGAAAGGTGTGGAGGCGACGGGCGACTGAGGGTACACCCCTGCTTGGCGGGTTTTTGGCTCCTCGTCCTCGTCCTGAGCGGTTAGCGCCAAAACGATGTCCCGATCCAGGATGCGCAAAGCCACGCGGGCCACGGTGTGCTTGAAGTTGTTCTCGGTGGCAAGGCAGTGGTAGAGCCCCGCGTCTGATTGGTTGAGAGACTTCAGGAGGATTCCCTGGTTGGTTTTCAGAACTCCTCCAACACGATTCAGCTACAGGTTAAAGAATGAGCAATAAGTTTAGATTTCTATCCTTGTAATAACTAAAGAACTAACAATTGAAGCAACAAAGCACCAGCCGCGTAAGAAAGTACTCAACACATTTATGCTACGTTCATAATGCAGCCTGAAGTGACACAGTTCCAATTTTTTGTCAAATTTTATTATTTTTGGTATGGTCATTCACACTTTCGACCTGTATGTGATCTCTCCATTGTGAATGGTAATCGACCTGAAAGTATCCCGGATGCGCAGTAGAGGGCGCGGTGAGGGCTCAGTGTTTTGCCAACCAACATAAAAAAGAAGAAGAAGAAGTGCTCAATGTTTGCAGTAACAACAGATTTAGCGTCTTAGCGGTGTAGCATATCTTACGATTTTAAAGTTGTTGTCCAACCGCAGCCAGCAAATTAACAACTTAATCCTCATTATCGTCCGCCATGGTTGTTGTTTTACTTCCCGCTTTCGCGTATCAGTAAGCAGAGTAGTGACGTTTGTCGAGTATCAATGACGTTCTGTTCGGCTAAACGCGACCTGACCGTTAAGATTCTGGTCACATTTGAAAAGATCGGATACCCAAGCAGCCTGGGTCGCATTCGGCAAATAAAATAAAATAAAATAATAAATCAAACTTCTGTTCAGGCTGTCATGGAAAGATTAGATACAGGTCGTATTACAAAAAACTGGGTTTGCATGTCAAACTTTACATTTTTTTCTTTTGTTTTTTAATTCTTTGACAACCATTTGCAATTTTTGTGCGTCACATGAAACCCAAATTAACAGAAAAGCGCTGCAGCAAAACTGAACTGGGATGCTAAAATCTATAGCTTGAGGATTTTTCTTTTCTTGCATCAGTAAGTGGTTTGAATAAGTACAATTTGTACAGTTTAAAATAGTAAATTTTTTAATCATTATTTTTGGGAAACAGCGGTTATTCTAGTCAACATTGGTAACAGGGTTTTATGCCATAACACAAGGTAGGAGGTTCAGACTGGAATTACTGAATCATGACTTCAGCCAAACTTAAACCACTATTTTTTGATCTGTCGTTTCTTATTAAACTTGCAATGAATAAATTTTACTTCCTCACCACTTTCCTCTTTCCCTCCCTCTGGTAAAGCCACTTGACTGTGGCCTGAGGGGAGCGAGGCTGACACTCCAAGAAGGTACTGCTGCCCTCCACCCCAAACTGCACAATCTCTCTCAGACGTTTCTCCACTGCACATGTGGAGAAAAGAAAATTGCTTAAAATAAAAACAACAAAATATTTATTATATGTAACAATTAAAACCTCCATCTTACCTTTGGCATTAAAGCCCCTGCACTGTCTTAGTGGATCACCGTGCTTTACATCTTGTCTTCTGCTCCTCCTAAAACAAGTATTAGAGTTAAAAGATTCATTCACACCAGTCCTTTTTAGTCCACTTTAATTAAACTCTAGTTTGTTTGGGGAAGTCTTGTAATCAAACACTGATTCAGATCAAAAAAGTTAATTCTGGTCCACCTACAAGCCTAAATATCAGTTCGGTCAAAGTGAACTCTAGGTATATATGAACGCCAAGTGGACTGGAGGCCGCTCCAAAAGCAGAAAGCTGACTATAGCGCAGGGGATTCTGGGTAAATACAACTAAAACACAAGCTGGGAGTATAGCGCTAGAGGGAGGAATAGCTTGTCTTATACAAAAACAAAAAAGCGAAAACGCTAAAATCCAACACCACTTCATTTTCTTTACATTTTGTCAAGAAAGAAGTTCAACTTTTGTCTTCTGAGCTTTTTGTCTTGTTTCGTCTGGTCTAGTTCCTAGTGCAACTATCTTAGTAAACTTGAAATAAGACAAAACTAACTTACAGTTAATTTTTTTAGCAAGAACTAGGGACTTGTTTTAAGTAAATAATTCCTTATTATTGATGAAAAAGCACTTGTTCCATTGGCAGAATATTTACCGGTAACTTATAACAAGGTATTTTCCCCATGTTATAAGTTAATTCATCTTTATTAATATTAAGTATGAAAACCAGCCTCTCTATCTTTCCAAAACATTACTTGTAAGTTAGTTTGTCTTATTTCAAGTGTACTAAGATGTTTGCTCTAGGAACTAGACCAGACGTACTTTGTAAGATTTGGTGTTTGTGAAGTGGGGAACAGGTTTTTCAAAGAGTTCGGTTCGTTTGACTCGTTTGTGCCGTGTGAAAGTGAATCACAGCAGTTGAAAATGTAACAAATGTTGTGACTTTGCTCCCCAATTGAACCGAGTCTCTCAGACTGTCAGGTGTGCTTCAGTAAACCCAACATAACAGCACAGGGACAATATGAGGTGATCTAAACCTTTTGGTAGAAGGGGTGAAGGCAGAGCAGCTCTCTCCATCCCAAGCGCAGTAGGGGTCCCGGGCCAGGCAGCAGTCAGAGCAGGCCCTGCCGTACACGCCGCAGCGGTGCAGCGACACCTGCGTCAGCCCCGCGTCTGATGACACGTATAGCTGTTGCTGTAGCAACACAAACAAAAACGGGCTCAACTCAAAGGGGCAGTAGATGCATATAAACAAAGGTAGTAGAGAAAGTATTTGTACCTCCTGAACATTTTAATATATAGAGCAAATATTTTTGACACATCTCAACTGCAAACCTCAATGTCTGTGATTGGAACAAGGGCCAAACTCACAAATGTGTTTAGTTTAAAAAACATTATTCAATACTTCTGATTTTATGTTTACGGTTGTTATTTTGATGGAAAGAAAACCTCTGCTCCAGTTTGTTAAAACACCAAACTGGTTTTCTTCCAGGATAGTTCTTCATTTAGTTACTTTTTATTAACTCCAACTAGATTTTCTGCCTCTGAAGAATCCCTACAGCATCATGCTGCCACCACCATGTGTTACCAAGAGAAGGGTGTTTTCATAGATTGTAACAACATCTGGAAAGTTCAAGCGGTACGAATACTTTTTTGAGAACCTGCTGTGTCTCCAGTATGAAGAATCAAAAAAAGCTTACTCTTTTTGAAGAAATCTTCATTGTTTTAACAGGAACTCTGGTCTGCAATTTAATGAAGAAAAATACTTAAACTTCTATGGTTATTGTGATTGAATGAACACAGGCAAACAGAGACATACCCGAAAAACCTCAACCTCTTCTAGAGTCAGTTCCTCCATGGTTGTTGGGTCTTTGGGCAAAACGATGACTTTTTGCACTGTGCCTCGGTCTAAAAGCAGCATTAATATTGTTGATTATTAGCATTTCTCAATGAAAATGTATTACAACCATCTGTCCTGCTGCTATTTCACCTGTGCCTAAAAATAGGACCTCATAGCGTCCATCCACTGCGTCCACCTGGTCGACCACAAGGGCCGTGTACCGGTAGTCCACGCCGGTTTTAACCACCAGGGGGCGACGATGGATAGGATACACTGAATGAAACATGAGGGGATGTGAGCGGATGAAATTCACAGCTTCATCAGAGAAGTTCTTGGACGACTGGATGCCTGGAGTGAAGGTTCCTCCTGGACACTGAATGCAAGAGGGAGGAAAAAGATTTGATTACACCAGTGTCATATTGAATATGAACAAAAATACTTACAGCATGAAACATAATTACAAAACTTTTATCTTAAATATTCAAGAGAGTGGATAGAAGTGCAAACTTATCAATACGTCTCCTCTTTAACCACCTATGTCATATTACATTTATTACATATACATAATACATTCACATAGCTTGTAGTTAATAGTTAACCCATCGGTCTAGTATCTTTAATTTTAATTACAGTGGATGATAAAACAAAGGTAGGGTCCAAAACAACACCAACATCAATAATTGACTAATAATATTATATACAAGGTTTCCCCCAGAAAACTTTTTTTTAAATTCAGAAAATTTAATTTCCCCCTTAATTGAAAAATTTCCTCCTTAGACAAATTTTTAATGTTTTTGGTAAATATTTCAGGTTTAAAACTGTCAAGAATTAAAACTGTCAATAGTTTTACTGTCAATGAATTTTAATAATCTACATTTTACATATAATGTGTTAGTGTTTTCTAAGTATTCCACCTTATGGTTTATTCATTCAATCAATCAATCAATCAAGTTTATGTGTATAGCAAATTTCAGGCATTTCAAAGTGCTTTACATCATAAAAACACAAAAATACAAAGTCATAGAACACACAGTCTACAATTCAACCATTACACATCAACTTATGTTTCAAGCGCAACTCTAAGCTGATGGGGTTTTAGACTAGAGGTAGAAGCACTCAATATTTTGGCTTTTTTTTTTTGCAATTATCTGGACATTTGTTCCAGATCTGTGGTGCATATAAACTGAATTCATTTTGCGCTTTCTTGTCGTATTTCTCTGTGAAGACAATGAGAGTGAAACTTACTGTTCCAGGCCGTGGATAGGGAATCTTCCCAGTGTATTCTGTCCACTGGTAGTTGTGGCCATGTTTGTGGGCAAACGGTCCATTGAAGACGTTGCGGACGTCAGCCATTGAGTATACGCAAACTGCTGAGCCCTTAAACACAGAGCTTCAGCAAAAACAAACAACAAATATTAAAAAAAAAAGGTGCCAAACCCAGCCCATAAAATTAGAGAATAAATTAGCCACAAAAATGTGTTGATAAAACAAAGAAATTACTTTGAATTTGTGAACCTGGATTCCAGAAAATGACTCACCCGGCTGTGGTGAACAGAGCGTACACCATGGGGTTTCTTTCATCTTGTGTTGGTTGAATGAACACGTCTCCTGGAAAAACAATGACATGCATTTCATTAAGAACATAGTCGAGCAGATGCAGCCAACACAAAATTGGAGACAATTTTCTCAGAGCTTTACGTAGTTCATCAAACGACGTCTCGACTCCGTCGTCTCCTATAACCGAGCAGACAAGACGCGCCTTCAGGAATGTCGTCCAGCGGTTCACCAGGGATTTCTGTCCACCTTCATCATTCTACAAGATGAATATAAAGACATAGCTAAAGGTGACCTGGTATGCTTCCTTGAGCAGGTTAGAATAGGTCTGTAGGCTTTACAAAACATGTTCATTAAGTTTTTTGTACAAAATCCTTCTTAGATAATAAGATTTTAGTCTGCTCCTTTTAGAATGAGCTGTTTTAATGACGTCTTGTCACTTTAAATCCTAAGAAGCTGCTGCTGGCCACGCCCCCCAACTCAATGTTTACACTCGCATGTGAAAAAAAGCTTCAAACAGATACGCAATTATACAACAGTACATGTTTGAAAAGCAGAAGTGGAGCCTCCTGCATAACCAACAATAAAACGCTTTATTGTTTTCTTGGCCAATTGCCTTTTCCAGCAGCCATTTTACAGTGCATACAGATTCAACAATCTAGAACTTTTGAAACGACACCAAAAAACATCAACTTATTGCCACAAAATGGTTAGGTGGTTGATATAAATGGACTGTTTTTAAAAGCAGGTGAGACCCAAATAGAAGTACAATATATGCAAAATGTTAATTTTAATTGATAGTTCCCCTTTAAGTTCACATTTTAAATCAAATGCATCAAACTCAAGGCCCATAGCTCTTCATTTTGCCCTCTACACTCCAAATTACATCAATACATTCTTCCAGTTTTTCACAAACCTGGAAATTCACACAAAATCAACTAATCTCCACATATTTGTGATTTTACTGTAAATTTTTATCAAAATCGATCAAAAACATTGAGTTTAAGTGACTACTGCCTCAGCCTTACTTGAGGTTAAGTTATAGTCCTCAATTGATATGGCGAGTAATAAAAAGTCACATTTAACATCATACATTAGAGCAAAAATCATACAAATTCTTTTCTAATTTGGCACCACAATATCTGTAACTTTGATTGCAAAATAAACACTAAAAAAACATCACAAAATCTTGGAGAAACAGCTATATAACAGAACTCTGTTGGTAGAGGTGGATTGTTTTGATCATTACCTTAATATTCACCCTATTTGCTCATTAATTGACTTTTTAGATCGTTATCATTAGAGAGACATTGGAAACTTCTACATCACATTTATGCATTACTGTATGTCCCTCCATCAAATAAAAATACCTAGAGATTTGTGGTTGTAGCATGAAAAGATGTGAAAATGTTCATGAAGTAATTTGGTTAGTAGCGTGGTTCTGCTTACCAGACATACTCTCCCCACCCGGGCTAAAACCGTGGGGCTCGCCCCACCACTGGTGTCTAGACTCTTCTCCCGGAAAAAGAAGTAAAGCTTGTCATCATTCTTTTCTGCACTGTCAGGGATCTGCTGGATCTGGATAAACACCGGCTCTGGAGGATAAAAGCAGAAAGGGGATTGAAACGAGTAGTTGTCAAAATGAAATGAGAGGATCTAGAACGTGTAATCATTGGCGTTTTACTTCTTCACACCCACACTTGCTCACCGTTGAGCCACCTGGAATCATACTGCTCCGTCCTGATTGCTGTCCTCCCTCCCATGGTCCTAAATAAAGCAGCGTCTGTGCTCATAAAGTCAATATGTACACCTGCGTACAGGTTTCCGTCTGTAAAGACACACAAAGATTCAAACATTTACTGACCAGCTTGTGTGCGTTTTTTCTGCGTCTAATGCAGTCCGAAGTGACCCAAATCCGATTTTTGGACGTAATGCGACCTGTATTGGATCTTTTCATGACAATCTGAACACAGCTTGGATTTTTTTCGAATCCAATCGAGGCTGCTTGGATATCCGATTCGTATCCGATTTAAATGTGACCTAACGGCCAGGTCTCACCCATCCGACCTGAACGTCACTAATGCTCGACAAACGTCACTATTCTGCGCCCTGAACCGTGGCGGATTATAATGAGGATTAAGTTGTTAATGTGCTGGCTCCGGTCGGACAACAACTTTAAAATCGTAAGCTATGCTCCACCGTTAGCATCCATGTTTAATTCCGCAAACACAGAGCACTTCTTCTTCTCTTTTACACTGAGCACGCTCTCTACGTGTGACGTTATTGCGCCCTCTACTGCGCATGCGGGATACTTTCAGGTCGTTTGCAGTTCACACTGGAGATCACATGCAGGTCGTGTGTGTTTGGAAGTGTGAACGACCACGGCAAAAAAAAAAAAAAATCTGATTTGACAAAAAAAAAAAAAAAAAAAATCGTAATTGGGTCACGTCAGGCTGCAGTGTGAACGTAGCCTTAGTCAGGCATTTTTCTTACTGATCAAAACTGCAACATTCTCCTGCTTAGGATCGTAGGAACATTTTCCCTTCCCTGAATCCATATAACCAGACACCAGTCTAAAGAGGTAGTCCTGCAGAGGCAGATCAGAGAGAGAGAGTGTGCATAAAAATAGAGCATAAGGAAAATCATAAACAAATCAGTGTCCCAGTTTGCCGTCCTGAAATATTTAGCAGGACAAAGCTCTCCAGGTCTGCGCTGCTTGGGGCGTTTTGCTGTAAATCCCACTTGGGGATCTGTAAATGCTGTGTTCACCTCTGCCCTCCAGCCTCGGTTGATGAATGTGCAGATGGGTTGGTACGCCCCTGTGCCGCAGGTGTAGAGGTGGGTGCGGTTCCACGGCTCAATCAACCTCACAAAGTTGGCACATTCACCCTGGACAAAGAGGAGTAAGACAAATGGAATTCTAACACTGCTGCAGCATCTGGAAAGAAGGATTAATTTTTATATGAGCACAAGATCCCACCTGTCTACCCTTTCCTGTCATCTGGCATTCTCCCTTTCTCTTTGCAGAAGCTGGCCAGTGGATCTGCATTAGAGAAAAAACACCACAAATTAGGATCACTGCACTACTCAGAGATTTAGGACCACATGCCAAATAGCAGAGTGGATTTAAGACGAGAGCTTGAACGCACTATAAGCGGTTCTTTGTTGACGTTGTGCATGTCCAGAGCAACCAAGTACTCCCGACTGCCCAGGTAGAGGCGGCCCTGGTCCTGATCCATGAGGAGGATCCTGTAGTCGCTGGTGTTGAAGGAAAAACTGAAGGGTCGCGCTGCTTTTGTGTCCATGAGTTCTGTGTGGAAAATGTTACAGTAATGTTTAAAAAAAAAAAAGCACTTTGGCTGGAGGCAGAGCACTCATGCTATTCCCCTTATGCCTTTAACATATTTTCATTACCAACTTGGATGAACTTATGGTCCCTGAAACAACACACTCAAGTTCTTTTTTTTTGGAAAATATGTGTCACTTATTAAATATGACTCACCATTGAGCGTTTTGAAAAAGCATATTCGCTTTTAAGATCTCAATATTTTATGTGCTCTGGTGTCTGATTGGGTTTAAAGCAGTGCAAGCTCTGGAGGAAAAGCCATGTGGCTCCATTAGGAAACCTGGTCAGTCGAACTCGCAGCTAATTCCTAAGATCAGGTCTGTGTTCAGCAGAGCGTAACCTGTTAAGACTCGCAGCAGTGGAAAGTGTTTCTCTTTTTTTGTTCTCCTAAAAGCTATAATTGAACTTTTAAAGGGAGACTATTATAAAAAACTTCATTTTTTTTGCACTTTTGTGTGCCTCCATTTGGCTCTCTACTGGTTCTAGAATGAATTGAGTGTAAAAAAAAAACAAAACAAAAAAAACAACCATAGATAAAAAAGAAACAACAACCATTTTTGGGAAATAAGTATGTGTTTTTGTGTCTGGAAAATTTCAAACTCCTAAGTCACAGTATGCGAGCACTGCCTCGTTGTCTAGCAACCCCAACTGACCTCGTTGTCTAGCAACCCCAACTGATCCAATGAGACCATTACAAGAGCAATGGACTCATGCAAAGTTTTTAAAGGGAGTCTCTTATGCAAAACTTCATTTTTTGCGCATTTTTGTGCTTCCATTTGGGTCTCTACTGGTTCTACAAACAGGTGAGTGCTAAATAAAAAAAGAATCCTAAATTACAACATGTGAGCGCTGCCTCGTTGCCTAGCAACCCAACTGATCCCAGCTCCTCACCTAGCAACCAGAGTCGAGCTGGTCAACTGGTTTTATTGCTATATTGTTTGTTTGTTTGTTTCCAAGCTACTCTTCCTGGGATCCATCATTAAAACGCACATCATGCAGTAGAATCATTCAAATACAGCAATTAAAATTAATTAGTTTATACAAAATGTTGATAAATTAAACAATCCAGTTACAGGCACATTACTCCTAAAATGCTTTTTAAAAACTTTCTTCTGTTTAGCTTTAATTATTTAATTATAGTTGGTACAATGGCTGTTGGCAGAGACAACTGGCCAGCAACAGCTTATTTGCATAAAGGTGGCAGAACCCTAAAACGGCTCATTCTGAAAGTAGCTCATAATAGGACCCAGCTACTTGTCTTGTGGTCCATTGTTAAAACACACAATATGGAGTAGAAATCATTCAAATATAATACAAACAGCAATGAAAATGTATTACAGTTTATACAAAATCTTGATAATTTCATATTATATACAATAATTAAACAATTCAGCAATAGGTAAATTGCTCCAAACAGGGTTTTCAGATACTTTTAAAAAAGTTTCTTCTGTTTAGCTTTAATTATAGTTGGCACAATGGCTGTTGGAAAAGACATAGGACCCTAAAACAGCTCTTTCTGAAAGTAGTTCATAATAGGCAGAAATGATCAGGTAAAATCTCATCCTCTGAGAATGATTTCATGCCAAAAATGCAATGAACATGTTTTGTATAGATCATAAAACTGACCTAACTTGTTTAAAAGAAAGCAGAATATGTTCCCTTTAACAATTCATCAATTCATTGCAGCAGATTAAAGACATGGAAAGCACCCCAACACACACCCACACACACATTTGTGGCATGTCTGAAATATTGGCCACCATATGTGCTCCCTGCGACGTGACGGAGGCATGTTAAAGACAGCAGGCTTAAACAATGACAAATGTTCTCAGAGACCCTCAGAAGCAGGCTTACAGGGACTCAAGAGGAAGCGCAATCTTTATTTACATCAAAGGGCCTGCCATCTTCCTTTTGAGGCCTGCGTTAACAGGATGCAGTGGAGGTGCCACTAAAATAAGCCTCGCAGTCGGATCTCCGGTCGAAGCGGGACGGAGTCTCAGAGTCCGGCTCTGTTCCCACAGGATAACAAGTCCCAATGGCCGAGCTCCAACACGGTCATGGTGGATTCACCGAACGGGCTAAATGCAGCAACGCCGCAACCCTGTACTCATCTCTGTTTGCCAAAAATAGCAAACAATGTCCTGCCATCATCTGGTAAACATTCAGCAAACACTTATCGTCTGACAACATTCTGATATCGATAGGGGAAACACTGGGAAGGACATTCTGGGAAGTCCAGTATGGGGCCCACTATGAACGCTCAGGTTACAGCGTATTGTCACTGAGTCACTATAATGACCAGAACCACTTAGTCCCAGACCCGTCTTCTGTATGAACCGCCTGGTGACAGCACAGTGAGGGTACGAGAGTTTAAAACACGGCTCAAGTTACACAGCTTTCATGTTCTGCTTTCTAGCAACGCTGAACCAACAAATCAAACAAGCTTCAGTTAATTCCTTTGAAATCTCCTTAATTGACTCAACTTCCTGAAAATCAACATGAAGTCCTTGTCCTCTGCAGACCACATGTGGCCTCAGAATGTCACTCAGTCCGGCACGATCGCTCAGAAGAGTCACATGCCCCGAAACCTCCTCCACAGGCGCCTCGAGGAACAAAGGGGCTTGCTGTCACAAACAATGAACAATAAATCCAGGGAGTAGCAGAAAACAGTTGGGGACTAAATCCTAACCTCTCTGGGTTTTCTTCTGTTCTAGGGGGAAGGGTCCTCAGAGTGCTGCTTTATGACTAAAACCTGAGATTCGATCTACAACCTTTAACAAGGGGTTGAGTGTGAGAGCTCAGTGCACACAGAATCTGCAGGGTCATTTCTCAAACCAAATGTAGGACAGACCAAGCAAATATTGGGTCAAAAGCTGTGACTCAATGTGTTAAGTAAGAGACGTCAAGTCAAGGCAAGCTTATTTGTATAGCACATTTCAGCAACACGAAAGTTCAAAGTGCTATACATCATAAAAACATAATGGTAATTATGAAACAAGCAATAAACATTAGATTTGTGTCAAATCCCATCAACAAAATCGTCAGAGGTGGGTAGAGTATCTGAAAATTGCACTCAAGTAAGAGTAGCACTACTTTAAGATATTTTTACTCAAGTAACCATCCAAGAAATGACCCAAGAGAAAAAATATTTGGTAAAAAGAAAATCCAACTGATCACATGATCAATATTTTATATTTAAAAGTAACATAATCAGGCAGGCCAAAATATAAAATTATGTGGAAATTTTAGTTTATTCATTAGAAAATGAATAAACTAATTCATTTACTTGAATTAGTCTACTAATTCAAGCAAACTCCTAACAAGGTATACAAAATAAAATAACCATAACACTGAGAAAATTCAAATAAATCATCTGACCAATAATAAACAATACGTTCTGATGATAGGTATTATGCCGTCATGTGATTCCCTCCGTATAGTCCCGTTTGAAAATTTGAACCGGGAAAATGACACTGAAAATTACAAGCTAGAATGGATATGACAACTGAGGCAGCCGCGAAGAACGGGGCCAGTTTGAGCTGAAATCAAAAAGTAAGTTGTCGCTTGAGCGCATCCTTGTGTGCGTTTGTGCTTGCATGTCGCGACACGAACTTTAGTGTGAGACTACGTTCCAGCTCGTAACGGCTCCTTCTTCTATCAGCGTAGCATACGTGCAGTGAGTGCGCATGCGTGAGCATGCGCTTTAAGACGTCCGCGACATTTGGAAGAGCTGGTCAACGAACCGCTGGAGGAGTTCAGCATACGCTACAAGATATGACACAAATTAAGCCAATAAATAGTTTCTAATAATAACTTGATGGCTACACGGTCATTGTCGTGATTTCTATTTGTATGCAAAGCAGGATCTAGCTGAAGTCACCTATAAAACATGGCCCTTTCCTTGATGATGGTCTGACTGAATTTAAAACAGCTAAGTCAGGCTGTATGACGATCTAACTTCTAGGTCATGGTGTCATGTGACTGACTAAATGACAGCTTATACAGTTTGTGCGACGCTATTGGCGATTTGCTGATGACTGGACGGAACACTCCTTCGTCACAAGGTTAATTATGCTAAGTAATTAAATTAATGTCAGTGGGTTGAGTTGTGGTGAATAGGTACTTGTATAGTATAAGTCAAAGGATTCTAAACCATTCCACACAACAGTCAGTCATTCATACACACATTCACACACTGAGGGTAGCCACAGCTGCCATGAGGAAGACTGATTCAATCAATCGATGACCACCACCAGCAGGCAAAGCAGCTGAAGTGTCCTGCCCAAACACACAATGGCAAAGTGACTGAAACGGATGGAGTCGGAGTTCAATCCCACTTCAGCATGAGTGCCTTCTGACCCACTGTCCAAATAATTAACATTTTTCTTGCCCATCAGCTAGTGCAACCTTCAACATTTAAAAAAAAATTTTTTTAAGTCTTTTTTTTTCCCCCTCCAGGGGGTCTTTTTGTGGGCTCTAGTGTCCCCTACACGACAGTAGGCTGACAGGAAAGGGGGAAGAGATGCAGCAAACGTCAGTCAGGTCCGGGAATCGAACCCGCGACAGCCGCGCCGAGGACTCAAGGCCTCCAAGTGTGAGCCGCGCCATCCCCCACGCCACCACAGCACGCCCAACCTTCAACATTTTGACCAACTAATGAGTCACAAAGTCAAAATAGATTCCAAGTAAAATGTGTTTATTACTTTTTTAAGCCAATGGTGCCCAAACTTTTCACCACTGAAATCACTGTGCTAAAGTACTGGTGGGCAAACATAAAAAAAGATGTTACTTAAAATGCAAACATAACTGAATTGTCTTTTTTATTTTGTTTCTTTTTACCTGCTCAGCAACAAGCTAAACATTCAATGTTTTAAAAAGCAAATATAAATTTCTTTTTTTTTCTTGGATCTGTAAATCTTTAAGACATTTTATGTTTGAAAGCAGCAACTAAAAGACTTAAAGGATATGTCTCTTGCTAACATTGTGATGAGTATCTGGGGTTTTTGACCTCAAAATGTGCACAGATATGTTGAGAGACAGATGCTCAAGTGGATTTTCTAAATATCACTTCCAATTTACATACTCTTACAAGAAAATAAATACCTTTATTATCCTTCATTAAAAACAGATTGTCCAAATGAAACCGATTAAAACAATTCAATGAATTTATAGCAGAAAATAGTAAATTACACCAAACCTACAACACAACTGACAGAAAGATACACTTAAATTGAATTTTATAAAATTCTAGGTTAAAAATGATAGATTTTTGTAAAGGTAGAACACTGATTCACAACAAGCCTTCAAGCTAAACTTTCTGAGTAAAAATTGGAACTTACATAACACTTTTTTTTCTACACACTGAGCACCATCTGTTTGTCTTGACTACATCATTCTGTATTTTTAGCACAAATACTCTTCACCAAATAACCTTATGTTGTATCAAAGGCAAACCTGATAGATCTACCAGTTAGGACAATCGGGTTATCTTCATAAACCTGAGTATCCAGAGACTACTCTACAGCTTAAAGGGAGGGCATTATATATTTTCCAGGCACATTGCACCACTTTATAGCACAAACAAGTAACTATGTGAACTTCCGTTGCTGTAAAACTTCTTTATATATCAATTATGACTTAAAAGAAATTTGACTTTGTAATTTAACACCTTAAAATTGGGTCTCTGTCTCTTTAAAAACTTCTGCTGTTTCTGAAACTCTGCTTTTAGGAAGTCATCACAACATCGCTCCTCTATTAACTATTTAGCAAAGTTTTGCCAACGTTGCACGGAGATTTCGCTCTTATAATGAGCTCAGCAGAGGTCCCTTTCCACCAGGTGTTTGCTAATTGCTTTTGCTAGTCTGGAGGAGCTGAGTGTGGCAGTCGTGCAGAAGTATTGCTCTGTAAGGCAGAAGCTTGGAAAGTGTAACTCAGAGGAGGAGCTGCATCTCGAAGGTGGCAGAAACCATACAGTCACTACACATACATTTTTAATTATTTGATATCCTTGGAGAATAATAAAGTATTTTTAATTGGATTTTTTTCTATACAGGTCAGCACAGCAGAGAGGTGTGATGTTCTGCACAAAAATCACTATAAAACTAAATTAATGCAGGAGTTAATCCTATATTTTGACTTGAATCAAATGTTAAAGTTTACAAAGCCAGTATTTGGGATAATTGAATCATGTCTGTTTTAAATTTTGTTATATGTACAATAGACCTCCAAATTTTTGGAGTTATGTTGCACAGAAAAACTTGTGAGTGGGTAAATTTGTACAAACAATGAAACAGTGAATAGGCTGGGATCCATTGTACTATGGATCCATGGTGGTTTATCATTATTCCCGTCACAATAACAAATTTTGCTGGATGATAAATTGTCCCAGAAATTATTACAGTACATAATAATATTGACTATTTTCAACTAAAATAATAATAAAAGCATAATAATGCAAGAACACATTCTAAAAGTTCAATAAACGTTAAATTTGAATTAACATTTAACACGGGAACTGTAAGACATTTTAAATATCCAAAATAAATAAACAAAACAACAGACAACATGAGTAAAATTAATTATAAAGTCTCTGTAAACAAAACTGTTCTTAAAGAAAAAATGGCTAGAAGAGACCAAAGCACCAGACTGAATACTTTTGTTATTCAGAAATAGAAAAAAAAGGAAAAAAAAGTATTGAAATAGAAATCATTCAGCTTGTTTTAATCATGTGATTCATTGGTTTATTGCCTATTGCAACAGGCCTGGTTATTAAACAATGAGATTTTCTTACTACCCTTTGCCTATGTTAGAATAAATTACAAGATTTCTCTTAGTGTATTATAAGCCTGGCGGGCTACCAGCATTGTTTCTTTAATTAAATGTTCTTAAAATTTTGGCATTTTTTAAGACTTTATAGTTGGTGTATCTTTCAATGACACATAATTATTAAGTGATATTTTCAAATTTCCTGTCAACGTTAAACATTTTTTAACTCAAAAACACACTGACTGACTGCCCTAGCACCCAACCACCAGAATTAACAAGTTTTCTGGGGGAAACCTTGCATTATGACCCAGAATATTGGTTTGAACCTCAAACCCAACATTCTGGGTCAAACTCCCTGTGGTGTTGAACCAAAACACATTGATGTTGTCTTATAAATTCTAGAGTTGGGTCAGAAAAATACGACCCAAATTGAGTTGCTTTAACACTTCAGTTTTGGAGTTTACTTGAGTCTGAGAAGGAGCAAATTCAAGACCAAACTTGTGCGATTGATCCATCAAATACTGTGGGCACCGAGCTCCAAAAACACCCTGCTAAGCTATTTACTGGGAGAGGGATTAGTGTGAAAGGTCACATAAAAAAGCATGGCCATTACTCTCTCAGGACTAGGATGGATCTGTCTCTGCAGCTATCCGCAGCATGTGGACAGCTGTTGTCAGTGTTACAAAATCAGAAGAATGCACAGCAGCCTTGCACGTACACCGCCAGTGTTTCTGTCAACCACAGATCTCATGATTACTCCTAATCTGCCTCAGATTGCTTTTTAAAATGTAAATCATACATTTTTATCACTGAATCAATGCACTACTACAAGATAAGACGCTGTCTAGACCTTATTTTGAAACCAAAGCCTCTGGAATCAGCTGCACATCAAAGCACTCAAGAATGTTATACATCTGATCCACACCTCTCATTTTCACGTCCATGCGGCGTCGGGCATGTGTTCTTACACGTGGAGCCCTTCCCACAACTTGATGTGACATCATGACAGGGAGGCAGAAATAACAGTAATCATCTGGCATTGTTTTGATCAAAGGTGTCGTCCTCATACTTGTGAGGAAAAGTCTCTGCCATCAGAGTTAATGAGCACAGGTGAGCTGAGAACAAGGGGAAAATCCCAAATACCTGCACAAAAAAAAGGCTTCAAAAAACCAGATTCTCTAAACCTGGAAGCCAAGTATTTAACATCTTAATGGTGACCTGTTATCCTTCCTTGTACAGGTTAGGATAGGTCTGTGGGCTACACAAAATCATTCTCAGATAATGATATTTTATCTGATCTGCCTCAGATCTGCCTATTTTGAGCTGAATTAGGGCGTCTTGTCACTTTAAATCCCAATAAGCTGCTCCTGGCCACGCCCCCAAACTCAATGTTTACACTTAAACATAAAAAAGGCTCCAAACAAATGCAATTATATAACTGTACATGTTTGAAAAGCATTAGCAGAGGATCCTGCACAATCAACAAGGCAGAAAGTGGTTTGTGGATGGTAGTGAACAACAAAACACTTTTCCAGCAGCCATTGTACAGTGCATGTAGCAGTAAAACCAGCAGACCAAATGTCCTGCAGTTCTGCTTGGGTTGCTAGGTAACGGAATAGGCTTGACTGGGGTTGCTTGGTAACGGCGCAGCTCTCCTTACATGGGAGTTAATAACCAGGAGGTTTTTGATATGGCGTGTTTTCCAGACACCAAAAATCATAAACTTATTGCCAAAAAACATCAGTGTGATTTTTTTGAAGCAAAATGAAAGTACAGAAATGCACAAAATGTGAATTTTTCACAATACGTCCCCGTTAAAGTATACATTTCACTCCTGTGATCAGCTTTCAGGCGTTTCCTCTTGTGACCCGACATCGCAACAAAGAAGAGCCTGACAGGTCACATCATAGTGCGTGAGCATTTCAGGGTGTGGGGAGAAACTCTGGCGAAGGGCACAACGCGTAACCAGCCACACGCAACATCCACCTTTTGTTTTCAGCGCTCCGTTGTTTGACATGCGGCAGGAAATATGCTCTTTACATATTCATAAAACGGAAGCAAAACCTCTGGTGTGAACAAGTTTGCGAGTCTGCCAGGGATTTAACCGGACAAGAACCAAACAAATAAGCTGTTATAATAATAATAATAAAAAAGAAACGCAGGCAGAGGAGTTTACTTCATATGTATGAGCTCACCTTTGAAGGAGAGGCGAACCCGCGGCGCAGACTGCTGCAGGCCCCAGACTCTGTAAACACACAGGGCCAACAGGAGGAGCTGGGCTCCAGATGCTGTCATGGTAACAGTCATGCAGGTAGCCCACAGAGATCTAAATCTGGACAAAAGAAGAAAGAGGAATGAGCGTTATTATAGAGTGCCCCATGAGAAATGGGAGACAGAAAAAAAAAGAGGGAAGGACGGACTCTCTCTGATGTCTCTGATCAGACGCCTGGCCTGCAGCCTTCTCAGACGAGACGCGTAGTTAGGCAGCAGAGAATAACGTCCAAATCTTCACACCTGCTCTGGAAAATATGACAGCCCTATTATTTATTTAGAGTGTAAATGTAGTGAGGTATGTGTTAGGACTGCAAAACGGGGCTCGCCAGGCCAAGAAGTCTGGCAATTACGTGAGATTAAAATCACCAAGCCTTCATCTCGGACAAATTCTTCTACAAACAGCACTTAGTTCAGCACGTATTTCACTCACGTTTTACCTGCACAGAGAAGACAATGAACACGCCAATCAATGATTCCCCTCTGGCTCTCCCTCACTCTTTCTTTCAACAAAGCTCTCTCAGAAGCTGATGAGTGGAGGACATGACAGTTCAAAGGAGCAGGTAAACCCGGCTGAAACAATCCCTGACAGTTACGGCGTGTTGTGAAACTTAGTCCAACTGTTAGACCGTAACTCAAGACATTCATTATGCATTTGCACTTTGCTGGAGAGGATCCCATATAAATTATGAATACTAAAAGCTGAGTCCATAACATCCATTAAATTGTCTCCCTTAAGGTGTGCTTTGCTTGGGTCTATAACCCATCCCCTGGGCTTCTTCTCCAACCTCATGAGGTCGCCTGGAAATTAGGAGGTGTTGGGGAAATGAAAAAGAAAAAAAAAAGAGCGTGATTTCACAAAAAATTTGGCAGGAACACGTAATCTGGAAAACATGTTCCCGAGAAAGACGTTTTGAACATTCTGTCGAAACTGAAATGACTGGAACACGATGGAAAATCAGAAACAGAGGCCACGCTGGCAGCACCTTAAACAACCTTCCTGGCATCGCGGCGCAAATCTGACGTCGATTACCTCCATTAGATGTTTCACAGCCGCAGCAAATGAAGCGCTAGTGCATCACAATCAATTAGGACATCACAGAATGAGCTCGGTTATTCAATTTAAAATGTGAAACTCGTACATTACATGGATTAGTTGAGTGCAGAGGGAGATTTATTCCTGTTAATTTAATTATCATGGCTGAGTTAGATGCAACACAGGATATAATAGAGTGTTTTTAAAGAACTGTTTCTCTACTGAAAGGGGATAATTTGGTGAGACTAAGGTATCAATGAGGCATAGTGTGTAGGAGATCTTTGCTAGCCTCTGGTAGCCCAGGTTGCTTTAATAGCCGCTGTTAGCCCATTTTCATTATTGGGTTTGGTGTCTCCCATAGGGGATTTTCTATGATGTCATAATCGTTAAACCAGGTGCTGGTACTACTTTTGCAGTGAGGCTGGTAGCTTTTCTTGTTGCTTGTGCATGTTTTCTAGTAAGCTTTTTCCTTCCACTAAACTTTCTACTAAAAAGAATGGATGCAACACTTCCCGAAATTTGTTTTTACCAACTCTCATGTAACAGTTAAGTAAAATTTTCTGAAAATTTGGTAATTTGTTTGTTTTACTTTTACTCAATTAAAGTTAACTGGAATAAAAATGTGAACTGCACAACGATTAGTGTAATAAACCTACATAGGGAATTATCTATTAACTAAAATAATGAAATGAATGAACTTTTTAAAGATATTCTGATTTATGGGGTTGCACCTGCATAGTGACATAGATAATAGATTGAGAAATTATTTTAATGAGTCATAATAAAAATTAATCCGATAATAGAATACCAAGCATGTGTCTATAGTTTGGTACAATTTACACCACGTTAGTGTAAATTTACGCTCTATTTTCTTTGTCATTTCCTTATAATTATAAATGTCACCACTGTGTGCTGGACTGACTTCGTGGTATATTTACACAGCGGTTCTGTTGGTTTTCTGTACTGGGTGGGAGCCTCAGGACAGATTGAAGTTCTGCTGTAATAATATATGGCTTCTCTTTAAATAATTACAGGATTTCTTTCAGCTGCTTTCATAAGCGGAGGAGTGCGCACTTACCTGTGAACTCAACATCCAGAAATAGGAACCGGGACAAATACGCGCACTCCAGCTTTCTAAAGGACCAGAGACTGCGCTACAGAGTAACTAAACGCGAGTTAAAAGTTAAACCAGGGTTAAGTTAAATGTCCTTACCTTTGATTTCTGAGAAAACAGCCACAACTTGCGAGATGTTACCGCGGCATTCCGCGCGTTTTGCGCCTTTGGAGACCGAAAAAATAATCAAAACAAACAAACAAAAAAATGTCTTACAGTAGCAGATCTGCTCAGGAATAAAACAATCCGAAAGGTCTGATAGTTCCGTGGGGGAAAAAAAAAACACAATGCCGAATCAGTCGCTTTTATCCGAAGACATTCCTCTGCGTAACAATAAAAAGAAAAGAAAGAGAAAACGGCATCAGATCCCTGAACGCTTGTCCCGCAATCTCCAAAAGTTTCTGCCCATTAGACTATCGGTGATGAGATCAAGATGTTGGTCCATGGATTGGAGAAGCGGACTTGAACTGGTGACTGAATGGGAACCAAAGTGACCAGGTGCAGGTGTTGGGAGAGAGATCTGCCCCGCTGTCCTCTCCCTTCTGTTCTGCCCCCACCCAGCCTTCCCTCTCCTGTTGGCCCACAGCAGCATTGGACCAAACCTCTCAGCGCACCATATGGGTGTGATTAACCCTGTCAGTGCTGGCAGAGCACAGCCCACCCATGCCTGCCTGCATGAGGCTCCAAGCTGAAATTTAATAGCGGGGACAATTTAAATGTTGTCATGGTCGAAGCTGCAACTTTTGTGATTTTTTCCTACATATTCTTTGAAACTGTCACTATGTTGTAACATTATAAGAGATAGATAAGGTGTGATCAAGCTCCTCTGCTTTCTACTAACTAGATACAACCAATCAGACTCAAGAGGAGGGTCTTAGCGGTGTCAATCAAATCTGTGTGCGGCACCTTTTCTCCACCCTTTGCTCTGTTACAATACATCTTCGTTGATATTCGTTGCCATTAATGCTAAGGTTAGTTAGCAGCATATGATGTGATTTCTGTAGGCTACATGTTTCTTCTGCGAACTTCACATGAAGGACAAGAATGTATGCAAAAAAATAAAAAATAAATGCTTCTGGTCCCAAATTTAAAATTTCTTTTTGTTTTGCTCATTTTGAATCTGTTTGTCAGCCTCCATAAAGACAGTAATGTGTGGTGGGAGGGGAGGAGAGTTTACAAGCAGCCATATAAAAAGACTATTACCTACTGATCTATTTACAACCAGTTACAATGCGCATCAAAGGTTTTCTCAGCTCAGACACCAGCAACAGAAACTCACTTTAAATCTAAAGTAAAAGCTTTGAATGTCTTATTTGATCAACATGCCCCATGGGAATTTGAGTTCTCTGAGCAGACGGAAAGTCAGTTCATACCTGAGGCCAAAGTCTAACACGCTGCTCCAGTACTTTCCTCCTGGCTGAATAATTCAGCTGCACTTTGTGATGGGAACTCACACTTTTTTACACAAATGTTTTTTTTTTCCCCCCCTCTAGCTCTGTGAGAGTCACAGGCTATTCTTAACGCATCAGTAGTAGCTGAAATTTACTATTAAAGCTGGAAAGTGGGGCCTACTACTAGGACTGTGTCACCATCGCTTTTCAGAGCCACAGAGAGCTGGGTCAGCCCAAAAAGATTCCCGGGATTCCTCCCTGGCTGGCACAAGCACTCATGACAACAGTGACAAAGCAACCAAAACAGGAGGTGGGGGGCAGCTGGGTGTAAAAGACACCCATCCTGTTAACGGCGCCTCGAGCTTGAAACTGAAGCCGCTTCTGAGCACCTCTCATCTTTGTGGAGGGCTGTGACGCATAATGGGGGCACTGAAGACAAAAAAAGCAAACTGGGAGTGTATTCTGAGCTAGAGCGCCCTGGAAGACAGTCCAGTTAAACAAACACACGGGAAGATGTGGTGTTTGAGTGTATAAAATTCAGCGAGGAGTGCCGACGGCGACAGGGCTCACAAAGCTCTTGGTTATTTGCTTATCTTTTAATGATCCTGCTTAAGTTTAAATGACTTTGATACCGGCGAAGCGTGAATGCCATGTTTAAACCTGGGCGTGAGCCAGATGATCTCCCAGCAGCTGTGCGTCAAAGTGTGACCAGGAGGGGAGTCTTTGTCTCCCGCCCTGCAGGAGGCATCCCTCTGTTTCCAGCACAGGAAGTGAGTCATGACTGTGTGCAGAGTTTAAGTTTCCGTGTGCTCTAAACTTTGGACACGGACACCATGATACTGACCAGTTCCCAGCGCTTTACAGGCGCCGGCTGACGTCATCGGTACCTGCATCATCAGCTATCCTTATCACGCCGGAGTGTATACACCACCGGAGTGTATAACAGGATCCCATCCGTTTTAAACCGGTTCACCTGTCATTACATTACAAACAATAAATTTAATGTTTTTTGATTTGATGTGATAAACTGTAAAACAAAGTCAGTAAAAAGTACAGTAAAATACAAATACTGAAAAAAACACAAAATTTTACAAAGTATTCTTGGTCTATTTTCTAGTTCAAAATATAAGTACGCTTGAAATAAGACAAAAAAAACAAAACAAAAAAAAACAACAACTTCCAAGTATCTTTTCAGCAAGATATAGGTTCTTGTTTTAAGTCAACAATCATTTAACACCAGATGCTTCATCATTCCCAGACTGCTCTTTATAACTTACCTAATGCTAGCATCATTTATAATTAACTTACATTGTACCTGTGTTAATAAGGATATTGATTTTAACCTTACAGAAGGAGCAAACTAAATAAAATATTTAGATTTTGAAATGCAGAGAATGATACTTAAGTGTGCCACATTATTTTAGCTATTTCAAAGTAACATCAGCGGACCAACACCAAATTTACAGCAAACAAGTTAACAAATTAATATTTTATATTATCCTAACAGCAGCCAACACCAGGAAGGGATTATTTTATTTAACTTCCAGTGGAATTAGTACTTCTTCATCAATATTAACCTGTTGATATGGAGAGCCCCAAATTAAAATCTGCTTAGGGCCCCAAAAAGTTTTGGGCCGGCCCTGATTCCACATTTTACTTTTTAATGCTTCTCAATTTTCTGTTAATTAAAAAAAGAAGGAAAAAAATAGAGCATTTTTTAAACAAAACCAACAAGAGATAGTGCATAAAATTGAAGTAGAAGGAAAAATCATGCATCATTTTACTAAAATTAGCAAATAAAAATCTTGAAAGTAAGAGACAAGCAGTAATTCACTCCCTAAAATGCAACCATTTGCCTGCAGAAGTGATTTAATCAGCCAAAACAGTTCACCAGTGTAAAGTAATCTGTTCCGTGACTTCCTCAGACATTTGTTAAATAACAAACAGCATTATGAATCCCAAGGAACACAACAAACAAGTCCAAAAGAAAGTAATGGAGAACAAACTGTTTTAGGGCCTCCTGTCTCTTTAAATCCAAATTAGCTGCTGCTGGCCACGCCCCCAATTCAACGGTTACTCTCAAACTGAGAGTTACGTGAGAGTATAATGGCTGATGCACAATTATACATCTGTGGAGAGGAATCGCCTCATGTACAACCAACAAAAATTAAGCAAACTGTGGCTTCTGAATGGTAAGTCAACAACAAAACATTTATCTTTTCCAGCAGCTATCGTACAGCGGGGCGACTAGCTAACCAAATACGCTGGAGCTAAGCTTCGGTTGCTAGGTAACGGGCTGGGGCTTTGCTGCGGTTGCTAGGTGAGGGGCAGCCCCTGCAGGTTTGTAACGTTATATTTGAGATGTTTTCGAAACAGGTCATTTTCAATACACAAAAAAACCCCCACTAACTTATTGACAAAAAGCGTTTGGGTTGTTAAAAGGAAGCCCAAATAGAAGTACAAAAACATGCTAAATGTGATTTATTTTTATAATACGTTCCCTTTAAGGCACAATTACATTATACAATAATACCCCAAGCTTCAAACTTTTCACGGACAACCCCTCATTGCATAATCTGAACACCAAATGAGTACAGTCATCCACCTACACTGACTGGTCAGCATGGCATTCATCAGAAAAGCAGCTAAGACTGGGCCGTAGAGCTACATGATTCAGATGGAAAAAATCTGACAGAGCTACTACTGGTTGCGCCTTCCACAAATCTGGTGTTCATTTAAAAATGTCAAGACAAGATACAATACAGGAAATCCAGTTTCCAAGTCATGTGGGGGATAGGTGAGATGGACATTTATAACCTCAGGCCAACCAAAAGCTCCAGATAAATCGTATTTTCACAGACACATCAATCACTACAATTTCAGAGACATAGTATTTGTACCCTGGAGGAAAAACAACCTATTATCTGCCCTCCTGCTGATCTCTCCTGTGGTATATTGATGAACAGAAGAGTGTCTGAACATGCCTGCAACCAACAGGCATGCCCTGGCCTGGGAAACCATGGCCCTTAGAGTAAATTATATACAACACCTTGCAAAAGTATTCATACATGAAATGTTCCACATTTTGAAAAGTAACCTCAAGCTTCTGTGTATTTTACTGGGATTTTTACAAATACAAAATATTACCAAGTATTCTTGGTCTAGTTTCAAGTGCAAATATCTTAGTATACTTGAAATAAGAGAAAACTAACTTCAGAAAGCTATGGGAAACTGTTTTAAGTAAATAATTCCTTAATATTTCTTAAAAAAATACCAGTTCCACTGGCCGATTATTTCACTTTCACATTTTTCCCATTAGGTATAAGTGAATTAATCGGCCAGTTGAACAAGTTCTTTTCATCAATATTATTGACTTAAAATAAGCTCCTATATCACTTATAATTCACTTGTAAGCTAGTTTGGTCTTATACCAATGGTACTACAAGGTTTTCCCCAGAAAACCTGCTAAGCCCGGTGGTTGGGGCGCTCTGGCAGTCATTCATCCAGCGGCCCACCGTGTTTTTGAGTTAAAAAAAGTTGACAGGAAACTTGAAAATATCACTTGATAATTATGTGTTATTGGAAGTTTGGATGATTAACCCTTGAACTTCAACAATAAAGTCTTAAAAATGCAAACATTGAAAATAAAAACGTAAATAAATTAGCAATGCTTAACCTGGTGGGGGCACAAGTAAACCCTGGTGGCCCTCCAGGCTTATAATACACTGGGTGAAACTCTGTGTTAAGATATTTGCAGTAGAAACTGGACCAAAAATACTTGGTGAGATTTTGTGTTTTTGCAGTGTTTCCATTTGAAACTTCTTTTAAAAACAGTGTGGCTGCTACTCTTAAGCCTCTTTTAGGTAATTTTATGAAATATCTTTCTTATGTTTAGTTTGTACTTTAGTCTATTTTATAATGTTTTGATTTTCTATACCTTTTTATTATTGTTTTGCATACCATACATCAGTGTGCCTGTTGGCCCTCGAAAAAGAGATTTTATCTCAAGGGACTTCCTGATAAAATAATAGTTAAATACGAGTTAACAAGCCACCTATTCAGGTTATTAAATTACCTACAGATTAATGTTTTTAATTTTATTTAGAGATATTAGAGGAACAAAAATGAACATCTTTGTGTTGATCTGTCATGACGAAATCTCAATAAAAAAATCTCAATGTTTATAGAGGTTGCAGGGTGTCAGAATGTAAACTCTTGCAAGTCACTGCACATAGTACAGAAAAATAGAGACATTTCTTCTGATTGCAGTTCCACAGCATAATAATCATCACCCTACAGCTGCGAAAAAATGTAAACATTAACGTGTAAGGAAAGGAACAGGTGTTGCTTGTCATCCATGAACTTCACACATCGCTGATTATCAAAGAGGAGTAACTATGGAAAACATTGTTGACATGAAGGGCGCATACGTGGCACACATTCCAGTCACAGCCTGTTCACCTCGCACTGCATTGCAAGTGGGCTTTCCGACTCAGAACAGTGTGCAGGCACACGATGGCTGCAGCTTCCAAGCGATGGAAGAGCGTCTGCAGCAGTCCAAAGCGCCACGTGTCCGGCGGGGCCAGCCAGCCGCCATCTGCCTTGAAGACAGGACTGGCACTCTCCCTCGGCAATAAAACTCAGCAAGGAGGACAAACAGCTGTTGAAGAAGTTCTCTTGCAAAATAACAGCAGGGTGTGTTTTTTTTTCTTGGAGGGTGCAGAGTTACTGTACTTGAGAAGAAGATAGCCAGGATGAGTGAGAGTAAAAACGATGTGTCTTAACAGGTAAATCTGTCTGCACCCTCTCAAGATGCCATGGTGACAGCAGGTTAATAGTTAAGTGCTATTGTGGTGTAATAACAGTCCAAAGTGGTGTTTGGTATTTTTAAATGCGAGACTTCTGCTCCATCTTTTTAAAAACATGTCTTTGTGATGGCCAAACCCATGGCTGGTAACGCTCTTATGCACCTCATTTAAACACAACAGCCGTTTAGTTTCCCATAAAATGTTTATTGGTTGGTTTAAATGCATTGTAAGTGTTCACTTTTATTGATGTATTTTTAGCAACTAATTGCTCATCTTTGTGCTTAAAATTAGGTTTTGTTTCTTTTGCCAGTTTTAACTGGGATTAGCACACTTAAAGACTTAAATGCACCAACAGTTTCTGCTGAAACTTATGTATTTAAAGTTAAAAACATTTGATTTCATTTTTTACTCTTTAGTTTATTAACAAACTTATCTGGACTGTGTTGTTTGTTGTAGTTAGTGATTGTATCACACATACCCTTGTGTGTTATATCTTTAAGTCAATTATATTTTGTTTGTGCTTTCAGCTAATTAATTTGTTCACATTTTTAGCTGAGTTCAATTCTGTTTCTTTGTCCTCTTTTATGAGCAAGAATTCATTTTTTTTGTAAGTGTAACCTTTTGGGTTAAAATAAAAACCCCTTTTTCCTAATACTCCTTGTGACTCCTGCTTTTCCACTCAATCCAGACTGTCCAAAGAGAATTTGTAAAAAAATGAAAAATAAAATAAACTTAAATGCTGAAAAAGTGGGAAGTCTCTTACTTTGAAACTCAACACAAATGTGCACAAAACTTTGGCAATATTCCACTAATGTCAAAAAAACTGGATTTTGTAATTGCTGTGTTTCCATGGAATTAAAAAATATTTTATTAATCCCAAAGGGACATTAAATAAAGACAATATATAGAACAAGAAGTTGCTCCAAAGTTATCCGAAAAAGCAATTTTCCTCCAAAAAGGCAGGAATGAATGTTTGAAAAAGAGAAAAAATCTTAATGAAAGTACAGTTACTCCAACATGCTGCCACCATCAGTGGTGCAATTCCAGAAATAATATAAAAAATATTATTAATAATATACCTACAGAAAATAAAATATGAAACACAGTTAAGATCAGAATAACTTTGCTAAAAATCATGCCGCACCACTTCCTGTCGACTTTGAGTGAAGAGGAAAAAGTATTTCCATTTCAGCTTTTCAAAATATCATCCTGCCATAAAACGTTTTCTATCGAAAAATAAGAGCTTTTTTTTTAAATTGCTGCATTTCCATTAAGCAAATTTATTTTCAAAATGGTGTATTGTTCAGCTATGTGGCCGATGGAAGCACAGCGACGGTGTGCATCCTGACACAGAAGCCCAAACACACACATGCATTTTTCCTGCTGTTTGAATTTAAATTGAATTCTCTTATCTTTACTCACACCCTTGCTCTCATCACACCCATCCTTCAGACACCAGACTGCAGGTGAATTTCAATGTCAAAGACGCTAAGGTATAGCAGGCGCCGCAATCTGTTCATTCTGTCAACTGTGTGTGAGTGGGAGTGTGTGTGTGTGTTGTTGTACAGGGGTCTACAGTATGCGCTCTGATTGCTGGGGGTTAGGCCCATTCATCTGTCTGGTGTGATCATGGCTCTCTGTAACTGGGCCTAGGCGTGAGCGTGCTCTCTGTGATCTCCCTGATAAGAGTCATCCATCTGCTGTGTGTATCTGTCAGGGCCCGGGCAGCTCCTCTTATCAATGCACTCATCCGTTTCCCTCAATCATTCCCGCTCTGTCCTCTTTTCTCACTCTTGGCTGCTTTTCCCCTCTCTGCAGCTCTCTACTTCTTGATCCGATGACGGGGGAAGAATCGCACTTTGGTGGATCGGTGGCGTTGGGAAAAAAACCTGCCGGTCTGTAAGTGGCGCACACAACCTCCTGCAAAATACTAATGCATGCATGGAAGGATACGAGCCGTTTCTTTATGAAGGAGCATAAAGCATGTGCACGTGTGCAAACACACACACTCACACACAGATTGTTGGTATTCAGGGGCCCCACCTCAGCCTCTGAGATTATCTACAATAGATGAGACTCAAAGAGAAGCTGCAGGTTTTTTTTTCTTGCAGTCTTTCCAGGAGAGAATACCCTCCTAATCATCAATCTTGCAGATGAAGAATTAGCTTTTGTGTGCAACCCTTTCATTTTTCACTCCCTCTAAAAGGGTCTGAGACTTGGAAAAACTACTGAAAACATGAGAACATGAAGCGGCATGACAAGAAGATTTGTGTACAGTACAAATACGAGCTCAGATCAGGGGAGTGTAGTGTACACAGAGGAATCCATTTAGGATTTTGCTGCCCCGCACATAACAAAAGGCTTTACAAACAACCCCCAGACCACAAAACAGCCTGAAGAACGCTCTGCTGTCCCAGCAATCTGTACTTAGTTTGTCACAATCAATATTGTAGGAACCAGCCCTATTATTAATTTATATCTAAAAAAAACACGTTGGGCTTTTAGGTGGGCTGGATTAAGCCGCTTGTAAGAAGAGACAAACACTGTTTAGCATGGGCCCCCTTCGTGGGGAGTCCATGGGTTTCATCATCAGTATTAATAGTGTAGGGCCTAATCCAGATTGCATGCTCTGGGTGCTGCTGGGTCCACACCAGGACAGGTTTTTGCGAGTGGAATATTTATAGCTGTGCATTAAAAGTGGAATCAAGGGTTTAAGTGTACTGTTGCAACAGAGCTGCTGCTCCTTTGTCAGGGCCTGTCCAAAAATGCCTTTCCCGGGGCTACTTGCAGCGCTGCATTCACGCTGTAAGCAGGCTCACACAACCGCTGTCATGTCAAAGATGGAAAACATTAAGAAGCAGCTGCAGGATTCGTTTTGTTTTCTCTGAAATAAAAGCATTACAGCTAAATCCATCTCAAAGTTTCTATAAGTCACATCCATACATCAGTCTTAGTCATTTTATTACAGTTAGCCCTGTCTTTTCATTGGCACCTGAAAGCTTGAACGCTGCTTTGAATCTTCAATGAATTGCCAAACCTTCTTCTATTATGTCCAGCAATAGAAACTTAAGTTTAATTTAACACTGCCGCCTTGCGGTGATTTGAGGTAAAACACGTTAACGAGCTCGGCACATAAAGTATGGAAATGTAATTTTGTTGTACATCTCAAATTCACATTAAAATAACCTTCTCACATTTTGTCACTTTACAAGCATAAATATTGATTCAGTTTATTTGGATTCTAGGTGATACACCAAACAAAAATAACATTATTGATTTTTATTTCTACAAATAAAAATCAGAAAATTATGTTATGTTATTACACTGTGTACTGACACATTATTGCACCTCTATATACTTGAAACTACAGCACACAGTTAAAAGACAACGATGACCTGACCTGTTGTTTAACTAGTAATTTAAGGTAACCTGAATATTTACAATCCTCCTCTTGGTAAATTGGAACCACATAGCTGCTGTCTGTCAGCCACTTAGGAAAGCTTTTTAAATTTCATTTTCTGCCCTCAAGTTTTCTTTTCTGCCTCCCCATGTTTAGCTCTCTGTCATCAGAAGACAACACAATTCATTAGCAGGGAAAGAAAACTTGCTAAGCCCGGTGCTCGGCGCACTAGGGCAGTCGTCCAGCCGGCCGCCATGTTTTTGAGTTATAAAATGTTTAAAGTTGGCAGGAAATTTGAAAATATCACTTGATAGCTGAGCATTATTGGAAGACTGGAAGATTAATACCTAAACACCAACTATAAAGTCTAAAAAGAGGAAATCGTTTAAAAAACTGGAATAAATAAACATTGCTTGGTCTGGTGGGGGAACAAGTAAAGCCTGGAGGCCTGCCAGGCTTATATTACACTGAGGGAGACCCTGAATGGAGAAAAAACAAAAGAAAATTGCTCCTCAGTACATTTTCAGTTTGCCACAAATTATGTATGACATATCAGATGAGATTAGCATTTACGTCTTTAGTCTGCATGCAAAAACAATGTGGAAGAAATCTAGCACTTCCTACCACCTCCATTCATTTCCTCTAAAATACTCCATATTTCTGTTTGGATGAATACTCTTGCAAAACAGCTCAAATGTAAAACTCACGATCCGCAAAGTCAAACAGCCTTTTATTTATTAGATCTGAGTCAAAAGGTGGACATTTATCTTTTAAAGCAAACAAGATCAACCAAAAAGACCAAAAGTAGAAATAAACTACACCGTTCTAAAAAAAACAACAATAAAAAAAGAAATCACAGCACACAAAATATAAATGTCTGAGAAAACGATCAAAAACAAAATCCAGATTATTTAGATATTTATCCACGAATTAAAACATGAATCTTATTTAAAAAAAAAAAACCTTGCTGAAGTAGTATTTACAGGTTTGTTGCTAAGAAAATCAAGCGAATACAAATGCTATTTTATTTTTTTTTTTTACAGTGCACCGCATTACAAATTTCTGTGAATTTGAAGTTTATACCACACAGCAATATTCCTCTACACAGCAGTGTGCTATTGATCTCCTGTCTTACAACTTGTGCTAACTGGCATGCCATAACACAAATGTGTAAAGACCCATAAATACCAATGTTTTTGTTTTTTAGAAATGTAATCTTAAAAGACAAACTTTGGATGTTTACATCAGTTAATTCAAATTGCATTTAAGTCTAAAGAAAGCTCAAAGTTCCTACGAATTGTTTGGGTGCCTTACATAAACCTGGGGATCCACAGAAACGCAGCTTAAATTATGTGAGGATTATCGAACATCAGAGATAGTTTACAGGTGTAGATGTAACATGACGGCACAGGTAGAGGAAAACAAAAAACACACTGGTAGTCTATCAAAATAATTATTGTTCCTATATACTACAGTAGAGTCCACATTTCTTTATACACAACTAACAGCAAGTATAAGCATAAATGATTTAAAATTAGCCAAGTTATTTCAACAAAACGACCACCATGATCATCCCTGAGAAGACATTTTGGTTCTGTACTCAGTGCATCTGAAATGTACGATCATCATATCAAATTGAGCTCATGACATATTTGCTTCGTCATGCGTCTAGTTAAAAAACAACTTGAAAAGATCAATATTAATGCCTCTGATGATTTGAGAATTAAGCGGAAAATCGGCTAAATCTAACTACATGCGAGTCGGCTGTTAGAAACGATTCGTAGAAACTATCTTTTTGAACTTTTGCAGTGGGGATAGTCAACCTGAAAATGTGCGCAGATATAAAAGGAAAGAGTTACACAGTAATGACTATAAATAGACAGAAGGGACATGCTGCCTTGGCTTTACTGTTACAGTTTACCCTGATTTAAAAGTGTCTGTCTATTTTAGGTAATAAAAAAAAAAGAAGAAAAGACTGATATTTTGTGCATAAAAATGACACCAGGAAGAACGATTCAATGTTTGCACTGCGTCTCCTCTTCATATTCCCAGTTTCTGGTCCCTACGGCGGCTTGCTCAAACACACACAACGCAGCAGCCACAATATAAAAACCAGAGTGCTGAAGTCAGTCAGATGACTTCCCAGAGTTCCTGCGTCCGCGTCCTGCTGACCCAGGACTGGTTCGGAGGCACAGAGAGGACCTAGAGAACACCAGCAGGTGGTTTTAACGCTGCGGATTACTGGTGTGCATCCGTTCATCTTCACTTTTTCCTCTTAGGCCTCCTCCTCTTCCTCCTGATCGCTGTCGTCAGAGCCTGCAGGATAAAAATAACAGAAATAATCCCAGGAGATAAAATGGAATCTTATTCTGTTCCTCAACTTCTGTTTTGAACAGAAAACGTGAAAAACGGTGATGTCTTACCATCGATCACAATTTCTCCACTACCCTCCTCTTCCTCCTCCTCCTGGCTCTCATCTGAGGAAGACATTTTGTTGTCCGTTCAGTGCATTGAAAGAGCCTCGCACATTTCCTCACATCACTAACTTTAACTTTAATGTATTTTTAGACGTTGTGAAGTGGTGTAGAACTGGAGTGGAAGAAAAATTATACAAACTAACACTCTGATTAATCACTTTGTAGAAACTACTTTCTTTGCGACTAAAGCTCCAGGTTTTTGAACGGCCTTGCTAAGGATGTAAACAATTAACAGAACAAAGCATTGCTCTCATTACAGGCAGTAGACCGCCCTGACAGCAGAAAGCAACAGCTCTGGAAAAATGAAGAGTCCACTGCACTGAACCCCATTGAAAACCTCCTGGTTATTCCACCAAATATTGATTTCTGAACTCTTCCTGAGTAAAAACATTCGTATTGTTGTTTCTAAATGAATATGAACTTATTTTTCTTACATTATTTGAGGTCTGAAAGCACAGAACCTTTTTTGTTATTTTCACCATTTTTCATTTTCAGCTAATAAATACAAAATTTTTGTTTGGAATTTCAGAGACGTGTTGTCAGTAGTTCATAGAATAAAAGAACAAAGTTAATTTTACTCAAACATATTCCTATAAAAAGTAAAATCTGAGAAACTGATCATTTTAAGTGGTCTCTTATTTTTTTCCAGAGCTGTATATCAGTTTCTGTTTACTTCTTTGACACCAAGTGGCATTAATAATGCCCCCATTTCTCTTCACAGGCAGTGCATGGACATCTCTTTCATGCACTTCACATATTTTATACTTTTAATAGGGGTGCACTAGTTGCACGTGTGCAAACACACACGCTGATTACCGATCTTAAAAAAGCCTGGCCTGCCAATGTTGCTACATATAGCAAGAAAGTTGCGAAGTTGGCTACAGTGGGATGACGATTGTTAACTACAAACATGCACACATGACCTGGTGGCCAAACATCAAACGTCTCTCGCTGCAGAACAGAAGATTTTTTGGCTGACTTTTAGACCTTTTTTGAGGTGGATAAGATCGGCTTCATGTGTAAATATCAGTCAATCATGGATCTCTCAAAATTAAGGAAATCGGCTCTGATAAATCGCTGCACTCCTACTTTTCATCTTTCAATTCAGCAACCTTAGCACATCCTTTATAAATATGCCTGAGTTGAATAAAGCGAGAAAACCACAATTTTCTGTTTAATATGACAAAAAAATATTTAAAAAGAAATAATTCTGTTTTTTTATTCAACATTTGAAAAATGTAACGCTTTAAGTTATGGAAAGAGCCAACGCTTTTGACACGAGAGAAAACTCAGGTTTTTAAGAAAAATATCAATTAATATTTACTATATCTATAAGCTCAATCAACAACTTGCATCTCAAGGTTTTGCACAAATTGAAACTGGAATTTTTGGATATTCTTCCAGTTTAAGATCAGTCAGATTGGAGGGTTTCCCCCTGTGTGTTTACAAGCCTGGCGGGGCACCAGGCTTTACTTGTAAGCCCACCAGACTAAGCATTGCTTATTTATTCACGTCTTTTTAACATGTTTGCATTTTATAAGACTTTATAGTTGGTGTTCAAGTATTAATCTTTTAATAACACATAATTATCAAGTGATATTTTCAAATGTCACATTTTTCAACTCAAAAACACGACAGACCCCTGGATGAATGACTGCTCTAGCGCATTGACCACCAGACAAGGTTTCTAGGGGAAACCTTGAGATTGGATGGAGAGCATCTGCAAATGTCAACTTTCATATCCAACAGCAGATTGTTGAGATTTGGACAAAACATTTCACATAAGCTGGAAGATCAATATTCACCCTAATATTAAGACTTTTGCAGCTTTTCAAAGGTTTTGTTATCCATTTTCCCCATTAACTCTGACCAGATTCGCTGTCCCTGAAATGCATTCCCACATCATGGTGCTGCATAGTGAAGAAGTAAAACATTTACAATATTTAACTTTAGCACAAAATTGCCAAAATTTTAAAAATTTAATAAGATACATATATTTGCGTTTGTGTCACCTCGTTTCATCTTCACATAATGGATTAAAAGGAGCTCTGTGAGACATTCAAATCTTAGGATACCGTTTTATCTTAAGCAGTTAACTGCTTTAACTGTCATTATCTCCGACATGTTTGCAATTCCTCGCTCTTCATGATGCTGTCTGCTCTCTAACGTTCTTTAAAAAGGAGCAATGTTGTATTTTCCAGGCACAATGTGCTATAAAATGACACAATATAGTTGTGTTGTTCTAAAAATACTGTATACATCAGACACGACTAAAATAAATTTCACTTTGCAATTTGACGCCTTGAAATTACATTTGCCTCTCGATCCTGCTCCGACTCCATCACAACAATTTTCATCCATTGCAGCAGTTTCCATCCGTTCTAATGAGCTTTATTATATTAAATTACTCACAGATGGATCTTTATCTACTACTACCTGTGTGAATTTGAATATAATTGGTTGCCCTGGATCATACTGAAGTCAAAGTAATGGGGAGACAAATACAATTGCATTTATTTTATCTTTATTTGTAAATAATCTTTAAAGCCATCTTTTATCTCCACTCTTTGTGGTTAATCACTATAATATAAACTGACATTTTTGTTTGTAACATGAGAAAATCTGAAATAGTCTAAGGATTATACATTTTTTGAAAGTTATAGCAGACCAATAAACCTCGCCTCACATTTAAAAACAAAGGTTACAACAAAATCTCAAACTACCTGGACACTTCGGTTATTAAACAGTTCTGTTTCTGCACCAACCTGGACTCGCTCGCCTGCCGTCTTCCTCCTCCTCCTCTTCTTCTTCTTCTACACCTTCTTCTTCTTCATCGTCGTCCTCTTCCTCGTCCTCCCTGCTGCGGCCTCGATCGGCGTCACCAGTGTCCTCCCCCGGCTCGTCGTCCGAGTCAGAAATTACCACGCAATCATCTCCGTTTCCATTTCCAGCCGCTCTGGCCTCTGTGGCGCTACTGGAGAAACAAGCATAGAGACGGTCTTGCAAACAACAAACGATAGTTATTCTGGACAAACACCAAAATAAAAACAAGAAATTTGACAGTAAATTGTAGATTAAAGAAACAGCGTTTCAGATTTATTTTTTTTCTCTAAACTTGCAGTTTGTTCCTCCATCAGAATATAATCCTGTGTGTGGATCTGTCTGGCTCACCTGCCGTTCTCCCTCGGTTCCCAGAGAGGAGTGAGGTAGTATCTCAGTGGATCTCTGTAGAGGTCGTCCTTCAGTATCTGAACAGAAAATAATAAAATAAAATCACCTGAAAACGGGTGGCTCTGTCACCATCATCAGGCACAAATATCAACTTTATGGCAACTTAAAACCCAAATAACTTGAGCTGGCAGTGATCTGTACCTGTGCTACATCGTCTTGCACTGCGTTGCTGTGGTCACTGAACCAGCTGAAAAACGTCTCATAAACGCCGCGGCACGACTTCCTGGGCTCGCTGTTAGCGGTCAGATTGTGTCCGCGGTGCCAGAGGATGGGGTTGGAGAATGACATGGGCGACCCTGAACGCATCAGACAAACAAACATGTACCACAGCAGTCACACTGAAAATGTAGTAAAACTGTGCAGCAGACAGATTCGGATGTGGCTTGTGAGCATTCCATGAAAACAAACTCAGGTACACAAAATGGAAAAACAACAATTACTTTAGATCATCCTCTTTTATAGTACACTTCCAGAATATTATCACTTTTATTTCAGTTTACAAGAAAACAGCTTTTACCTCCCATGCCAAGGTGCAATTCCTTCATAATGATGTTATTCTGGAAATATGGGTTCCGTCGGAAGTGGAAGCGAATCCTGTAGCCGAGTTTGGTGTTTTTGAAAGATTCGACCTGAGAATGACACAAATAAATCTGCTTTGCATTTACTAAAGTGAGATTTGTCAAAATTATTTAAAATATAGACCAATCAAACCTACTTCAAGATCTGTCATGTAACTAAGAGCATCTTCATCAGTCTCATCTATGTGAGCAGAGAGGTGAGGATGGTTCAGCAGCTGAGGAGTTGATGTCAAGATAAAAACAAAAGAAGGAAAACATACAGCAGACAAGATGGGAGTAGGGGTGCACCGATTGCAGTTTTCTGTCTAATCGCTGATTTAAAAAAAAAGCCGATTCTGATTATTCCTCTCTGAAATGTTGCTAAATATAGCAGGGACGTCGCTTAGATACAGTGGGTGATTTTTAGACCTTTGCTGAGGTAGATAAAGATTGGGGGACACAACCAGCTTCACATGCAAATATCGGTAATCCCCGGTCTCCCAAAATCAGCACTGATAAATTGGTGCACCCAGTAGATGGGATCATTTTGATTTAAAGGATACAGCCGTCACCCAAAACCCCGGGATGGTTTTTGTGATGGAGCTTCTCTGATCAAGATGCGGGCGTCTCTGGCGATTAATCTTCAGCTCCAGCCGTTGATGGAGTCTGACGCTCTTCTTCTCTAGAGCCTCGAGTCTCATCTGCACTTGTGCAAGTAGAGCAACAGACTGCCTCATCTCTGGGGCCATTTTGACAGACACAATCGCACACTCCCCATCATCATTGTCAGATGGGAAAGAGGAGCTGGGTGTGGAGGAAGATCCCGAGACGGACTCATCCCCTTCGTCTGCTTCGGCAGCATCATCTTTATCTTCTCTGTCAGTACTCCGTGCTGATGTGGAGCTGTCTGCAGCTGCCTGTGTTTTTGAGCCAACTTTTGAAGGCTGGTGGCCTGGCCGCTGTTTGTTTTTACTTCCATGTTTCACTGGTCTCACTTTTGCAGATGAACACGGAGTCTCTTGGCTTTCCTCTCCGTCTCCGCCAGTGAGACTGGCCAGTGCTTCAGCAGCTGCTATGGCTGCGGAGTCGGACTGGTCCACAGGAGTTGAGGGATGCTGCATTGATTCTGCTGTTTTCTGGGTTTCCTCTTTTGAATCGGTGGGTGCCGAGGCCTCTGAGGACTGCGGTTTCGCTGTGATGTCGGGATGGTCACCGTCAGGGCTGGAGCTGTTGACAGGCTGCTCGCTGGTGCGCTCTGTACGGTCCGAAGCCTTATCTGTCTGCACATTAGTTTCTTCAGCAACAGTATCTTTTGGCTTCCTGTGAGTTTCTTCTTTACTTCCAACTTCACTGTTTTCGCAACTTTTTGAAGTTTGTCCAATTCCATTTGCGTCGTCACTTACTTTAGCGGACTTATGAGGGATCGCATTGTCTTCGTCCTGGTCGAGTGATAAGCTCCGTTTCCTCGATGCAGGGTCACCGGACTGTTTGTAGTCAGTCACTTCACTCATGTTAGCAAGCTAGCGAACGTGCTAACAGGCTAGGAGGCCAGCAGGCTCTTAAAGATAAGTGCGGTCGATTACACCGTTGGCGCAATAGGTTCTACAATTAGCGCAACGTTACGATATATTTGGTAGTTTTAAACTACATTCTTGGTAACCACAGATCAGGAAGCAGCTCTCGTAACTCTCCGCGGCCTCGCGCGGAACGTTAAAATGGGCAAGCTGCAGCTAACTTAGTTAGCTTACGTTACCCAATTATTGAATCCTCGCCTTGACGACAGCACAGCATCTCCGCCAATATAATCCCAAGAAGAAATACTTTATTTAGTCATTCAAATCCACCAACACAATGCACCCTTCCAAAAACTACCTGCGTTCTCTAGACAAGTTTAGATTTGCATTATCCGTTAGCTTACTACCCGTGAAACGACGCCAGAGGAAAAACAATCCTCTGATTGGCTGCGCCACGCCGCGCTAAAACGTCTCAGCCAATCACCGGCAAGGGTGTGTTTACATGGCGTTCTTTCTGAGGTGGAGCTAACTGCGCAAAAAGGACACAGCGTCCAAATATTGAAATTCAGTTCTTCCATATAACATTTAAACAGCATTAAAGACATTTTTAAATTTCTGGATCGGTTAGTGTATTGTTCAATACATCTCACTGTATTGAACAATACATTTAAATTGCGTTCAGTTTTTAATATGCGTTTTCAGTATAAAATTTATATTAAAGCTTTGAAAGACGAACAGGTGTAATCTATTCTCAGTTATATAAAATCAAATTCCTTTATGACAGGTAAATTGTATTGAATTTTGCTTAGTTTCTATTATTATTTTTATTATTTAGTTTTTGATCAGTGCAAAAGTCGAATGTTAGCACCAAAATGCTGATAAATCAAATTGCACAAATTCTAAAAAAAACAAATCATAAAAGCCTGGGATATTTCCTATTTAATATTTGCACTTTTTATATATCTCCGTAGAGTTTTTTTTTTTTTTAAATAGTTTTTATTGTTTAGTTTATTGTTTTAGTTATTCATCAGTTCATTCAAAGGCTGAACTGAGTAAATGTGTAAAGAGTGTTTTCTTTACCCACTGTCTCCACTAGAGGGCGTTAAGTCAGCCCGGACTGAGTAGAAGCATTGGTTGCAGTAAGATTACACCAGTTTAAAAAAAAACACATTTGGGTCACGCCAAAGGAACCAGCACTAATATTAGAGGCTGGTGCTTTCAGAAGAGCTGCCAAGCAGCGCCGCATAAAGGCATCTTAGCCAGGGGATACTTTGTCACAAGGACTGGAAAGCCATGTTTTCCACGGGTGACATTTAACGTCACACGCGTTGTCATTACGGAGGGGCTTCTCCATGCCTAACGCAGATACGGCGCTGGATCCACACTCCTCAAACCATGAGTACTTGCAAGTGTTTAATTTGAAGGGGACATATGCACTCTTCTGCAGATATGTCTTTCTTAACCATACCAAGCCAAGAGGGACTTTTCAAAACGATTAAAACCAGCAAGTCTGCTGGAGAAGCGGAGGGTCGTTCACGCACGGATGCCGCTGTGGAAAACGACGATGAGGAGGATGAGGATGATGATGACACCGAGGATGTCCGGCTCATGCTCAGGTGTTCCCCAGTGCCCAGAAAACGGGGCGCGTCCATCTTCGACGAGACAGCAGAGTACATGCGGATCCACCAGGCGCTCTCTGCAGGAAAGCGGGTCTCGTTCGCCGATACAACAGGTGGAGATCTGGTGGATGTGCGTGAATTCGCAGCCTTCGACTCGGACGAGGAAGACACCTCACATTGGCAGGAGGAGGAGGCGAAATACCGCAAAGCAGTGCGGGAGCCAATCTATCGAGTGCACCCGGAGTTCCAGGTTCCCAGCGGCGGTGTCCTGCTGCAGGTTGTGCGCTCCAACAAAGTGGAAGTTGAACGGATATCCCCAGTGGAGGACGAGCCGCTTGCATTCAGTGGAGTAATTCGAGTCCTGAACATCTCCTTCCACAAAGCGGTGTACATCAGATCAACCATGGACAACTGGGACACTTACTTTGATCATCCGGCAGAGTACGTGTTTGGATCTAATGTCGACGACACTGATCAGTTCTCCTTTAAGCTGTCTTTTGCACCACCGTACACCACGCACGGCTCACGCATTGAGTTTGTCGTGCGCTATGAAACTTCGGTTGGTGATTACTGGGCCAATAACTTTTCCAGGAATTACGCTGTGACACTACATTTGTCCTATGAAGATGATCCAGCCCAGACCAGCACTAATATGGCACAAAAAAGAAGCATCCTGAAGAGTCCGAAAATCTACAGGTAGCTGTTTTATGTGCCTGAAAGTCATCAGTTTAAAAGCTGCAGTGTGTGACTTTATAAAATATGTTTTTTTAGTATATTGGTTAAAACTGTCACCATGTCGTGACTGTATGTTATGACAAAGATAATCCATGAAAAGATCAGTCTTCTACACTTCCTCCCTGAGCTACTTTTGCCATCCCAAGAAATGCACCACTCCTAACCAAAAACAACCAATCACAGCCAGGAGGAGGGTCTTAGTGCTGTCAATCAACCTCATATACTCTTATGTGTTAATGGTGGAGAAACAACTTACATTATAGAAAAACTGTTTAGCCTAAGCATTCACAACACACTCTGCTAGTTGCTGTGTAGCAGAGAGCAAAGGTTACAGCAAGAGGGGAGAATGAGCATCACCACACAGAGGGTGATTGACAGCGCTAAGACCCTCCTAAAAGTTACATACTGCAGCTTAAATGTTGTGTTCCAGTTACTTAGTTAGTGGGAACTCAGAGCTGGGTTTGACGTGGATAACAGCTTTGTAGTTAAGATACCAGAGTTTCATTATGGTGGCACCAATATGTCAGCAAAAAGCATGATAAAAAAAAAAACGATCATGGAAAAACAGTAGTTTAACACAGTTAACGTAGTTGATACACAAAGTGTGCTGTGGTGGCGCAGGGGTTAAGCACAACCCATGTATGGAGGCCTTAGTCCTGCAGGTTCGATTCCCGACCTGGTGACCTTTGGCGCATGTCTTCTCCCCCCTCTCATTACCAACTTTCCTGTCAATTAACTATCAAATAAAGGCAACTAGAGCCAATAAAACCTAAAAAAATCCATAGTTGGTACACAAATAATAGGTTAATCTCTTCCTAGTGTTAGGGAAATATAAGATGTGAAACAACTTGTTGGCTTTAAATTCAGTGTTTATCTGCAGATGTTACTTTCACATAGTTAAAATAATGTGGTCCACTTATCACTTTGCATTTCAAAGTCCAATATATTTTTAGATTTAACTTTGCTGCTCCTTGTAGGTTAAAATAAATTGTCTTATTACTTAAAACCGGTATGATGTAAGCTAATCAGAAATTATGCTAATAATAGGTATGTTACAAATTTAAACTAGCCTAGGAATAATGAGGCATCTGGTGCTGATCTGTTGGTTTGGGGGCACCCCAAATAAAAATCTGCCTCAGGCCCTGAAAACGTTGGGTCGGCTGTGGCAATCACATTGACTCAGATTTCTATTTGTGTTCAGTAAAATAAACATTTTTCCCACCACATTTTACTACTATTGGTGCAAAGAGCGGCCATATTGAAACGAGAAGTCCACCTCACAGGTTGTAAGTGGGGGTAGTCAGAGTTGCTCCCAGTTTCCCAGTTGATTTTTCTGACTGGGAAGTTGAATTTTCCCAGTTCCAGGTAAAACTGGAACGCAGTATTAGACCAGGGCTGTATGTTGTATGGGGCCTTAAGCAGAGTTTTCTTCCTGTTAAGAGCATCACCACTAACAGCATTCAACACATATTTGGTGGAATAGGAGAGAGGAGGACATATTTAACTGTCTGAGCTTAAAAGCAATAATCAATAACTGGTTATTATTCACTGAGATGTGAACAAACCAAACTCAAACACAAATAAAATATTAAATTTAAAAATATTTTATTGACATGTATCTGATTAGGCAAACACAATGTAGAGGATATTTGTGCAGTTGAAGAATAGAGAAATATAGTTTTTAAACTTTTAAACTGAAGAAAAATCTCAAAAGTGGACTTTTGTTATTAAGCTGCCCAGAATCAGTATTTGGTTAATTACAGCTGCAAGTCTTTAGGATTATGCTAAATCTAGAGGTTTAAATACATTTCCCCCATTCTGCTTTACAAAACAGCCCAGATTAAATTTCCCTTTGGGATTAGTATAGTATTTTTAAATCTGAATATTGTCAGTGTGAATGAGAAGCATCTGCTAGCAGCAGTTTTCAAGTCTTGTCAAAGATTCTCAAGTATATTTTGCTCTGAACTTTGAATAGGACATTCCAGCACATATATGTTTGTATCTATGCTAAAATTAAAATACACACTGTGAACTCTGTTTATCTAAGTGACTTTTGATGACAGATGTTTGCATTGGATTTTATTAAGGTGGGCGATTTCTGAATACAAATAGATAATATATTTTTTAGATTCTTTAAAAAACAATGGGATTTTTTTCTTCAACTTCACAAGTAAAAATTACTATGTCTCTGTCTCATTTAAAACCTTTGAAAAACCGAATTGAAGAAATTGAAAGGGGACCTATGCTGCAAACTTCACATTTTGCATGTTTTTAATCTTCCATTTGCTTCTAAAAACAACCCAAGTGCTTAAAAAAACATCCAGCCTTTTTTTTTTTTTTTTTAGCAAAAATTTTATGTCTTTTTTTGTGTCTGGAAGACGAGCCGTTTCCAAAACATCTCAATTGTTGAATCATAATTGACGGGCACTGCATTGTTATGTAGCAACCCAAGCGGAGCTATAGTATGTTTGGTGCTGTACAATGGCTGCTAGAAAAGATAAGTGTTTTGTTGTTGACTTACCATTCAGAAACTACTTGCTGCGTTCTTGTCGATTGTGTAAAAGGCCCTACTTCATGCTTTTCAAAGATCTATGATTGCATAGTTACATTTACATGCCATTGTAAATGTTGAGTTGAGGAGGGCGTGGCTAGAAGCAGTTTATTTGGATTAAAGTGACAAGATGCTCCAAAACAGCTGAAAATGTGCAGAACTGGCCATTATCTGTAATGTAATGAACTTGTTGGATCTATCCCAACCTGTTCAAGGAAACATTACAGGTCAGTATTAGCTCCTAGATAGAGTGATCCCTGCAACACAGACACAGGGGCAGCAGCTACAGAGCAGTATCTTCTTACTAATACCCTTTGAGCCTTTCTGTCTAAAACGAGCATTCACCTCAGTGGCAAACGTTTTGCCACGGAGGAACCCGAATCCAAAGTGTGACGTATATTCAGACAACACGAAAGGCATGTTTCTTTGAATTTCTTATTTCTGGTTCAGTTTTTTCCACTTGCTCAGGAAGAGATTTTTCAGAAAGCTCACACCCTGCGCTGAATGCCAGTGGCCCGCGAGGTGTGTGACACGTTGAAAATAGGAAAAGGGCAGGTGTCGTTTTCAGTCCTGGCGTTTCCCCACACACTAAAATTGAACTCTGACCTTTTCTATCACTCGTAAGGGAGTGGAGGAATTTCAAATGAGCAGACTGGCCTCTGTCCCACAAGTAATTAAAAGGCTGCACTCTATCAAAGCCACATAATCATCCTATTTCTTGTAACATCAACATGATAGATGGTACATCTTGCTGTGGTAAAGGTCCCTCATCGTGTTAGCAACACATAAAGAGGATCTAACAGTTCATAAACTGATAGCCATCATGTAGATTTTCACTTCTGCTGCTGCTTGGCAATAGTTTCTGATGGTTTAGCCAATACAGATCAAGATAATTGATGAATGCACAGTTTAAGAAATCACCTAAAATATTTAGGTAATCCTGAATTTGTCTGATTTTTATTTCTCTTGAGTAAAAGTATGAAACATTCAAACTTAGCTAACAGATATTTATAAATGTGATATAAATCAATTTCACACACACCTGCCCTCATGGCTTCAACAAGCTATTTTTTCCTTCAATGTCACGCTCAGGGTCAAGGAACAGACCAGACATTTGTCTTAAATCGGACATACTCTGGAAATGAAACATTAAAATTTGTAACTAATAATAATAATAATAATAATAATAATAAATAAATAAATGATAATAATAATTCCATTATTCTAAAATTCAGAAACCTTCAATAATAAGTTTGATTCTGTAATTAAATCAGTTTAAAAGTCTTGAAATGATTTATTGAATTGCATAAATCTCGGTCATATATTTTATGGCTCATATTTTTAAATCATAGAAGGCAGACCATGGAATAAGTCACAACAAGAAGCTCCTGCAGCTCTTGTCACATGCTTGTCACGCGTCTTCAGCTTTTGGCATGCTGTCCTTGGGCTCTTGGCAATGCGGCGTTGCCCCCTCGTTTGAGAACCCATGGACAACATTCTTGTTTCAAAGTGTTTGTTTTTATTTAGCTCCATCAGCGACTGCTCTCCATACATTTATTTCTGGCATTTAACAACCAGCAGGTGTTTCTCAAAAACCACCTTACAGATATTTAAAATATTTTGTGTTCCACCGAACAGTGGAACACAAAATGTGAGACATATTAGCCAACATTCATGCTGTTTCTTTACCATATGTGGCCTGGATTATATCTCAAATTTGCCCATTCTTCTGTAGAGAAATACAGCTTTATGACTGAAATAAATAGCATTTATCATCAAGAGGTTGGTTAGAGGTTCCTATTCAGTCATATTTCAGGATCAGTTGACCCAAACCTGATTCAGAACCTAAATGCATGAAAACTGGTGCATAAGGCAAGATTTTCAGAATATGATAAAGAATTTACATGAGATTTGGGCCTTGTATAACTATTTATTGCCATAATTAAATTGCTTTATCCCAAAGGTAAAAAGAACATTATTAAAATATGTTATAATTATTTTGAAAAACTTAATTGTTAAGAAAAATAAATGATAACACAAAATAAGTCCATGACTTATTTTTAGATAGGAAGGGATGAAATAACGCATAGATAAGAAATGAAGGGACTAAAGGAGAAAAAAAGAAACATATCAGGGTACTAAGTCAAAAAACATTTTAGTTGTTTCAATATTCAAAATTTATATTAAAGTCAGCTCTGATATATATATATATATATATATATATATATATATATATATATATATATATATATATATATATATATATATATATATATATATATATATATATATATATATATATATATATACCCAAAACTCTTTAAATGTAATTTTCCTATATTCACAGAGTTCAAATTCCCTAAAGACATTTCATGTTCTGGCATTTTAGGCAATAAAATGTTTATTTTCTCCAAAAAATCTAATTATTTGTTTATTTCCATCTTTTATGCAAGTCCAATATTGTATTTAAAATATGTTCTAAATCTAAATAATATCAGAATCTTTCTGTGTTGGTAAATCTTGATCATCATGTTTCCACCTCCCTCATCTTGTTCCTGATTCTTAATTAGCACTTTTACTAAACACATTCTAATGTTTTCTGTAGGAACTAAATTTAATCTGTAGGAAGTTTAATCTATTATGCAACCACAGCAATATAAAAGTTAATCGTCCTCAAAATTTGTAGGATTTTATGCGTTTTGTATTTGTTTTATTTTATCATTCATTTTCACCACAAATGAGAAAATGTTTAAAAATTGTTCACCATTATGTGCTTTCTTTTCTTGCAGTCTGACATCAGAGGAAGGTCTGGAGAAAGGAGAAGGTACTGAATAAACATCCACACAAATTGTTGCTTCATTATATTATTAATTGAACAAATTTTTAAAATATGTTGCTACATGAATTTTGAAAGTGCTTTATGCTATATATTACATATAACTTTGTATTATTCTCACATGTATTTCTTCATTTGATGTTTTTATAGTGTTCAGGGTTTCTGCACGGTAGCAAAAAGTAGTAAATTAAACAAGCTCAAATTAAGGCCAGTAAAAGGTAGTAAGAAGTAACTAAAGGTAGTAAAAAGTAGTAAAATAAAGTCACAGGTAGATCTTCGAGTAAGTGGGATAAAGTTTTACATGAGCCGTCATCTTACATGGGTCAGTGCACCGATTGCAGCTTTCTTACAGATCATAGATTATCAATCTATAAAAAGTTTGATCTGCCGATTTCAATTTTAGCCAGTGCCATTTTTTTTTATTGAAATGTTGCTAAATATAGGAAGAAAGTCTCTGAGTTGGTAACAGTGGGGTCACTATTGATAACTACAAGCTTGCAGATATGACCTGGTGGAGAGCAGGAGAGGAAAGTGGCTGATTTTTAGACCTTTGCTGAAGTAGAAAAGATCAGAGGATGAGATTGGCTTCACGTAAATATTGACCAATCACTGATCTCCCAAAATTGGGGCAAAATTTCCTCGATTTTGTGTTTGTAGTAAAAATATTGTAGAGGTAGTAAAAAAAGGTAGTAAAAAGCAGTAAATTCAACTCTGGGAGTCCTGTATAAACCCTGGTATTGTTTTTTCCTGTTTTCATCTCTAATCTTTGAGTTTATTTCTTCTGTTTCACATCAACAGAGGAACCAGAGAGTTTAATAGCAGAACTAGTCAGGCCAACAGCTGTGTGTCCAGTCATCATTCATCCTGAGATCGATGTGGAGGTAAGGATAAAAGGCAGAGAAGAAGAAATTAACTCAACACAAAAGTACAACGGCTCATGCAGTTGATTACAAATTCATACTTTACAAGTAATCACATAAAGCCATTCACTTTATTTGTTAAAATCATGGATCTAAAACATTTCAGTTCAACTTTAAGAAACATATAATCTCTGGTTTGGTTGTTTATATTGTTCACAGCTCATTGAAGCATCAGCAACAACTTAGGTAATGTTTACGCCTGCAGCACGTTTCCTTTTGTTTTCTATCCGTTTCGTGTTGCATGCTCTTTGGGGTTTTTGGCGTTTGCAATATGTCTGTATCTTTGCAGAATAATGACTATAGACGGAACTAAAAAAAAGATTATAGAGTAAGACATTTTTTTCAGAAATAAACTAACAAAGAAGATTTGTCACCTTGTTTAAAGAACGGATCTGATTGCGTCCGCTGTGTTTGTCACTTCATTCAGTATACACATGCATGCTTTCTGCGTTACATCATGACTTGATGATAGTTTTTTTCTAATGTAACCATTTGAAGAGGTTGGTGGTCCTGAAGGTCAGGCTGGACGATATGGCTGAAAAAAATGTATCACCGTAAAAGCGTTTAATATCAGTCTATATCAATAATTATTGATTAGTGTTGTTTTGTTTTAAATATCTAAATTACTACTAAACTGGTGGTGCGACCTTTTTCTATTTTAACCACAGTTTTAACTTCTTTATTTTTAATCAGTTGAGAGGCAACTGGTAACTGCTGCTGGGCCAGTTAGTCATTAGGTTGTTGCTAGGTAACCAAAGAGTGAGTGAGTTAGTTCATGCCACCAACTTTGGTTAGCTAGCTTGAGCAGCTAGTCTGTCCTCTGCCTACGTCTCCCAGAATGCTGTGCGGTTCTGGACCAGAGTTAAACAAAACTATTGAATATTCTATCATATGTATTATCTGTTGATATTTTAAGAGTGTCTATCACGATATATATTGTTATTGATTTATTGTCCAGCCATAACTGGATAATCTTTTTTCTTATTGTTTAGTTTTTTTGCGAATGTTTAATTGATTTAGCAGAGGTTGTTATTATAAAGTGACTTCAAGTCAACCTGAATGGTTGGGAGTATTTATGAATCGTAGGATTCTAATAGACAAAATTTGAGTTGGAAATGAAAATTATTTTTAGACTTTAAAACATTTCACACTTTCTGACCTCTGTGGTTTATTTTTCTCCTTAACAACTTTCTATCCTGTTTGACATTTTCTGTCTTTTACGGACAAAAAATCCAACTTTGGTTGTTTTAGAACCGTCAAGATTCAAGACCGCTTCCATCGTCAAATTGATGTTTTGGTGACAAGAAATCGGGATTTTTTTTGTAAACTGTTTGTGACACAGATTTTGTGTCTCCCTTCTATTGCTACAAATCACAACAATAACAAATACATTTTTTTTCTGTATTCTGGGTAAATTTACAGATTTGCAATGTTGTACCTTTTGAGTTTTAGTCTTATATCAACCATGTCGTAATTTTTACCAGCCAAGACATTTCATACTTGCCTGACAGCTGGTGATTTAAAGTTGTTCCTTTTACTTTTTAATTATTGTCTACTCTAAGAAAATTTAGTTAGTTAGTTATGAAATTTATTCATTTTATTAGAAACAAAACAATTATAAACAATAGAAAAAATATACAAATCAATATAATGAAAGGCAGCAGAAAGAAGAAAACAAATCGTATGATAATTGCCGGTTTTATCCCAAAAATCTATTTAAATACTAAAAAATGTAGTTTACATGAATGCTGTATTTGGTTTATGCCTATGTGTCGTTCTGGTGTCAGAGTTCTCTAATAATAGTTAATACAAGTGGAATGTGTGATGTTTCCTTAAAATGTAACAAAAATATTTTTTTAAAATTCTCTCATTCAATTTAAATGCTTATTTTTATAACTTTCAGTATTGTTAAAAACAATTTATAATTGGATGTTTGTTTTTTTTAGATGGCTGCACGTAAAAATGATCATAAACATCTTTCTAGAGGTTGTATTTTTATCTGTTCAGTTTTTTAAATAAATGAAAGGCAAACTTTAAACTAATGTTTATATTTTTAAAAATTGATTGGTTTTTAATTCATTTTAACAAGAAGTCCTACTATTTACGATTTGGAGAACTGACCTTTTCTCACCTGCACTTTTTATGTCTTTATGTTTTCACTGTCATTCTGTCAGCGTGACGTTTATGTCAGAGAAAAGCATTGGTGTGTTTTAAAATGCTTTTCTGCTGATTTGAAACCATTTCTCTGCTGTGTTTTTACTCTAACAGAAACCCGGTCATCAATCCGGTCCCTCCGCCACATCTCAATACAGGCCGCTACGTACCGGCGCCACACTGTCCACACCTTCAGCATCCTCCGAACTCGACCTTCAGGCCAATTCTGCCTTTGCACTCAAACCAGATAACTCTCAGCCTTCGCATTCACTCCACCGGGTGCACGAGAAAGAAACACCAGAGCAGTCTGTGCACAGCCGTCCCGCTGCGTCGCCGTCTCCCCCACGTCCTTCATCTCAAGAACCCGAACAGAGATCAGACGAGTCTCAGACTGACAGAGTGGAAACTCTTCCTCGCTTCGGTCCTCTGTCAGCAGCAGGCGACAAGCGCCTGGCTGCCGAGTGTGTCTCCTATCCCAGTCTGATGGAAGAATCTCCTGCACAATTCAGCCAACTTCAAAAAAAGCTTTTAGAAACGCCCACAAAATCTGCAGAACATCAGGCAGCTGAGACTTGTGCATCAGCGAACGCCGGTCCTCAATCTGCCTCATTCGACGATCCACTAGCCCTGATGTCTGAAGAAGAAGACTACAGCATCGATCTAAAGCCGTGCATCTTATTCCTGGGTGTTTCCCTCTCTCTGGTGTGGTGGAAACTCTTTGGCAGGTAGAGAAGCTGCTCAATAAACCGGAGAAGGAGCCATCTTTGTCTTTATATATTTATTTGAAGCGTTCAAAGACTCTGGTCAGAGAAGCAGAACCCCGATGTAAGTTTTTCACACAGTTATTTATACACACACACACACACACACACACACAGAACAAAAGAAAATCAGAAGAGAAACAGGTCTGTATACGGGACACAATGATACCAAACATCTATTTGAGCCTGTTTCTTACACTTTATTTAGAAACTCGTCTGCATGCTTGAGCTGAGTAAAGGAAATCAAACGGACACATTTAAAGTTTTCCGCTACACTAGTGATGCACCTCGGCTGCTTCTGGTTCTTCTGGATTTGCTCCAAAGGTTCAGTCTGATCTGCTGTCAAGCGAAGTGCCTTTTAATGATTCCAAACAGAAGCCAACAAGTTCAATAACGCTCACGTCTCTCTCTGATTTGGTGCAAAATTCAAACATGCAGAGCCTGGTAAAAGTGTTTATCCCCGTTCAGATGTTTCACATTTTGTTACGCTGCAAAAACAGAAAATCTTACCAAATATTTCTGATCTAGTTTCTATCTAAGTACATATGAAATGAGACAAAACTTACTTACCATCAAGATATAAGAGCTTATTTTAGGTAAATAATCCTGCAAATTATTTCATTTATAACAAGACATTTTTCCAAAGTTCTAGAAGCTAAAACCTTTTCAACAATATTAAGAAATTATTGACCCAAATTTCTTGTTAAATGTTACTTGCAAGTTAGGTTTTTCTTATTTCTAGAGTGAGATTTAATGTTTTTGCAGCGTCCGATACAACTACAGTGCAAACTTTAAACTATTTCTTTGGGATTTTATGTGATGGATCAACACAAAGTAGTGGATTACGGTAAAGTGGATTCATGCAGAGGTGCAGAGGAGCTAGTCAGAGCTAAAGAGGAGACGGATGAAGCTAAATACCGTGAGGAAATCTGCAGGAAGCTATGAAATACGTCAGATTAGGGCAGAGTTGACTTCAACCCTGAACATAGAGCCAGAGATCAAATGGTCTATTCATGGGTCAGATGAATCCACTTACAGATTTGTTGCAAGACTCGAAAACTGAGATTTCATTCAAATCTGAGTTTCATCTGTTTTGCTTAGATCCATTTTCAGATTCTCATTTGAAAATAAAAATCAATGCATGATTTTCTAAACTACTACTATTAAAACACATAAAATATGTTGAAGTTTGTCACTTTAATTTAACAAAAATATGGAAAATCTAATGGGGAATGGAGACTTTTGCAGGCTTACGCCATCTATGTAGCAGAATACCAAAAGGAAAGCACAATTGTTTTCTGTAGGCAATCTATGAATTATCTTTTCTTGTTGTGTGAAAATATTAATAGTATATGATGTGATATCGTCCAGTTAGTGTTAAGATGCACTTTTTATTGCACTCATTGTGTGTAGCACAGGTTCAGGTATTAAAAGGTGAATATAGCCAGTAAAATTAAAAGTAACGCCAGTGAGAAAGTGCCTTAAAGTCTCTTAGTGATTTCTGTTTTGTCTATAAAACGTCTTTGTTTTGTAGAGAACATTCACTCTTAAAAAAGAGCACCTTATAAAGTGTTATTATTATTATTTCTTCTCCCAACGTCCTCATGCGTTTCAGAATTACATTAAAAATGAATCTTAGTAATGTAAGACTGTTTATTTTGTCAGAAATTTCTTTAATAACATCCAACTGATGAAGCCACAGTTTTTGATCAATTTATGGCTTGCTGTTGATTTTATTAAGTGAATAAACTACTAATGTATTCTGATGTCCTCATTCTTCTGGAAAATGTTTATTTTCTTAGTAGTCTCCAGTTTTAAAGCACATATTTACCATTTTAAGGGTGGCTGTTCTCAAGTTGATCCAGTTAGCTGAATTCCTAAAATCATATCTGCAAAAATAAAATACAATAAAAGCCTCCCATATAGTATCCAAAGAGAAATATATTTTGTTCAGGCAAGAAGAAGGCAACTTCTATACTTGTGAAAATAGACAATTTCATATATAAAAAAAACAGGTAAACTTGATTTATCTGCTCTAGAAATAGTTTTTGTCTAAATCATAGTCCCAGGTAAAGTAACTTGGAGGTAAGAAGTACAGTTAGTGCTTACATAAGCTCACAATTTTTACTTGAAATGATCTGTTTATTTATGCTTTTTGTGAATTATGTTCCCGGCTACAGAAGAACTAATTGGTGATGTTGCTCCATTCACCAGCGTTTCCCATTTGAACTGGGAAGTATGAAAATAAACCATAGCATCCCTTAAAATTGTAAAGTCCAGTTCAAATTTCAACTTGGAAAGTTCCAAAATGGCCGCCATGCATTTAAAAAAACAGCAACACCTTCACTTATAAACTGTTTATCTGCATTTATGAAAGGTTTAATTTCATTAACACAAAGAGCTGCACACCTTCCTCTCATAGGTCCATATTTCTGCAAGGTTTAAGTGTAGAAACAGCAAGAAAAATGCAGGATTGTTACTGTTTTAAGCTAACAATATTTAGTTTAGTCTCTGACCAAAACAGCTAATCAAGCAAATATGGAAATCTCACATAATTCACTTTATTTTTAGCAGATATTTTGTCAAATGTTTTCCAAAGAGTTGTGACTCTGCACCACAGCTAATTTTTGTGTTAGCCGCCAACCTTTTGCTCCCCAGTTAGGAATCCAAAATGGCTGCCATATGTTCAGAAACTGCTGCTGTAATAAATAGTTTTGTATCTCACACACACTGGTCTGTTATTGAACAAACAGTTTCATGTTTTGAATGTGAAATACATTATTATCTTCCATCGCTAATGGTATTTAGCTTGACTGGTTTTCCAACTGCAATAAAGTGAAGTTGGGTGAGATTTAGATCAAACCTCTGACGTCTGAGGTAAATGTAACAAAAACTAGCCTCTCAATGTGCGTCACAGCATGCTAACTGCTAAAGCTAATGGACCCAGCATCCAGCATAAATATAAAAGCTTGTGATTTGCCTCTAACTGGTGCTAGTTTGTCTCTTTACCTGGACTTCTTTTTTGACACAGTTAAAGGTTGAGCGAACACTGTAGCCTTTGGGTGTAATGGTGCAATAAATTGAGAATATATTTTTACATTTTAATCTCATGGGAGAACTCTTCTGAGAGTGCTTATGCAGGCAAAGCTTTACACCTGGCAGTGACTCAAACGAGGGATAACGACACTCCTCCGTCTTTTCTAAATATGGTCTCTAATGCATCCAGAATATCAAGATGGTAGCAACCAGCTGCCAGAAAGTTACGTTTTAAAATGGCCCACATGTCGTTGGCGACGCGTACTTTTTTATTTTAAGTTGTGGAGTATTACGTTTTCAGTGTGGCACAAAATCTTGAAATAGTTTTGTTTTTAAAGTGCATGAAAACGGCTTTGCCTCAGTCACTAGTAAATAATGTCAACTTGAGGAAAAATCTGGAATTAGAAGTGATATCGATGACGGGAATTCCTCTTGATTCATGCCAGTAAACATGTTGTTGTTGTTGCACTAAACTGTACAACTCTGTTTTGTGAACCTCACAAATGAACTTAAGCACAAAGTCAAATGTTTGAAGTGGTGAACGTTTTTGCAATGTCCCAAAATTAAACCTGATCCAATCCCCTCTTGTCTGACCTTCTTGTCTTCATCTTCAAAATAAGTTTGTTTAGCTTAATGCAGAGCGGAATAGACCGGAGTCACTTTTAAAATAACACTGGCGTCTGCAGAGCGCGCTGCGTTTTCTGAACACAAATTGCAACATGAGCTGCAGAAGAAAGCCAAAGGTCACACATTGCACTGAAGTCACAGTATCCTGCAGCGCCTCAGGCTTTGTAAGATGAGAGACGGACACGAAGGCTGAAAAACAAACCAGGATTATAATCTGACATGTCAGACGGCTTCAGATTATAAAAAAAAAAATTATTGACTATAACAATCATGTTTTGAATTACGTGTAATTTTCTTTCTACAATTGTTAGCTACTTTTGTGTTGGCCTTTCACATAAAAATTATCTTTACAAACCTATTTATAAAGATGTAATGTCTTCGTTTGGTGTCTCAAAACAAGTTTCTAAGGAAATCACTTCTAAAAAATACAGGTTATGCTTATATGCTTTTCCTTTAGTGTTTTATTTTATGTTTTTAAAAACAATTTTGAGTCCGACATGCATTAAACTCTTCAAACATTTGCAGACTGGAAGTAGAGAGCAGGTCGAATTAGCTACTTTATTCCTCAAGGAGTGAACAAAGTCAGATAATCTGAGAGGTAAAAACGTGTTAACCATTTACTGACTGAAAAATGAAAAATAAGACATTAAAACTCTTTATAAAACAAGCAGGGCGAGAGGATGTGTGCATAATCTGAACCACCAACAGAACAGAAATAAAGATTACAGCTAGAGTTTAGTTTTGAGGCAATAAAATAATAATTTTTTCTTAAAGTCTGGGAATTAGAGAAATGAGCTGACCTTGACGAAGGCAATGAATAAAACAAACCTAATAACAGTAAAGAATTATATAATTATGTAGCATTTTGGGCAGGTCTGTCGCATTAAGCTTCACAAAAATAAAAAGGTTAATTTCAAGAAAAGGACAAGAGGAGAGTCCTAGAAAAATCTAAAACAGAAACCAGGATCAGTCCAGATCACAGATATCCGATACAGACATAAATAAAACAATTAAAATCTACCGTTTCAGCTTTATTTCATGCTATAATGTTTTCCCTAATCAAAAACATCCCTGGAATCAGAGTTTCCTAAATGGAAACTTTGTCCATTTTTTTCTCTTTCTACCTCAGCGCCACATTGGGTCGGGAAAAAAGGAGAACTTAATTTCTGGCATTAACCTCGGAAATTTTGAGATTAATCTCAGAATTTTTCAGAAAAAACTTTCAGACTTTTTTCTAGCAAATTTTTTGACTTTTCAAACTCAGAAAATTTCAAATTCTTTCTAGAAAATTTCTGAGATTATTCTAAAACGTTCTGCTTTTTCGTAGTAAATTTTTGAATGATCAAAATCAGAAATATTCACGATGTATTTTCCAGAAAATTTCTCAGATAAAACTAAAAATTTCTGTTTTTGCTGGGGTTTTTTGTGAAAATTTTCAAATTTAGAAATTTCAATGTTTTTTTCTAGAAAATTTCTTAGATTAATCTCAAATATGCAGATTTTTTTTCTAGAAAATGTTTGACATTTCACTCTTGGAAATTTCCATGCTTTTGTTTCTAGAAAATTTCAGAAATTTTTCTAGGAAATTTCACTTTTCAAGCTCAGAAATTTCCAAACGTCTTCCTAGATAATTTTAGATTTTTTCTAGTAAATTGTTGTCTTTTCACACTTGTAAATTTCCATCATTCTTTTCCCAGAAAATTTAAGAGATTTTTCTAGAACATTTTCAACATTACAAGCTGAGAAATTTGCAAGATATTTTTCTAGAAAATATGTGAGTTTTTCTAGTATTTGTAACATGTTTTTTTCTTCTAGAAAATTTCAGAATTTTTTCCTAGTAAAGGTTCGACTTTTGAAGCTTTTATTCTGGAAAACTTCAGAGAGTGATCTAAAGCTTTCTGATTTTTTATAGCATTTTTTCAACTTTTCCAATTCAGAAATTTTCAATTTTTCTATGAACTTTCTGATGTTAATCTCATAAATTTAAAATTTTTCTATAAACTTTCTGATGTTAATCTCATAAATTTTAAATTTTTCTATAAACTTTCTGATGTTAATCTCATAAATTTTAAATTTTTCTATGAGCTTTCTGATGTTAATCTCATACATTTTCAATTTTTCTATAAACTTTCTGATGTTAATCTCATAATTTTTCTATTTTTCTATAAACTTTCTGATGTTAATCTCATAAATCTCAGACATGGCTGGCTGAATGTTCCGCTCCTCCTCCATGTTCCCAGTATATGGCGTCATATTGACGGCCTGTGCGGCGCGTCCATCCGGCCCGGTTCGTGTCGGAGGAGGAGAGCTGGAGCTCCTCTCTGTGTCCATGCGGTAGAAAACAGCCTCAGCCTCCCCGGATCCCTGAGAGGCTTTTTAAATCGTGGCCCACAACACTGCACAGCAGGTCCGCCTCCTCCTCTTGTCCCCCCTCTCCTCTTCCTCTCCTCTTCCTCCTCCTCTCTCTCTCTTCTTCTCTCTCTCTCGCCCTCCGAATAAAACCGACGCTTTCCGCGAATGTGCGAGCTGGCTCCTCGCTAGCAGCCATAATTGGGATTATTCGGGAATAATTCGCCTGATCCTGGCCGCTCTGTTTTCCTTCGCTTTTTTTTTTTTTTTACGTTATTTGATGAAATCCTAAATGTGATTTCGAAGCGCAGCGTCTTCGAGGTTAAATCCTCGGATTGTTTTTATATATATTTATATATAAATATACCTCGGCTGGATTTTTTTTTGGCTTCGGTTTTTCCTCATATAGGTTCCATCTGTCATGGAGGCTTTTATTATGGACCATTAAGATGTAGCCCACCTTCGCTACGGCAGCAAAACAAAGACTGCATACCGACAATTCAGGGCCAGATGCATCGTTTTTTGTTTTGTTTATTATAATTTTTTTTTTTGACCGAAAGATGGGAAACAGAGGCGTATCGAGGCTGTTGTCTGGGTGGACTAATTGTCCTGCTGCCACTAGCCATTGTGCACACCAAGACGTTTTATTTAGGGGATCCGCGATCTATTTTTCCTCCCTAGCGATGGTGGGTGGGTTATTCTAAGCGTCGAGATTCTGACATCAATTGGAAATATATGATCAGAGAAAAACAGATGCCATCCCATCGACGTGATGCAACATAAAATCTGTTTTCTCGGATGATATTCAAATGAACACATCCCTCCATCCCTCCCTCTCTCTGCCCCTGTAAAAGGGTGGCGGTGGATTTTTAAAAAAAATAATTATTATTACTATTTTAAACACATCCTTCTCATTCTGGGTTGCTTGATCAGCTGTTGATTATTACTATTGGTTTTCGACAGCTTCTCATGTTTATTCCATGTCGCTCTTTCGGATGGATTTATGCATAACAGGTGTTGTTGAGCACATCAAGAGGCATGAAGCTTTATTATGTGTCTTTCTCTCGATTTGACGAGCAGTGAAACAAAGCGACTGGGATCTCTTTTTTTATTTTATTTTTTGGTGCGTGTTTTTTAAGAGAAGACAAAAGTACAATGAGGGAATGAAAGGTAGGTTATCATTCATGTCTGTTCTCCGTTTCAAACGTGCACATATGAAAAAAGGAGGAGGAAAAACACCCAGCAGAGGTGATTTTGACACCTGTTCATCTGTTTTTCACTCCACCCTGTGTTTCAGGCCTAGCTGGACTGGCAGCCATTTAATCAGGTGAAATTATTTGCTTTCAGATTTTGTTTAAAGATAGAGCTGGAGGGAATAAATTTAATGTTCGTGGCCTAGATTGACAAGGCCCACCCAAACCAGTGTCCCTGTGCATTATCATCTCCACCCATAATATTTATACATGTAGATATAAATATATGGATGTATAAATATATAATTATTACAATTATAGCATATTGTTTAATTATTATCATTGTTTTATCACTATCACTTTATCGCCTCCTGTTGAGTGAGGCAGCACACTTCACACAGACGCAGAGTCAAAGAAAAAACCCAAATGGCTGCCCCTGCTCTGCTGCTACATCCCCATATTTGCTCTCTGCTACGAATGCTACAGATTCTGCTCCTCTGCACACAAATGGAGGAACGCAGGGGAAAGCATAAAATGTCCTTTTGCTCATTTACAACATGTCTGTTTGTTGGACATGCCCAGGGTTGGTTATGCTGTGTCTGCTCCACCCCCCCACACCATCGTTTCCACCCGCCCTCCATCCCTGTACACCCCCATGCATTCACTCAAACACCCACACTTGCACAAAGTATGTGAGCTGTAGTATCTTAGCAACGGGCTAGGTAATTACTGAGAGAGCCAAGGAGCTGGCATGCTGTAGAGCTGCTGATCTGATCCCAGCGTTAGGGAAACAGGAAGGCAGAGATTTTAGAGCCGTGTCTTCCAACACGACACTTGTGTGTTTTGTATCCACTGAGTTCACCAACACGCAGGTCAGACATCTTGTTTTCCTTTTAGTTTAAACCTCGGAAATGTGTGTCTCTGTTCTCAGGCGCTGAAGCCGTGGACAAAGAAGAGAGATGATTCTGTCGTGTAGGAAAGATCCGCTCGGCCTCTCCTTGTAGAGACCAAGGGGAGACGACGACGACGGCGGCGGCAGGAGGATAATAGCTGTTTTCTCAAGGGCCCGGTTCAGCCAGGCTCTCTCAGAAGGTGATAGAATGTCGAACCAGAGCTTCGCCATCGATGGCCCTGGCAGTTTACTGGCCGTGCTGGCTTCCCAGAGCGGACCGGGCAAAGGTGGCAGCAGTAGCAGCAACAGTGATGGCAGCAGTGATGGCAGCAGTGGGGGTCTCTCTGCCACAGATGTGTCTGCCTACTTTAAGCTGGTCTTCTTGGGGCTGATCATCTGTGTCAGCCTCGTGGGCAACCTCTTGGTTTCCATGCTGGTGCTGCGAGACAGGACACTCCACAAGGCCCCCTACTTCTTTCTCCTGGACCTGTGCCTGGCCGATGCGGTCCGCTCCGCCGCTTGCTTCCCCTTTGTGCTGGTTTCCGTCCACAACAGCTCGGACTGGCCTTACAGCAAATTGAGTTGCAAAGTTGTGGCTTTCATGTCTGTTCTGTTTTGCTTTCACGCTGCCTTCATGCTGTTTTGTGTGGCTGTCACTCGGTACCTCGCCATCGCCCACCACCGCTTCTACGCCAAACGCATGACCATCTGGACCTGCGCCGCCATCATCTGCATGGTGTGGACCTTGGCCGTCGCCATGGCGTTCCCTCCTGTCTTCAACGTGGGAACTTACGAGTTCATCCGTGATGAAGACCAGTGCATTTTTGAACACCGCCACCTGAAGAACAACGACACCCTTGGCTTCATGCTGATGCTGGCTGTGGTCGTCCTGGCCACTCACGGATTCTACGCCAAGCTCCTACTCTTTGAGTACAGGCACCGCAAGATGAAACCGGTCCAACTGGTGCCGGCTATCAGCCAGAACTGGACCTTTCACGGTCCTGGAGCGACAGGCCAAGCTGCAGCCAATTGGATCGCGGGGTTCGGTCGCGGCCCCATGCCCCCGACTCTGTTGGGCATCAGGCAGAATTTACACAATCAGCACCGGCGGCTGCTTGGGATGGAGGAGGTCCGGTCAGAGCGCAGGCTGGGCAGGATGTTCTACACCATCACTCTGCTTTTCCTCGTCCTCTGGGCGCCATACATCGTGGCCTGCTTCTGGAGGGTGTTCGTCCAGTCCTGCACCATCCCTCACAGGTACCTCTCCATCACGGTGTGGATGAGCTTTGCCCAGGCCGGCGTCAACCCCATCTTCTGTCTCCTGCTCAATGAGGACCTGAGGAAAGTGCTGCGAGCCCACCTCCCCACCTACTGGAGGACTAAACAACATCTGCCCCAGGATGAGGCCTACTGCATCATGTGAGAGGAAATTAGTCCAGGTTTCAGATTTAGAGAGAGCAGAGGGGATTTAGTGCACTTCCTCTTAAGTGTTGGTGTCTGATTTGTTGTTTTGCACAACAAGATCAAAGTTTTGCTACCAAATTCAGGATTGTTTTGAAGAATGTCCCGTGAGGTGAAAACAGTCCGAACAGGGGCGCTAGGAAACCCCTGGCAACACTTTTGGCGATGTGTACTTCTGGTGTATGAATGATAGCTTGGAAAGATCACAACAATCACCACTCCAATTAGGTGTGACAGATGCCATTTTCAAAATAACGTTGCCTTATTTCAGACGGACACGGCCCAGAGAACTAGTTTGTGTCACATAAGGCCCTAAACGGATAAAAACGCCCCTTGAAGAAATGTGCCGTGAATTGTGAATAGAAAGTGTTGATCAGAGCGATGCTAACTCTGAAACACATCAAAGAACTCAAAGGGGTCTGAATGGAGCGACAGACCTCTCTGGACGCCTTTTCATGTAATTCAAAGAAGACTGCAGAATATTAAGCGGACCCGATACCCTTGGATACATTTAAATAGCTGTTGTGAACGCAGAAGCCCCCCCAAACATGCTTGATTTTTTTGGACTTAGGGCGTGTCAGGTTTCTTTGTATCATATAATGAAAAAAAAAATTGCCTGTTTTGCTTTATTTGTAAACAATACATGTTAAAGCAGATGACACTATTTTGAAATATGACTTGATTTCTTATTGTATAGACTGTACAGGAATGTACATTCCTGCTTGTGTGTTTTTCTATAGCATTTTTGCGCGCCCGTGTGTGTGTGTGTGTGTGTGTGTGTGTGAGCAAAAAGGGAGAGAAAGGCAGAACGAGACTGACAGGAGAAATGTTGATACAATAGGTTTCAGTAATACTGAGTCAAAATGAAGGCAGTCACACTTTGTTGTCTAAATCCGGCAAAATTCAGCTGCCATCAAATGGAAATTTATCCTTTAAATGAATTTCTGCAACTGAAAATGTGGTATGATTTTTTTTTATGCTAATGTGCTAAAAATGTGAAATATCGGGGGATAAGATTAAAAAAGGGGCACTTGTATATTACAAACAGGGCATAGGATTTAATGACTTGAACGATGTACGTATATTACATCAGTTTTAAAAAAATAGCAAATGTATATTTATTAGCAAATGATGGTCTTGGGAATGTTTTAAAGTACTGTACTGTTACTGTATGCTTTCACCACAAAAGAAGACGCGCCATGAAGGAAACTCGAATGTTACCAGGCCCTCTTATATTTCAACATAAATGTCATGATTTGAGTGTCTGGATCACGGTGTGTTTGAAAAATCAAAGCGAAATCAGGCTGCTGTGTGGATCCCGGCTCAGTCTGCACTGAATTGTTTCTCCAAATTAAGATTCATGTAATGCAAATGTCTGACCTTCAGTGCGTTAGGCATAGAGATATTAATGTGCAGTCAATCTTTTAAATGTGGACACTTGCACAGCCTGCTGTTCTAGCATGCATTCCACTGCATTTCATAGGTTCCAGACCGGGTATTACAACTTGTACAGATGTTGATGCGGAAAAGGCAAAGTGAGGTCCATAATTTTTACGTCTGGCACTCTTTTGCGAGATGATATTCTGTAACTGTAAAGTTTAACTGAGGTGGTTCTTTTGGCCCACTCATCAATAAAGACTCTACTTTTGATGCATTCTGAGTCATGACCTGCCTGGACCGAGACGTGACCGACTCTGTGACGCAAATTACATCCTTTGTAGAAATGTTTTGACATTAGCTCTAACTAACACTTGACGTCTGATTTAAAATTACCTGTCATTTATTTCCAGTACAGAAAATTACACAACTGCTCACATCCCTTGAACATTTTCACATTTAGGCTGTGTTCACACTGCAGCATGAAGTGACCCAATTACAATTTTAATATATATTTTATAATTTTATAATTAATTTTTTTTTTTGCCGTGGTCGTTCACACTTACAAATATATGCGACTCCGGTTTGAACTACAAACGGCCTCCAAGTGTCCCGCATGCGCAGTAGAGGGCGCAATAACGTCACAAATAGAGCACGCTCAGTGTTTCGCTAACCGCCATAAAAGTAATAATAATAATAAGAAGAAGGAACGCTCGGTGTTTGCGGAAGTAAACATGGATGCTAATGATGGAGCATAGCTTACGATTTTAAAGTTGTTGTCCGACCGCAGCCAGCATATTAATAACTTAACCCTCATTATCGTCCGCCATTGTTGTTGTTATTCTTCCTACTCGCTCGTATTAGGGCGCAGAATAGTGACGTTGGTCGAGTATCAGTGACGTTCAGGTTGTGCTGGCCGTTCTGGCCTGTGTTGTTCAGACGTCATGAAAATATCACATTCAGGTCGCATTGAGGCAAAAAACGGAAAAAATAAAATAAAATAAAAATCAGAATTGGGTCACTTCTGGCAGCTGTGTGATCACATCCTTAGTCACGTGGAAACCATAAACTTTGACATATTTTTACTAGGATTTTATGTTACAGACCATGAGGTGAAAATGATACATGGTTTTATTTGTTTTCACAGTTAACAAAATATGTAAAAAGTAGTTATCCAATATCAATACTTTAAAGGTCAAGTATGTAGCTTTTATGAAAAAATATGTTGCTGTCATGACAGTTTGTTATGAGACACATAATCTATGAAAAGATTAATGTCCTCTACCCAATTTCTGTGCAGCCTGAAGAAATGCGTAGCTCTTGACAAAAAGCAACCAATCAGAGCCAGGAGTAGGGCGTTAGCGCCGGTCGATGCGCTAATGGCAGAAGAACAACTTACCATTTATACAAATTCAAAAATACTTTGTTGATTCCAAAGGAAAATTAAACGTTGTAACTCACCAATACAATTTTTCAAAGAGTTATCGTCAACAGTGATGGCTATTGGCAGGAAAGATCGCTTGTAGCGGTATCTGTCGTCACCGGATGCTAACTAGCCTTAGCATTTACAAGAGGTTCTGTTGGCGGGGAGAAGAAGTATCATTGCAGTGTTTTCTATAAATTTTATGTCAATAAAATTTTTATTTTATTGACAATTCTTTACTGACATGTAAAGACATGAGCAAGGAAAACAAATTTATGTTTTTCTTGTATTGTAGTCTTAGCGCTGTTAATAAACATTGTGTATGCATTTCTAAATGTGTTAAAGGTGGAGAAACAACTTACAATTACAAGAAAACCATTTATACCAGTGACCATGCTAAGTAGAATTAGCATTCATGACAGGCTGTGCTGGGTTGAGCAGCGTCACACACAGGGAGAAGGAAGAGAAGCTTGATTTTTTCATAGATTATTTGACACATACCCTATGGTCACAACGTAGTGACAGTTTTAACAAATATGTAAAAAAAAAAACAAAAAAAAAAAACCTATATAAATATAAAATGTATATGATTTTATATTTATATTTTTTTTTTTATAAAAGTGGCATACTGCAGCTTTAAGGAATAACAATTTGCTGCAATGACAGCAGGCATGTTTCTCCCAACTTCTTCTCAAAATAGCTCAGAAGAACATTATTTGTCATTTATGGCCACAAGATTCCTCTTTTGATTTACACCAGTACTTTGAGTAGGCCATTTTAACACATGGATTTAAATCAGCGGTCTCCATTTTCAGCTCTCAGAAGCATCTTTGTATGTTGAATTAAATAGTTGAATTATCTCTCTAGAATGCTATCAGGTGTGGAAAAGGCTGATTCAGATGTTTCGGGACCATTAACAGGTTATATTTACTTAAGAAACTTATTGGAAAAAATTACCTTTTGGAGTAATTTTTTTACTACGCTGTACTTTTTACTTTTTCTTGAGTAGCTTTGTTATAAAATATCCCTACTTTACTGAGTAACCTAGCTGAAGGAAAGTTGTTTTGACCAAACACAGACTCACACCTGAGTCTGTATAACTAACTATATTATTAGGGTTTTTTTTTTATTAAAAATTTTTAATCTAATTTTTTTTCAAATTAGAAACTAATTTGAAAAAAATTCTTTTGTGTAATTTTTTTTTATTTTGTAATTAATCATGTTACTTATATGAATCATTTACATTCTAGTCCTTCAAATACCCAAATTTTTACATGGCTTTATATCTTGGTCCATCTGATGATGTAATTGTAAATATGAAATGATTGATAATTTGATCAGTTACTCAATACTTGAGTCGAGTTTTTACCAAATACTTGTTTAGTAATTTCTTGGATGGCTACTTTTTACTTTTATCTGAGTAAAAAGATGTTGAAGTACTGCTACTCTTACTTGAATATAGTTTTTGGGTTCATGTAAACCAAAAAATTCAGTTTTGATATCTAAACTTGTATTATTGATTTTCCCACCTTATTTATTGATCTCTACAGGTTACCATGTTGTCTGATTTTATGATTTATACTTCACTAGGTTTGCAGTTATTTCTCTTTTAGATGGTTTAACAGCTTTACTACAAACTTTGGTTGTAATTTAACAATAAATGAATTAATCTGTTCCGTTAAAAAATATCAGTGAACAAAAACAAAGTCTTTTTGCTAATTATGTGTTTTCCAAAACTACTGGTTCCTCCTGAATTTACACAGGGGAATCAGAAGGGGTTAAGTAAAAATGAATGTCATAAATGTTTAGTTTATCAGTAAAAAAAAAAAAAAAAAGTTAAAACCATAATTCACTTATCATGAGTTAATCTGTCACATATTTCTAATAAAGTACACTTTAATTTTTTTTATACTTTTAAAAGGCAGTGTAGGTTTTAAATATGTGTTCAAATATGCAATCATGACAATTGATCTGCTTATAAATTGCTGAAACATAAACACAACACCTTCTTTTAGGCACTAACAAAGACTGAGATTGTGATGTTTTTGCTGGATTACAGGAGGAATATAGAATAGTACAATAAAATAAATTCATAAAGTTTTACAGCAATATAGACTCACTTGTCTCAACCTGCTGTTGCAAAAAAGAAACTTTTATTTCTTCACTGCACTTTTTTAGAAGCAGCAGTGGGAAATTAATTAATCCAATAAAAACAATGAGAAGTTTCAGGTTTTAAAGCATAAATAAGAAGTGTTAAGCTCAAAATCTTTTTTTTCTATTGGAATCTTAAAATTGATTAGATCTGAAACACGATCAAATGGATTAGCTGACAACTAACTCTGATTTCTGGAAAATGCCTCCAAGAAGTTTGCCTACAAATTCTGGTTTATAGTCTATAAAACGGCTTAAATGGAAACAAAAGGTTGAAAACGAACAAATATATTTTCTCTCATCTCACGCAGATTCAAAACTCTGACTGTAAAAAGATGTTCATCCAAAATTTGTTTTCCTTTGTGTACCTTATAAATGTTCTATAAATATATGCAGTACAGATCAAAAGTTTGGACACACCTTTTCATTCAAAGAGTTTTCTTTATTTTCATGACTGAAAATCGTAGATTCACACTGAAGGCATCAAAACTATGTATTAACACATGGGGAATTATATACTTAGCAAAAATGTGTGAAACAACAGAAAATATATCATATTCTAGCTTCTTCAAAGTAGCCACCTTTTGCTTTGATTTCTGCTTCGCACACTCTTGGCATTCTCTTGATGAGCTTTAAGAGGTAGTCACCTGAAATGGTCTTCCAACAGTCTTGAAGGAGTTCCCAGAGATGCTTAGCACTTATTGGCCCTTTTGCCTTCACTCTGCGGTCCAGCTCACCCCAAACCATCTCGATTGGGTTCAGGCCCGATGACTGTGGAGGCCAGGTCATCTGGCGTAGCACCCCATCACTCTCCTTCTTGGTCAAATAGCCCTTACACAGCCTGGAGGTGTGTTTGGGGTCATTGTCCTGTTGAAAAATAAATGATGGTCCAACTAAACGCAAACCGGATGAAATAGCATGCCGCTGCAAGATGCTGTGGTAGCCATGCTGGTTCAGTATGCCTTCAATTTTGAATAAATCCCCAACAGTGTCACCAGCAAAGCACCCCCACACCATCACACCTCCTCCTCCATGCTTCACGGTGGGAACCAGGCATGTAGAGTCCATCCGTTCACCTTTTCTGCGTCACACAAAGACACGGTGGTTGGAACCAAAGATCTCAAATTTGGACTCATCAGACCAATGTCCATTCCTTGTGTTCTTTAGCCCAAACCAGTCTCTTCTGCTTGTTGCCTGTCCTTAGCACTGGTTTCCTAGCAGCTATTCTACCATGAAGGCCTGATTCACACAGTCTCCTCTTAACAGTTGTTCTAGAGATGTGTCTGCTGCTAGAACTCTGTGTGGCATTGACCTGGTCTCTAATCTGAGCTGCTGTTAACCTGTGATTTCTGAGGCTGGTGACTCGGATGAACTTATCCTCCGCAGCAGAGGTGACTCTTGGTCTTCCTTTCCTGGGGCAGTCCTCATGTGAGCCAGTTTCTTTGTAGCGCTTGATGGTTTTTACGACTGCACTTGGGGACACTTTCAAAGTTTTCCCAAGTTTTTGGACTGACTGACCTTCATTTCTTAAAGTACTGATGGCTACTCGTTTTTATTTACTTAGCTGCTTTTTTCTTGCCATAATACAAATTCTAACAGTCTATTCAGTAGGACTATCAGCTGTGTATCCACCTGACTTCAGCACAACACAACTGACGGTCCCAACCCCATTTATAAGGCAAGAAATCCCACTTATTAACCTGACAGGGCACACCTCTGAAGTGAAAACCATTTCAGGTGACTACCTCTTGAAGCTCATCAAGAGAATGCAGAGTGTGTGCAAAGCAGTAATCATAGCAAAAGATTGCCACAAACTTTCCCAGCTGGGTCAGTTTGCTGTTTGGGAACCGTTGAAGGTTTGTTCCCAAAGGAAGTGCTCTCGTCCTGAGAGGCACTCTGGTCCAAGTCCTTTCCAGGAAGGTAATGGTCAAACAGTTTCTTCATACCTGTTGTGACCAGGTAACCAAGTCCCCAACCGACTGGAAAAATTAAGGGGTAAGGCATCGCTGAAATACTAAAAATCCTTGTCCGACACAAAGCTGCGTTTCACTGAACTGTTTAGATCTTGACTGACGATGAACTGAGTTACATGCATTTAAAGTCTCATAGACTTTCATGAATGACCTCACTGGTGCAAGGTCTTGCTTCTGATCGTTGCTATGGAAACAATCACATCAGTTCTGCATGACTCAACCTATAGATGAAATGACTAAATATTTAAATGATGTCATATTTTTTAAATACAATTACATAAAGAGATCGACAATAGATTTTTATATGATTGAATTGTTTCATTTGTAGTTTTCTGTATCAGCTGTGGTTTAAATTTTCTTAACCCAATTATCCATTATTATTTTTTAACACAATCCTTTGGTAAGCTAGCTGTACCAAACTATGGTCAAGGGGACCCCAGTTTGAGAAAGATTGGTTTGAGCAAATCTAATCTACTATTATCCGACACTTTGATCGCTCTGATTTAAGGGGATAAAGCAGATGAGATTAACAATAATTTCCCAAAATGAAAAAAAGAAATTAAATGATCTATGCGGTTTGTCTTCAAGCAGCGAAAAGGTGCATAGACCTTGCAGTCATAGTGATATAGCCTATAATTTATTAAATGATAACGAAAAACCTACTTTGAAATATATATTTCAGGGCTATCAGCATTAATACATGCGATTAATGTATATATATATATATGTGTATCTAGAGATATATCTGTAAAAACATAATTTCAGGTATAAAACCACGTCTTTTTTGATTCAACAACAAAAACAAGCTACATGATGCTGAATGCCAGTTGCACTTGAGGTAAAAGCATTCATAAAACAAACCTTATGTAAGAAGCTGCACTGAATGATTATGTTACATTAAGATAAAATGGATATGATGGAAGAATATAGCATGCTTTTATCCTAATTAGAGTCTGATTGAAATCCAGACAGTGGATGATTGTATAATTACACTAAAAAAATAATTAGCTCATATTTCAAAAATGAATGCAAGCTAATTTCTATTGTCTGCCTTGGAGCACTGAGGCTGTGCATGTCAGAGATGTTTCCATTGTAACCAGAATCCTCAAAATATTCCAGGTTTGACAGGTTGCATCGCGTCTGCCTCCTCATCTCCGACTGCTTTATTTTTAGTCTGCTTCCCTCTTCCCCATCACAACAAAAAGGCCATCTTCCCTATTAGTTGCTGTACATTTAAAAAGGAGTTTTCCTTGTTTAGGTTTTCCTGCCGTTTTGAAATCTTCAAATAACTGTGAACTCTGACAACCTGAAACTTTCATCTTTAGCTGGTGTTATTCAAGAAAGTCAGGTCAGTTTCATCATAAGATTTTTAAAAAATGAATTTGACCATGACTGCTGGTAAAGTGGATGCAGAAACATTAACATGAAGAGTATTAAATAATAATAAAATCAGTGAAGGTTACAGTTTCCCTGCATATAAAATTAATTTTTAAATCTTATTTTCTTTTCTCCTGAAAACAGTGTGGATACTGAAATACAAAATAATCTCTGGAGTATCATTAATGCATTATTCTGGCAATGCAACACCAATGCATCACTTTTATGGCTTCAGTAGACATAAAGTATTGGATCACAAGCAAATAATGAGACATTCTTTTTGCCCCATCTCTAACATTTCCTACTTTGTTCAGAAAATATTGCGGTGCTAAAATATTATATTCACAGAAATAATTTGATTTATTTAGTAGCACAACGTATTCAGGGTTTCACCAGTCCAAATTTAAAAATTTTAAAGACCTGTATCACATCAGAAACGGACAAATCCATCCATCCATCTTCTTCCGCTTGCAGGGTCGGGTCGCGGGGGTAGCAGCTTCAGAAGGGAGGTCCAGACTTCCCTTTCCCCAGCCACTTCTTCCAGCTCCTCCGGAGGAATCCCAAGGCGTTCCCAGGCCAGCCGAGAGACATAGTCCCTCCAGCGTGTCCTGGGTCTTCCCCGGGGCCTCCTCCCGGTGGGACGTGCCCGGAACACCTCACAAGGGAGGCGTCCAGGAGGCATCCTGACCAGATGCCCGAGCCACCTCGACTGGCTCCTCTCGACGTGAAGGAGCAGCGGCTCTACTCTGAGTCCCCCCCGGATGACTGAGCGTCTCACCCTATCTCTAAGGGAGAGCCCAGCCACCCTATGGAGAAAACCCATTTCGGCCGCGATCTTGTTCTTTCGGTCATGACCCAAAGCTCATGACCATAGAAGAGGGTGGGAACGTAGATCGACCGGTAAATCGAGAGCTTCGCTTTTTGACTCAGCTCTCTTTTCACCACGACGGACCGGTACAGCGCCCGCTTGACGGCAGACGCTGCGCCAATCCGCCTGTCGATCTCCCGCTCCCTTCTTCCCCGATTCGTGAACAAGATCCCGAGATACTTGAACTCCTCCACTTGGGGCAGGACACCCCCCTGACCCGGAGAAGGCACTCTACACTTTTCCGGCTCAAGACCATGACCTCGGATTTGGAGGCACTGATCCTCATCCTGGCTGCAAACCGCTCTGCAAACCTACTTGATAAAACAACATATATATATAAAAACCATACAATTCATTCTGATTAAAAGAGACAAATGTATGAAGCCTGCCTGCAGCGTCAAACAACCACACGCCCAGGTAATTACCACCGGAACACCATTAACAATGCAGCCCTGCATAAAAACAGCACAACTTACTTAAGAGAATCACTCCTCAAAACCTACCACAGCCAGCAAACAGCGTGGGCCCAACACACACCTGGTCTCACACAGAAAATTAACACTTGGCCACCGCCCTCCCAGCTTCCCTTCCATTGAGGCTCAGGCTGTGGAGAGTGCGACACTTAATGGTGGCACCCGTTATACTCAGAAAAACAACTTTTTTAAATAAAAATTTGTGGAAAAAACCCCCAAAACAAACAAAAACAGTCCACAAGCATCCTCATTCCAAACACGTTCACTTTCATTTTTATCACTTGGTACATGTTCACATTATTTGACTGTTTTGAAGAATGATCAAATATATTTTGAATTTAACTGAAGATATGACATAATACAATATAAAATAAAATACAATGACTTAAATCTTATTGTATAGACTAAGTCATCAAATCGGTCTGTCAACTATGTTGCCTGTAGGGATTTTTTTAATGTCCACCAGGTGTCAGTATTCAGTGACAGTATGGTGGTATGACAGCTTAACTTTACACAAGTCTGAGCTTCCTGCAAATGATGAAGACCATCGACTCTTTAAGACACCAAGTTTCTTTTTATTGGCTTGTTCAGCACTTACCACGTTCTTGAAACATCTTTTTAATGTTTCATCAGCTTGAGCAGATGACAAATGTCTAGTTAGGGGGATGGATGCTTTCTCCAAAAGTGGACCAGGCTCCTCCAGCTCCACCAAATCTGGAAGTAACGGAATGCTGTTACTTTTGGTTGCTGCACCACCGTTACGCCCCCAAGGTCTAGGGATCCAGGGGCTGTAACATAAAAATGTCCAGAGAAAAAGGGGTTAGATAAAAATGTGATTTATTACCAAAAAAAAGGAGGTTTCACAGAACCAAGACACAATAAATTCAACCCAAATAATACAGGAGAGAATAATAATTAAAAAAACAAAACAAGGAGAACTAACAAACTAAAGAATATTAAGTGTAAATGAAATTACAGAGTGTCCAAACAAGTCAAGCCAAAGTAAACTCAAACCAACCCAAAAGAAAGAACAAAAGGGAGCACCAAAACGCCCAAACACAAGCTTCAAGCAAAAACAAAACTATTCAAAACTGCCCAAAGCAGTTACAAGTATCAGCGGTGGGGGAACAGCTTCACAAAACCTCTTCCTGATAGCTGCCCCACCAGAGGAATGATTTTTAGGAGCCTTTTATAAGGTACAGGTGGGCCTCATCAGCGTCTGATTGGCTTTGCTGATCCAATGGCGTTGCAGCTTCCAGGCAGCCAATCAGGAAGGTGTTCTGCAGCTGAACCTGCATAACAAAAAAGGAGCCTGCACAGCCTCAAGAGGCCAGGGGTCGTAACAACCACCCTCACTAGAAAATGTAGACATCAAAACAAAATCAGAATTGGAAATATCAGGGTCTTTGCGTGCCTGGGCACAGGTGACCACACAGGCTGGGTACAGCCCAGGGTCTGAAGAGTCTGGGGTTGTCTAATTTATCGAGTTAATGACCTCTTTGCTGTCGTTCTCTCCATCTTTAGTTGTTCATCAGACTTCCCATCAGCTGGTTCTGCCATCTTTTGAATCAGTCTCAGTGATGCACAGATATGAAGCAAACAAATGATGTCAGCAACTGTCTGTCCTTCAACAAGATCCTTCAATTAGTTTATTTTTTTTTTCCTTCAGCAGTTTGTGGCCGGTTTTTACTGTTTTTTTAAATTATTTGTACAGCTTCCATACTTGAAAAGGGATGGATAAATCGATGCAGACTTTTGTCAACAGGGTTTTACTCAAAAGACCAAGTGGTTTTCTTAATTTTATCCTCCGTCTATTTAATGTGTGTTGGGACATTTCATGACTGGTCCAGGTAAAAACCGGCTGCCTCTCCGCCCGTCTACAGATTCCTCCAGATCTGCACAAGTCGACCAGGATCTCTGATCAAGAGTCACCAAACTCCAGTCCTCTTTGTTTGGCTTTCTCTTCCGCTTCCCCCCCACATTGTCCGTCCCTGTTTTAGGTCCGTGTGGAACAAAATGAGCGCATATCTCCCCCCCCCCACCCCCCCCCTTTTCTTTTTCAGATTTGACTTCACAAGCGGTGTGTCTTATTTAAAGCACACAATGAAAAGTTACTAGAAAATATTCCAAATTTGTTTTCAAATGAAGAATAATTTTATAACCTCAGACGAAAATACAAATTCAAACTGTTCTTATTAAAGAAAATGGTTTACACTAAATATGAGAAACTGTATTCATGCTATTGTTGGAAATCAACATTAACAATATTCTGTACTTGACACTATTATTAGAGCTATTGCTAATATATCAATGAGTGTACTGCATTAATCAGGAAGTAAAATGAAGGTGTACTTATAAAATACATATAAACAAGATGAGATCATTTTGTGATGTTACTGGAAAAGGGCTGGGACTTATTACGTTTACACTTCTACCCACTCCTTTGAACGTTTGTGTTGTTGCACTGTTGTAATTTTATTGTAACGTGGCATGTTCAATAAAGTAAATAACCTCTGTGGGATTAGAGGAATGGCATATAATTGGTTTAAAAGTTACCTTTTCGGTAGACATCATTATGTAGCTATTAATCATAAAAATTGGGGAAATCAAACATGAAGTTTCCCAGGATTCAATTTTGGGACTGTTAGTTTTCATCATTTATATTAATGACTTTGTAAACTCTTCTAAAATCTGATCTAGCAACACTTCCCCTAGTTATATCAGAAAACTTGAAAGCTTTCAATAGAAGATAGTAAGAGGTGTGTGATGGTCCCAGAATATCAGTGTTGTTTTGTACAGCCCTGGCTGTGACATGGCCTGATATAAATATGTCTAAAAAATATCAGTTCAGTTAATTTCTGCTGTATTCACCCGTCCTGGAGTGTGTTTGTCGCTCCATCCTGTCTCAGTGGGGACTTGTGTCGTTCTGCACCAGCCAGCAGTGAACCCCTGTCGTTCTGTACAAACCAAGTGGAAACCTTTTATTTTTCCTGTGATAAGTTTGACATGGACTGTTGTAGATTTGTCTTTAAAAACTTAGCTCTGTAAAATACTTTGTTACTCTTTATTCTGACCACTTTGTGCTGCAGATCCCTTCCCTATTGGAATGTCAGTTCCAAAGCTCTATAGCCAGAATTTGCACATAACTTTACATTTTTATCTGTCTGAAGTCATCATCTTTATGTATTAAAGTCAGATGATCATATCAGTTGCTTGAGTAGCCTTTTAGGAAATATGTTTTATTAGAGAGTTAATTTTTACTTGTACTTGTTATATATGGTAGGTGTGATACTTCAACTTCCTAGTTAATATAAAGTATCCTGGTTCATCTTGGGTTGTGAATTGCAAATTGGTTAAGGCTATAAATGCCAAAGTATTCAGTATTGCTTAACTCTTGTCCCAATGCGAATAAACAATGAAGAAATAAAGATATATAATAATAACAAAAATAAGGTAGGATAATGTAAAGAAGGGTAAGTTTAATTTAATTTGTTCTGTGGTTTTGTATTTCTAATAATATGTTTTATTCTAAAAGTATTTTTATTTTACTTTGTTTCAATTTTGTTGAAAGTAAAGTAGAAAAATTAAATAATACTAAACAAACCATCAAATGTGTGTTAAAATAATGTTAGCTAGGATTGCATAAGGGGTGAAAATTCATTGAACTTTTGAAAGAATTGTATTTTTTAAAGTAAATAATCCTTACTCTTCATTGACTGATTCAACGTTTAAATTGATAAGACATATTAGATATTTGAATAAGAAAGTGTTTCATTTTTAAAGTTCGTCTTTGACAACAAGCCAGCAGGGGGAGCTATGATCAAGAAATGGACAGGTGACGTGTACTGAATTTTCTTTTTCTTGAGGTTTTGTTAAAGGGATCAAGGATGAAGTAACTGTGAAATATTTATAGATAAGCATTCTTGATGACTGTGTTGGATTGTGTAAATATGTTGAAGTACACATAAAGCAAACAAATTGCATCCATATGTGAGAAAATTACTGGGACCAGTACAGAGTCATTACTTCTAACACAGGTTACCTTTTACAGCCTGAATGTTTGTTTTTGCTGCTGCTCTACAATCTGCAGCAACAAAAAACAAAGAGTACATGAGATATCACATTAGGTAATACCTGCTGCAGTTTCTGTTCTAGACAATCCGGAAACTAGAATATATTGCCAGAATTTTCATAATACAATTGTCCATATTTAGTGGATGAACTGCAGTTTTTGTTGTCCTTATGGCTGGTGCTCATTTTTCTGACTAGGGTTAATATGAAGCAAAGGAAATCAGTTACTGATCCTTGTTTTTATTTTTGGTTATAAAGCAAATGTAACAACTGAACACAAAACAATATGGAAACACAAAGACTGGTTTGCTGTATTTTTTTTTCTCTGTGCCATGTATGAGAAGAGTTAATAGAATTGAGACAATTCATAAATTTTCTACACAATAAATAAAAATATGCATTCCAAAAACCCAGTGGCATTCCTCTTTAATTCTACATCTTATGTAATACAGAAAATATGCCACATAAATCATTGCAATCACAATTCTTATCTTTGAAAGAAACTAGGCTCACAGTGTCTAACTAATACATAGTTAACTTTAAACAACCCTTCATGTGTAAGATATGTGCTTCTCGTGTAAAATTATTCAGAACAACAGATTTTTGAACTACAGTTTTTGCTTATTTGACTAGCTGGCTCTCTGAGAGGACAGATATGTGGCCAGGGAGATGAGGCCACTAAGGATAGGTTCTCCAGTAAGAATGTTTATTTAATGATTATGTGTTTCAGTCCATCAAGCAGCCACAAGAAACAGATTCCTCACATAGCCGGAAAAATATTGCCTCACTCACATGGTGGCTGGAAAGCACATTAGCAAAATGCACCTCCAGAGTTGCACCTTCCGGTCAACGTTTGTCCATTTTGTAGCCCTTTGAGACCCGGGAAGTACTGGTAAACTGTCTAAAGATCCCTGATCGGAGGTCTTGCTCTCAGTGTATGGGCAGATAAAGGGATCCGGCTCGAAGACGATACGAAGAAAAGAGAGAAAGGGCTTTCCACCATTCGTCACAGTTATAAACGCCAACGCACAGTACATACCCTGAATGCCTCACACAGATCATTTGCAAGACCCAGTTAAAGGAACACTGAAAGTTTACTGGTAAGAATCTTTGTATATCTTATGTTAAAGAAAGGCCATGCTTTCAGAGATTACACAGTAACAATAAAAGATCTGCAGTAATGTCTATAATTTACTATAGGTGTAATATTAACTTGGCAGCTAATATTACCATTGGATCATGAATGAGTGCAATAAAGAAAGACAGCAGGAATGATGACCAGGACATGTAGCAAAGGGATGTTTAATGATTTCTTTGGACAATGAGGTGCACATGTCCATTGTTGTTATACAAATAGAACTGATTATGCAGTGCTGTATCAGCATTCCCAGTTCAACATCCTTTGCTTGATCATTTATGACTGACTCAAAGAAGAAGCAATACATGTTCCGAGTGTCACGCATTAACTGACCAGTAGGGGGAGAACCAGCTCTTAGAAACAATCTTTACCAACCTAAAGATGGAGGGACAAAGGTGCCAGAATTCTATTAAAACAACCTGAAATATGTGATAATGTAATTGAAATTGGTAATGCATAACCTAACTAAAGTATCTCTAGTTACATAAACATTTTAATATATCAAAAACTCTGTTTTAACAAACTGAATTTATTACAGAAAGCTTCTATGCTTATCTTATAGTCCTGTTTGCTACAATTTATTTGATTGGTCAGATTTACTAATTAAAATGAAATTGTGATCACACAAGATAGACAAGGTGATTGTTCTGTAGTTCTCTGCTGCACAGATTAAAGCAATCAGGTATTAGGATCTACTGCGGATGTGCAAGTAAAATGAGATAATGATGATTTAACTTCACTTAATGATTAATTCATATTTATTTTGATGTAAAATATTTCATTTATTTTAAACTTGTTTCAAGTAAACATTTAATTTTTAAGCAATCACATACTGCATAAGGTTAAACATTTTCAAAAAGAATCTATTAGGTGAATTGTAGCACTTTTGCCCCTCTGTACCTACATCTCTGAAGGATCATTTGCAAAGTCCAGCTCCAATCATAAAGTTCTCAAATTTATTGTTTTGAAAAAAAATATTCTAATTAAAATCTATAAGACATGACATGTCACATATGAAGAGGCAAAACACATGAAAAAACAAACAAATTGCAGCCAAACTTAAAACATTTAAATAAAAAATTAAATAAAGTGATAAAATGAAACAGAAATGAGAGTTGCTAACTTGACAGAGTAGAAATTTTCTTGCATTTCATACATTTGTTAAAATTACATGTTTATGTAATTTATATTAAAAATGAAAGTCAAAAAATACTTCAAATAACATTAAAACTTAAAGTAAAACAGTTGTACCTCACTTTGATTCTAAAAAAAAAAAAAAAAAAATAATAAAAAATAAAAATCATGATGCAACAAATAAGACAGACATGTCATTCGTTTTATTAAGACTGTACAAAACTGCACCACACTTGGGAGAGGGAGGAGCATCTCTTAGAGGAACAATTATTATGTCCAGATGCATAAGAAGTGTTTTCGAAAGGTTCAGAGCATTTGGCCAATTGTTTTAAGCTTATATAGCAAATATTCAATGTATAGTGGTTTTACTGTCAAGTGTTCAACCTGAGATTTTTCATTCCAACAGCACAGTTCACTTTTTTTGTCCTTCACATTAAGATAAACAATTTAAGAATGGACACCTGCAGCTTGCATTGGTCTGAATTAGATTATTGCTTTCCTATTTTGATTCCTTACCAGGAGCGAGCAACCCTCCCTCTGCCCTCCCCACCTCACGCTGCGGCTTGGTTGAATGGGAACGCCACATTGAGAGGTGAATGTCTTGGTCCCCCACATCCCATCGGGATGCAGTGAAAAGTTAGAATGATTAAGAAAACCAAAAAGGTGGCCGAACTTGATCTGTCGTGAACTGAAAGTGCGGTGACCAAGTCATAAGTTCATACATTCCACTATAGATGATTAAGCAGTCTTTCCATAAATCCCTTGCTCAAAAATCAACATAAGATTGGATATTGACTGACAGCTTCAGATGAATGTTTGTGAAAGGGAGGAACAAAGGAAAATGATGAAGTGAATGATTGCATCAAGCGCTAGTATATCATGACAGTAAATGTACTCGATTTATAAAAAACTAACTTGGTGCTTAACACTGACCTCTTTCTAACAATTATTCTGGTATACAGCATTTACAAAATTAACATTGTAATAGTGTGTTATTTATAATATTTGCTACTGCCTTCCTCTTGTTCTCTTCGGTTCAAACGCCATCTTGTATTCCTCACACAGTAAAGAGCTTGCGCCACACGCCAAGTACAAAGAGAGAACAGGAAGACTCTGTGGATAGTGAGTACACCTGCATGTGTGTCCTGAGTGTGTGTGGATGGTAGCTCAGCTCGTAAACCGCACAGCCACAATTTGCCGGTAGACTCAGCAGTGAGGGTTTTTATTTTTCTAGAACGTAAACTTCTGGGATACCAAGATTTTTCGGTTCACAAGGTACATGATGTCCTAATCCAAGATACTCACACAATTAAAGACAGTCTTGAAATATTTTAGGAGATAATTATAATATCAACAATAACAATGAGAACAATAGTATTAAACATCTGTGAAGGTTTTTCTGTCCCAAGGTGGCCAGATCACGACCTGGAATATTACAGTGCCCTGCGATCCTCGAGTCTTTTATCCATCAGCCGCGCTGCTAAAGCAGATCGGCGTCTGTGCATCCGTCATACGAGTGTGTATGTGTGTGTGTGTGTGTTCATCTCACAACTGTGTCTGTGTCAATGAGTATCTGAAAGCGAGTCAGGATTTTGTTTCATCATCATCAAATTTAAATTTCTCAGAGGCGGGTCTGGGCCTCGGGGACGTAGATTTCGATGCTGTCAGCACTTTCCGTGGCGGAGTTCTGTCGTACTGACGCCGCCTTTTTCGCTGCCATCAAACGCTTCCTGGCTTCCTGCCGCTGCTTGTCCACAGCAGAGTCCACGCTCCTGTCCTTCCCTGTTGACAGCCGCGGCTTGGACGGCTTCTTTGGCACAGATGATGGAAGCTGCTTGTTTTCATCCTGAGAAAATTATGTCACAGGTAGAGGAATGTGAGGGAAACTAAATGAAGACGCATTAAGTCATACTGATAATTAAGAGTTGAAAACAACGCAATCAGTAAAAATGTTGAACTTATTTAAGGTAGCAATTTGATGATTAACAATAACAATAGTACTAAACACTGTTCCCACTGTTATTTATCTAATGACTATGCATGTGTAATTGTTGTACATTACTCTGACAGAAATCACCTTCTTCTCCGGCTTCTCTGGAAGTTGCCAGTTGTTTGCTTTTAGTTGGTAGAGCTCATCGAATTTCATGCTGATGTCTTCTATCGAGAGCTGCAGCAGATCCCAGAAGCCTGCAAGGTCTTGTGCCGTTGGTCTTGGGTTGGCGTTCAAGTTCTATTTGTTGAAAAAAAAAAAAAAAAAAATTGTAATAAAATAAAAATCCATTTAAAATATTTTATTAGATCCGAAATTGAAGGAAATATTTGACTTTTCTTTGTTAATGCTAAACCAATAGATCAAGAGAAAACACATCCTCACCATGTGTAAAATAGGAATAGAAAACTTTGTTCTGATGAAAATACAAGTCATCAGGAATCATATCACACACAAAATGAAAGTTGATGGATCAGTTTACATTCATAGGGGCAATTACCAAATTTTAGAGTCACAAAACCTATAAATAAAAAATGGATGTAAATAACGCAGTATGTCTGTAATTATATATGCATGCAATTACAAAAATAAAACAAAAAGGAAAAAAGAAAACATGGTTCCACATGTCTCTCAAAACTGAAAGCTTAAGAGATGCTCGTCATTCACTTCATCTTTCTCCTCTATGCAGTCTGATAGACTATTGTTGCGCAGAGGACAGACGGTTTTCTTCATTAAAAACTGGAATAATTTATAAAAATATGGCCATTTATACACAGAACATTGACTGAATCAGCCCTTTTGCTTGATCAGGGAGTCGAGATGTTTGTGAGCATAAAGTTTGTCAGGTAAAAAGCTACTTCCTTCAATGCTACTTTTACCTCTTTATACATCATCCTTCAGTACAAAAGCACTGATATTTAGCCATAAAAATTTTAATTAACAGAAATTTATTTATTTTTTTCCCACGTGAGCCAAATGAACGAGTGACTGCAGTGAGCTACAAGTCTGACCAAACTGGCAAATAAATGGCAGAAGGCCGAGAATATCTACCTTGTAAATAGGGTAGCATTAATCTGCAGAGGAATACTGAGGATGTAATAAAACTACTCACCAGATTCTCGTTACAGAGGCCTCTGAACTGCTCAAACTTCTGTGAAATGAGAAGCTGAGCACTTCCTACTGCACTACGGATTGTCCCCAACACTGAAATAGGCAGAGACACACAACACTTCTTTACACGTCGCACAAGATGTAAAATTATGTGAGTGATGTTTGTTCGTCTTGTCACACTAAACAGCTTTTTTTACAAGCCCTTCATTCACTAATTCAGTAATTTTATTCCTTGTATTTACATGTAAATGGGAACTCATTACTGAACGTCTCAGAACAGAAACGATTTGAAAAACCTTTTACTGCTCATTGTCTTCCCTCATTTATTTTTCAGAAAGTAGATATTGACTGGTCTGAGAGCCTGCTTCGTATTCTGGAAGATGGAAACATCACATGACTGCAGTGGAGTTAAACCATCTAAAGCAGAGTTTACACCCACTTTTAAGGGCCTGCAGTAGTTGAGTTAATGGAAGTAAAGGATGCACTGCTTTAACTCAACAGACACAAACGCATTTGAGACATAACCTAGAGAAGTCTGTGAAATTTGTCATTGCTTTAAAAACCCAGTTGCAAAAAAAATAAATTTGTATGGATATATGAATAAAGTACGTACAGAAGAGATGTCAAACAGAATCAAATGTTGCCATGAAAACCAAAAGGAAGTGGATTAAAGCCAAAAGTCATATAAGCTGTAGATTCTGCCTACTTCACTAAACATTAGCATGAAAAATACAAGTTCAAAGCATTTGGAAGATTTTGGTCAAATCATCCTTTGCAATATAAATTATGCACGCAGTGATAATGCTGTGACTATATATCGTACATACATTACGCAGCTCTAATGCATGTTGTAATTCATGAGGATGGCAGATATCGAGAAGTCGACAGGGCCTAAATGTTTTGATGTTCACTTACCCTCCTCTGAAAGATTGTTGTCTTTGGTCTCCTGCTCCATCTGTTGACACCAGCCCTCCATGCGGCCCGTTTCTGCCTGCAGAAGCTTCAGGAACCAGTTCCCGTCTCGGAGGCACGCTGGCGTACTGGAGTGCACACCGTCTCCCTGGGAGCTGCAGTTCCCAGGCTCGAGGCTGGGGTCTGGAGGCGGCAGGGAGGAGGGGTCTAAAGCTGGATCCAGAGTCTCAGGAGGCAAGCTGGATGTCCTTGATGGAGCCGACGTGTGTTTAAGGTGATGCTGTTCCATGGCTTTGTCTTGTCCGTTAGTTGTGGTGCTATTCAGAGTCTGGCTGTTGGTGCAATTGGTTGCGTTTTCTGTGGGTGTGGCATCCTGCGGCTGAGACTCAACCTCTGTATTTTGTCTGGAGGCCATGCTGTTATCCCGACTGAGACTGCAGAGATATGGACAAAAACATCAGCTTCTGACAAACCTAAAGAAGATAATTGGACTTTGGGCCCATACTACGAGTTTGAGGACAGACTGCATTAGAATCCAAAATAATGAGGCATTAAGAGCCCAAAAAGACATGACATATGGGACAAGGCAGTAGAAAAACTGGAAAGAAATGTACTACTGAGCATTAATGTTTATGAAACTGCTGTTACCTGATACAACAGGCAGGAGAAAAAGCAGCAAGTAGTCAAAAAAGATTACAGCAAAAATACTCTGAACAGAACAGAGCTTTGCTGCAAAGCGAACTGCCAGAATCACCAACAACCAAGATGAACTATCAGTAAACCTTAGCTATGGGGGAATAGAGGCTGGAAATACACTACTTACACACACATACACAGGTGTTCATGGAGAAATAAAAATAAAAAGGTTAACATACTGCTCAGCATCAGTATTCTGTGACAATGCGCCAACAAAGACCAGGTGTTAATGCTGATCAGAGCCGTTCCTAGGATGCGATTTACTCCAAATTATGTAAGAAATTGGTTTGTGCCAGGAATCAGATAAAATCTACTTGACCGTTATCTAAAAATGAAGTCAGTGGAAGTACAAGAACTGTAAGGAGCTACCGTACTTAAAAGACAACTATTTCCTATTGAGGCATTTCAGCTGCTCACTCAAGCTTCTACAGCAGATAGGTAGACCTCATCAGGTCCTGGGGAGGTTTTTCATTTACAATTTCAAAGTTGTGTTAGGCTGTTTTGTTGATGATAACCTGATTTAATTAGAAAAATCAAAATAGAATAAATTATCAAAGTAAGATCTCTGAACTTTAAAGCCCTTACTGTTCAGTGGAAATATGTTTTCATCTCACAAGATGCTTATGTTTTCTTCAAGTTTGAAATAATGAAAGAATCGCTACTAGAGCAACAGTCACATTCAGCATCCTGAATCATCATCCATAAACAGTGCAGATGTGAGGCCAAACTGGAACCTATGATGCTCCTCACAGCCTGAACAGGTCAGTTATTTTACAATCACCAAGAGGAAACCAAGTCCATTTTTAGTGATGCGATCAACATTATCTTAAAGAGATTAAGGGTTAGTCTTTGTTTGACACAGTCACAAGGTTTAAATTATCAACTGGCACACTGCTGCATTCAGAATGTTAGAGAATCAAGCTCTTCACCAGGATAAAAAACTAATTACACTAAAGATTTCCCAATAGTTTATCTCTGGACAAAGATATGCAAAACCAAATGTTTATATGGAACTAAAACACCCTGGAAAGAGTCTGGCATATAAATAATACATGACTAATGGAGGGCTGAGATATCTGTTTGCATGTGTAAACAAACAGTTCTGATGGAGGGAAGAAAGCCTAATAAAGTAATCAGGTGGAGCCTCAAAAAAACAGTGTTTGGGAGTAGTACAAAGTTCAGAAACGGCTGTCACACTCAGTGTGACGTCACTTCTGAACGGAAACAATTATTGACCAATCACAGCAAGGAGGATAGAAAGAATGATAATACTTGTTTGTATATTTATAATTATCAAATACATGCAACGCTACTTACGGCCTGCCGTTCTCAACTTGAACGCCAATCGACTGAAACTTCAAAGGTGCAGTCAGAGGTAAGGGCTCCTCTCTCGGGACTGGAAGAAGACAATCCACCTAAGATAACAACAACATTAAAACCTTAGAGGATTGTAGCTCCAAAGGCTTCCAAGTTTGTGTGTGGAAAACCAAAGCAGGCTTACCTGGATTCCAATAGAGGAGAGCTTCCTCTTGGGTGCCGTTGGAGGCTGCTCTAAGCTGGCACCAGGGCTCACGGTGTCATTTTGGGACTGAGTAGATGTTGAGATGGTGGTGGTCGCAACAGCGGTGGAGGAGAGGTCACGGGGGGCAGGAACCGGGGGCCCAGAGCCTGCAGCGAGTGCAGGGCTTACGATTGAGACGAGGGGTTTTGGAGCCTGGGTTCTCTTCAACAGGCTACCCGTACGTATGCTACAGAGACTGTCGGATGAGTTGCTGCGCCCCGATTGGCTGTTGACCTCGCTGCCCCGGTCTTGTTGGTCAAGGTACGTGTCTTGGGCCGACTCAGTGCTGCTCTGCAACGTCACAGAGATGAGGGGCTTTGAGGCGGAGCGAGGTGGAACTGGAGGAGGAGCCTTTCTATTGCTGACTGTTTGTTCACAAGAGAGAAGAAGAAAAAAAAAGAAAGCAGAAATTATTTTAAAAAATCCTTATCTTTTTCAGAGTTAAAAACATTCAGGAAAATTAAACTTGTACAGTTAGATTTAATAAATTAAAATGTGTTTCAATGAGGCTTGTCAGTCAGATTGAAAGTACCTTTTGAAAATATTTATACCACATTTCTGCATCACACTGTTTTTTATTAGTCTGACGTAATATTCAAATGTTAAATGTCATGTTTTCATTATCTGTACGTGCAAAAGTCTCATTAATAGAAATAAAATCTTGTAAAAATCTGAGTGTAATCGATACATATAAAGTGCTTCATTAAGTGACATTGAAATAAGGGAACATTTCATTAATATTCAAATTTATTGATTGGTTCTGCACACAGTTTGGACATATAGGGGATATGAAGGGCCAAATGTTAAAACAGTTGGCATGTCTTCATTGAAAAACTAACCTACACTTTGCCCTTATTACTGCATTTATGAAGTGGTACTGATTGCTACCTCTGTGCTTCTCTGAGATGAGTTTGTACCGATGGTTGTGTTTCACTGACGTCAGTGTGTCTCTTGGGATCTTCTCTTACATGCCACACCTTTATATGCTATAAGCTCTAGGGAGTTTCTTCTGACTTTCCTGTTAACAGCCTTCTTTCATGACCACACACACAAATCTAAGACCTATGTGAATTAATTAAAAAAAGAGTTAGACATCATATTGGATTTTGCGTTACCCACAGCATGAAAAGTTTTGTTAAAAAGTATAAATAGAATAAAAGGGAAACTGGAAAACAGAGAAATTGGATTTAAAAAAAAAAAACTGAGACAACTAGATGTTACTTATCTATGCTTTAAAATAGAACTGAATTTTTAGTAAAACATATATATATATTTCTCTATTACTTTGAAATGCTTCCAATGCAATTATACTATTTCATAACGTAGAAACATTTTTAGACTAAGAGCAGAAAATATTGTGAATCAATTAAATTCAAATCAAAAATACTTCTTTTATGGCAAATGTAAACTTGATGTCATAATCCAAGTATCTTCAAAGAGTTGTTGTGAATGCTGATCTCTTGACATGCAAACAGATTAATTTCCAGGCAGCAGACATGTTAGCATGTGTAACATGTCCTGGATGACAACATGTGCTCTTGGCAAGTACTGCCAATTCCCCTAGTGGGTTAGCAGGATAATGTCTCAAAACTACAGTCCACAATATGAACAGCATGTCTGTTAGGCAGCAGAGCACAGGCTAGCTACCTGAACAAACAGCCTGACTAATTAACACACTCGTATACTAGAGGTTATTCTATGAGAATATCAAACCAGAACACACCTGCTCGGTAACAGACCCATCGCTCACTAGTCTCCTTTTTGAAGGGTCACTCAGTTTGTACATGAACCAGATATTGTACATATATGGTTCCAGGAAGACTTGTACATGAAGCATATATTTCTTCCATTTGATGATGGATGTGTCTGATCTCCAGGGGATGTTCAGTGCTTTAGAGGCTTTATGTATCCATCTCCCTGACTTATACTTTTTAATAATCTTTTTTCTGATTTCCTCAAAGGGTACATTTGTCTTCATGCTGTAATGGTAGCCAGGAATACCGATTAGCCAGTGAACAGCCGTTAAAGTCATAGGTGTCTTTCTAATACAATCAGTAGAGATACAGCCACTCCACTCAGGTGATTTACACTGACCTAATTATAAGACTAGCACCAGTTGGCTGGACCTCTGTTGAATTAGCCCCAGCACAAATACTCATTGTGATTGGGGGGGAAAAAAAATAAACTTGTTTTTTCTCTCATGAGTAAAAACAGCAGGGAATTGTGTTAGATGATGCAGAATTTCCTCTTGTCTTGTAACATTTAGGAGGACGGGGGACAGATGTCACCACAAGTTGATTATCAAAACATTACTAGAACATTAAGAGAATCAAACCAGACCACAACCATCTGGCAGAATACAGGTCTTAAAAACACAAGTAATGGATAAAATACTTGGTTTAAAATAGCTGACCAGGCAATTTAAATTACTTTTGCTAAAGATTGAAAATTTTGTGGTAATTTTCGCCAGTAGCAGCTTCCAT